>NC_086098.1:226716684-227021128 GCF_963921235.1 Mobula hypostoma
TGCAGCAAGGGATTCTTCCTACACTACATTACACCTCTCTACATAATCCCCTCCACTTTGTAACCAGCAGACTGTTTGCATCATTAACATATAAACCTAAGGGTTCCTGTAAATGATTTACATCATTTTGTTTACAATTTTATGTATATATAAATTTTATTGTATTTCTTTCTTTGCCTGTTAATGCCCACAAGAAAATGAATCTCAGGGTAGTATATGGTAACATATATTTACTTTGACTTTGATATTAGCAACATCAAACTAAAGGCAGTGATGAAGTAACTATACCGTTCCTTTTATTTGCTTGCTTTACATTCTAAATAGTTCATTTGTTTCCTATTTGGTATAGTTGGCCCAGTTTTGTTTATGCAATATTTATTTAACAGCACAGGTTTTTATGTTGCAAAGCAGCCTTTTCCCCACTTGAGCTCACCCTATGACCATTTCATTGATATGTTTACCTCTCTTTTTCTTGTAAGTTTATATTTCACAAGAGCTGCTATTTACTATCCATTGTGAAGTATCTGGTTGCAGGACAGAACTATCATATCAACCCAGGTACTACATGTTTATCTGAAAATTTAATGAAGTTTGTAGCTGATAGTCTCTAATGGGTGTGCTTGGTTTCCTCTTGCAGCACAGGTACAGGTGATTAGTGCTGCACTTCGAGCTGCACGATTGGATTCTGCACCAGGAGAAGAATTGTCGCCTGATGCTGAAAATACAGAAGAGGTCCAGGCTAATACATCACTCTTCAGTCCAGTACTTGCTGCACCCACAGACACTATGTGCATCAAGAGTGATGTGTCGGTGGGCTTGGACGCAACAGTTGAAGTTTCAAGGTCATCGACGGAGCTCCTGGTTGAATGTTTTGAATCTAATGAAAATGAACAGATTATGGTAAGTTAATATCTTTCAAGTTTTGATTTGATTTCATATGTCTTGGATCTAAATCTTGGAGTTTCACAGGACTAGGTCTGCTATATTACTGAATACCTTCTGATATTACATACTTATTGTCTTGCATGTTGCATACTATACCATTAAATAAAAACAAAAATACTCAGTAGGTCAGGCAGCGTCCGAGGAGACAAAAAATACAGTCAACCTTTTGGATATCCATTTATCAATGTTTAACTTCTGTACAATAAGACCACAAGACATAGGAGCGAATTTAGGCCATTCAGCCCATTGATTCTGCTCTGTCATTCCATCATGCCTGATCCTGAATCCCACTCAACCTCACACACCTACCTTCTTGCCACGCCCTTTGATGCCCTGACTGATCAGGAAACTATCAACTTCCGCCATGGACCCACAATGTAGAGTGTGGTGCTGCATTTACATAACTGACTATGAACTGTACATCCTTGAAATATTATGTATTTCCTTTGTGACAAACCTCCATGTGTGGTGTTGCTTCAGAGTGCAATTAAAAGAATTGTATGTGCACAAATGCCTATAATGTTTGCAGTTGGTGCATTTTCAACCTTGGCAGGCTAGCCGAGGTTACCTTCTTATCAGTGGAAAATTGTTAATTTTTGTGATTTGCAGAGTGCTGACCTCTTAAGATATTATACTTAGTCAAGATGTTCCTGTGACTATGAGAAAATCAAGTGGATAATTATAGGCACATTAGGCTTTCTTCATAAACATGACGTTCTGTAGATGCTGGAAATCCAGAGTAACACACTTAAAGGAACTCGGCAGGTCAGGCAGCATTGATGGAGAGTCATAAACATTTTGGGCTGAGACCCTTCGACGGGACTGGAATGGAAGGGGGAATAAGCTAGAATAAGGTGGTTTTCGGAGGGGATGGAGTAAAGAAGTACAAACTGACAGTTGATAGGTGAAGCCAGGTGAGGAGGAAGATAGGTGGGTGGTAGCAAGGATGAAGTGAGAAGCTGGAAGGTGATGGGTGGAAAATGTAAAGAGCTGGAGAAAACAGAATTTGATAGGACTAGAGAGCGGACCATAGGAGAAAGGGAAGGAGGGGCACAAGAGGAAATTGATAGGCAGGTGAAAAGAAAAGAAGGGGTAAGAGGAGAGCCAGAATAGAGAAGGAGAGAGGGGGGTTAGAATTTATTGAAGGTTAGGGAAATCAATGTTCATGCTATCAGATTGGAAGCTACCCAGACAGAATATGAGATGTTGCTCCTCCTCTACTGCCATGACTTGGCTACTCTCAGGTTGGGGCCCTTAGACGGAATGGGAATGGGAATCGGCAGATGTCGGAATGGGAAAGGACATTGGAGTTTAAATGGTTGGCCTCTGGGTAATCTTGCCTGTTGCAGACAGAGTGAAGGTGCTTAACAAAGCTGTCCCCCAATCTACTGTACGTCTAATAATCTACCGATGTAGAGGAGGCCACATCAGGAACACCTGATACAGTAGGTGACCCCGACAGATTTGCAGCTGAAGCATTGCCTCACCTGGAAGGACTGTTTGAGGCCCAGAATGGGGTTGAGGAAGGAGGTGAATGGACAGGCGAAGGACCTGCACCATTTGCAAGAGTAAGTGCTGGGAGGGAGATCAGTGGGCATGATGAATGGACAAGGGATCACCAAGAGCGTGGTCTGTGTGGAAAGTGGAAAATGGGAGGGTGGTGGGGTGCGAGGTAAAGATGTGATAAAGTGATACGATCCTGTTGAAGATGGCAGAAGTTATGGAGAATGATGGGCTGGATGCGGAGGCTTGTGGGGTGGTAGATAAGGATGCATACAGTTCCCAAGGTGTTGGTTGGTACCATATAGTAGAGAAGGGGCTTGGTTGAAATAGAACTTCTGTTAATCCCTGCATTTAATTGAGTTGGAAATCTAAAGCAGATGCAAGATACAACTTGAATGCATTGCCATTCCAAAATCAATCCTATCACGTTTTGTTGACCTGTTGAAGCTTTGATAGTATTAATTACAATCTGTCCCTTCCTCCCAAAAAATCTGATCACTTTCTCATTACGACCAAAATCAACCAACTGAGCATCAAAGCAATTAGCATGTTTGATGCAGAGTGTAAAATTTCAGTGACTGCAATACTTCGCACCGTTTGAATTCATTCTCCAGCTAATCCTATATTACACAAAATATGATAGTCTTGGGATATAAAATGTAGGGCAGTTAGGTATAGTGGGATAGCCTTTGTTCACCTGGTATCTGCTTTAATGTTCTCTCAGAGGGTGTGATTTTTGGAGAGATTACTGGTGGCCTATACCATTAAATAGTTTGTAGTAAATAGTTGTATATTCCATTTTCAGAACCTGAGTAGTAAGACACATTGTGATGCTGGGACATTGGAGATGGAACATGACAACAGTTTGCTTTTTGGTGACGATCAATCAAAAATCCAGGTTTGTAAACTTTAGTTCTGTTTAGAGTGATGCAATTTCCAGCTTGTGTTAATGACATCTTTACTTCCCCCAACTCTGCTTTCCGCAGAGATTGCTCCTTCCGTGATTCCCTTGTCCTTTCATCTCTCCGTACTAATCTCCTTCCTGGTGCTTATCCCTACAAACAGCAGAAGTGCTACACTTGCCCATTCACCTCCTTCATCACCTCCATTCCAGGCCCCAAACAGTCCTTCCAGGTGAGGCAACACTTCACCTGCAAATCTGTTGGAATCATCTATTCTACTGTATCCAGTGCTCCCAATGCAGCCTCCTTTATATCGGTGAGAGCTGATTTAAATGGAGGATCACTTTGTCAAGCACCTTAGTTCCGTCCACAAAAAGCAGAATTTCCTGGTGGCCAACCATTTCAGTTCGTATTCCCATTCCCATCTCGACATGGTGGTCTGTGGTCTCCTCTTCTGCCACAGTGAGACCACTTTCAGGTTGGAGGTATATGGGATGAGATTTCAGATGACATGTTAGTACTCAAAAGAAAAGTTATCTGGTCCTTCATAAATCTTATAAGATCACTATCCGACAGCAAGGTCAGGTTAAAACGCCAATGTTTATTCATTTGAGCGAAACCAGGGAGATTTATGGACAGGGTAACTGGGGCATGATCTGAAATCAATATACTCTGATAATCACAAGAGCGAACAGATGGAATCAGCTGATTATCCATTAAGAAATAATCAATTCTAGTAAAAGTATGATGGACATGTGAAGAAAAGGAATAATCTCGCTCAATAGGATGGAAAAAACGCCACACATCAGAGATACCATAATTAGAAAGGAAAGAGTGTATAGATAGAGCAGATTTACCTGAGAGTCTAGGAACAGAGGAGAATCGATCCAATACTGGATCTAACCAACAATTAAAACCGCCACCCAATATGAGGGAATATAAACTCAAGTCAGGCAATAAAGAGAAAAAAACGATCAAAAAAGTCGACATCATCTGATTTGGGAGCATAGAGGTTAGCCAAGACTACCCTATTATTAAACAATTTCCCAGAGGCGATAATAAAGCGACCATTTGTATCCGATACTTTGTCGTGAAGCTCAAAGGGAACATTCTGATTAATAAGGATTGAAACTCCCCCGGCTTTAGTCCCACCCACCTAGACATAAAGCGAGAATTATCAGAACTACAAATATGTGTTTCTTGCAAAAAAGCAATGTCAGCTTTGAGCTGCTTAAGATGTGAAAACACCTTCCTTCTTTTAACAGGATGGTTCAATCCCTTAACGTTCCAGCTTATAAGATTCAACAGGCTAACCATTGTCATATAAAAAAGCATAAAGGGTAGTAGGCATAAATAGGAACAAACATTCAAATAACAGCTGTGGGGCAAAAGTATAAGACAAGAAAGTATAAGACAAAGGATATCTAAGGGGTTGTATAAATAGTATTGGCATCAGGGAACCCTCGCCCCCCAATCCCAAAGCAAGAAGGCTACCAAAGAACAGCAGCAAGCTCTTCAGAAAAAAACTACCCCAAACCCAACTTCCAGTTTCTGAATATCTTCATAAGCTTCGTTTAATTAACAGTTCATAAAAAAACAGAGAACTTATGTACTACGAATTAAAATTGTACATAAAGAGAAAAAGAAACAGTACCATCAAAGAGTATTAGACTTAACTCAAAGTAATAATCCAGAGTACCATATCTGCGAAAAACTATAAAAAAGAATTCAGTAATTAAAAATTTAATTTAAAAAGAAAACGGGAAAAAAACCAAAGAGAGAGAAAAAAGTACTAATCGGCATTTTAAGTAATCAAATTGAGTCAGAAGGAGTCGCCGTGGCAGAGAGACTTTTGATAAATTTCTGAACTTCTATAACAGAGTTAAACCATTTTCAGTAATTTAAAAATTTAATTTTAAAAAGAAAACAAGGAAAAAAAACCAAAGAGAGAAAAAAAAGTACTAATCGGCTATTTTAAATAATCAAATCGTGTCTGAAGGAGTCGCAATGGCAGAGAGACTTTCGATAAATTCCTGAGCTTCTGTAACAGAGTTGAACCATTTTTAGTCCCCAGTACAAAGAGTTATTCGGAGATGGGCAGGATAACGCAGAGAGGGCCTGAATCCACGATTGTAGAACTCTTTCACAATGACTTTGTACTCGGCGCACAACCTCAAAACTTGAGGAGCATAATCTTCAACAATACGAATGGAATGACCCTTATAATGCAATTTTCCTCTCCGACGTGCTTCCATAATCAAAAGGTTTTTCACCTGATATCGATGAAAACAGAGTATAACTGGGCGTGGCCTAGAGCCTAAGTCAGGCTTGGCCAGAAATGAATGGTGAGCTCTGTCTAACTAGGGTAAAGTCAGAAGAGTATCTTTCCCAAAAATCTCACAAAGAAGAAGAAAATTCAACAGGAGATCTGCTTTCGATAGCCTCTGGCAGACCGAGGATTCGTAGATTATGCCTTCTGCTCCGAGCTTCGAGATCAGCTATTTTTGATGGTAACTTGGTGTTATACTCACTCAAATTAGAACAAACAGCTTCCAGCTGCTGAACACGACATTTTAAATCTTCGGTCTCTGAGTCAAGATGAGAGAGATGTACGGCATGATCCTCCACTTTGGAATTAATTTGATCTAATTTTGACTCTAACAATCTGAAAGAAGACTTATATTCAGACTTAAGTTGAGATATAACCTCTAGTTGGTACTGATCCAAAATGGCAATAATGTCAGCAAAGAAGCCGGAGACAGTCGCAGTCGCAGAGACTTCTTTTTTCCCAGATTTAGAGGGCTTGAAAGCCATTGTAGGACAGGCATATTCGCAGGCAGGTGGGAGAACAAAAAAAAAATTAGCAGTTTGGGGTAAAAAAAAGATAAGAAGTGCGGAGGTAAGAAGTGAAACGGAGCGACAGTTTTAAGCGATTAATCTATCGCCATCTTACCGGAAGTCCCATCAGACCAGCTTTAAAAATAGGCTGAAAAATGGCAGATGGAATTTAATGCAGACAAGTGCAAGGTGTTGCAGTTTGGTAGGACCAACCAGGGTAGGTCCTGCATGGTGGGCAGGAGTGTGATAGAATAGAGGGATTTGGGAATACTGATCCATAATTCCTTGAAGGTGGTGTCACAGATAGACAGGGTCGTAAAGAAAGCTTTTTGGCACATTGGCATTCATAAACCAATGCATTGCATACAGGAGTTGGGATGTTATGTTGAAATTGTATAAGACGTGGGTGAGAATATCATGTGTAGTTTTGGTCTACAGGAAAGATGTAAATTCAATTGAAAGAATGCAGAGAAAATTTACAAGGATGTTGCTGGGTTTGAGGACCTGAGTTATAGGGAAAGGTTGAGTAGGTTAGGACTTCATTCCCTGGAATGTAGAAGATTGAGGAGAGATTTGACATAATTTGACAAAATTCCGAGGGGTATAGATAGGGTAAATGTAAGCAGGCTTTTCCACTGAGGTTTGGTGAGACTTGAACTAGAGATCACGGGCTAATGGCGAAAGGTGAAATGTTTAATGGGAACTTGAGCGGGAACTTCTTTACTCAGAATGTGGTGAGAATGTGGAATGAGCTTCCAGTGCAAGTGGTGGATGTGGGATTGATTTTAAAGTTTAAGAGTAATTTGGATAGGTACATAGATGAGAGGGGTATGGAGGGTTATGGACCAAGTGCAGATCAATGGTACAGACTAGATGGGTCAGAGGGCCTGTTTGTGTGCTATACTGTTCTATGACTCTATGTTAATGATTTGGATGATGGAGTTGATTTTGTGGCCAAGTTTGCAGGTGATACAAAGGTAGGTCGATGGGCAAATAGTATAGAAGAAGCAAGGAGTCTACAGAAAGACTTGGACAGATTAGGAGAATGGGCAAAGAAATGGCAGATGGAATACAGTGTAGGGAAGTGTAAGGTCATGAACGACGTAGACTATTTTCTAAGCAGGGAATGATTTCAGAAATCAGAAATGCAAAGGAATTTGGGAGTCCTAGTATAGAATTCCCTAAAGATTAACTTGCAGGTTGAGTCTGCAGTAAGTAAGGCAAATAAAATGTTAGCATTCAGTTCGAGAGGTCTAGAATATAAAACTAAGATTGTAATTCTGAGGCTTTATAAGGCATTGGTCAGACCACATTTGGAGTACTGTGAGCAGTTTTGGTGTCCATATTTAAGAAAGGATGTGCTGCTGACATTGGAGATGGTCCAGAGGAGATTTACGAGAACGATCCCAGGAATGAAAGGATTAGTATATGATGAGCATTTGCTGGCTCTAGGCCTGTGCTTGCTAGAGTTCAGAAGAATAAGGGTTTTCTCATTTAGACTTACTAAATAGTGAAAGGTCAAGATAGAGTGGGCGTGCAAAGGATGGTTCCAGTAGTGGGAGAATCTAGGACCAGAGAGCACAGCCTCAGAATACAAGGTCATCCATTTAGAACTGAGATGAGGAATTTCTTTAGCCAGAGTTCAAGTTCAAGTTTATTGTCATCTGACTGTACATATATTCAACCAAATGAAACAACGTTCATCTGGACCACGGTGCACCCACAATACATATTTCACACACACCACGTAAAACAAAATAATCCCACAAATAAGTTAAAATATAATCAAAATGCATGTGAAGTGCACAGCACAGGAAAACAGTATGGTAATAGTAAACAGCTTGCTGTCCTAGTGACAAGGCCATGGTGATGGCAGAGTATTCAAGAGTCTTACTGCCTGGGGAAAGAAGCTATTACCCATTCTGGCAGTCCTAGTCCAGAGGGTGGTGAACGTGTGGAGTTCATTGCCACAAATAACTGTGGAGGCCATGTCATCGGGTATACTTAAAGTGGAGGTTGATAGTACTTAATTAGTAACGGCGTCAAAGTTATGTGGGAAAGGCAGGAGTATGTCATTGAGAGGGAAAATAAATCAGCATTGATCAAATGGTGGAGCAGACTTGATGGGCCAAATGACCTAATTCTGCTCTTGTCTTCTGGTCTAAAAGAATCATTGATCTGAGACAATCTATAGATGTTCTTAGCCCATTAAATAATTCCATCACTTTCAAAAGTTAATTTATTATCAAAGTTTATATCAAATAAATTATCGAAATTTATGATCCATGTACAACTCTGAAATCTGTCTTCTCCAGATAGCCACGGGACAAAGAAAGAACATGAAAGTCATTCAGAGAGACTTACCTGTGTATTATTGTCCTATGGTTTATCTTGCGACGTGTTGGCTCTGAGCTTAACAACAGAATTTGAATATCCCCACTGTTCCCTTTGTAACTTAAAAGGTTGAGACCTGTATTTGTCCAGGTGACCCACAGTGATGTTATTTTCAACCAAAAGCACCTTCAGTTTATCCTTTATTTCTCTCACATTGCTAAGTTTAATTGTGAGGTAATTTATAGGGAATTATTCTTGCTGTTGCTTGCTTGTAAAATGTGTTTTTTCATCCTACTAGGATGTTATTCCACAGCCATTACTGGACCAGTACCTGTCGATGACAGATCCCTCCCGAGCTCAAACCGTTGACACCGAAATTACAAAGCACTGTGCATACAGTCTCCCAGGTGTGGCTCTAACCCTTGGCAGGCAGAATTGGCATTGTTTAAAGAATACTTATGAGACTCTGGCTTCCGATGTGCAGGCGAGTATTTGAATCCAAAGTTGCCTTGAGTTTTAATTAATGATACATGGTACCAGAACCAGGGAAGTATTTGTTTCTTATCTACATGAGTTTTGTGGAAGAACTGATTTGAGTGTGAATAATGATGGTGTTGGGTAGAGGTACATGATCCTACTTTGATCCTTCAAAAAAAAAATTTGGATGAAGAACCAGGCCCTAGATAAAGACATGAGAGACTGTGAATGCTGGAATCTGGAGCAAAAAACAAACTGCTGGAGCACTTAGTGGGTCAGATAGCAGAGTACAGATGAAGAGTTTCCACCGTTGCTGGGGCCCACTGAGTTCCTTTGGCAATTTTTTTTTTGCCCCATTGTTCTAGTGAAAGCTCAAGCCTGGAAGGAGGAGGAAACAAATTAAAATAATTTATGCTTCAGAAAGGAACAAAGAAAGCATTATAAGGTTATTCTAAGTTCCAAATCTGTTTGTGTAAAAAAAAATCATGCTAAGACTGTCATATCTTTCTTTTATCAGCTCCCAAAACTAATTTGAATTTGCACATCATATTTATCATTCTTCCCCCTTTTTTCATCCTTCAATTTTCCCAAATAAGTGATTGCATTTGTGAGAGAATTACTGTGCAAGGAAATCTTCATTAAAGACTACTCAGCAAAATCTGTAACAAATCAGAGATTTCTCATTACTGATCTGTCCCTCAGTATTTTATGAGTTTGGCTTCTCTTTTGCAATGCGGTGGAGCTGGTTTATTGAAGAAGAGTTATAGTCATACAGCACAGAAACACGCCCTGTGGGCCACTGAGTCTGAACCAACCACCAATTGTCCATTTATACTAATCATACAATATTGCCTTGATGCATTCCTGTTAATTCCCCCCAGAATGTACTGTGCCATGTGTGTATGAGGCAATTTTGCTGGGGCTGGAAACAGATTTGCATTGTTTGGAAACAATGACATTATGCAGCTAAAAGTTAGGTTAACCAGCATGGAACAAGTTTAAGCATGTATCTCATGCAGGGAACTTCTTACTGGTGGGATTTTTATCCTTATTAGCACATTTTTGCTGCCTGAAATATCTCTAAGTGACATTGATTGTACAACATGCAAAATTCATCTGCAGTGGATTTTCAGCCTGAAAAACTGCACTTCATATTCACTCACAGAACAACCAGGTTTTGCCCCTGAAACTGTGCTGTTTAATAGGCCAACAATCAAGCTACTCTTTTTCTTCTTGCTCAACTGTTTGACCTACACTCTCAAATATAACCACACCTGTGGTCTGATTGCTTCACGGGTCAAGGCCACAGTCATTTTCAGCTTCCTGGTTTCTGTCTCTTTCCAGGCAATAGGTCCCATTGTTCACAATGTCATTTGCTGCTCACAGCTATATAAAGGAAGTCAGCCAAAGTCCATATTTAGGAGGAGAAGACTTGACCTCCTCTTCCTCCAGTATATTGGAGTGACATTGCAATCTTCTCGAAAGATGAATTTTGCATGTTGTACAAGTGCAGGAAAGTTCTCTGGTAATTTCCTGTTAGGAATGTCTGGCTGTAACTCTAAGGTCTTGATGACCCCTCTTTGCCCAAAGAACCTGGCTCCTGCAGACACTGTTCTTCAAAACTCTGTTCTGTTTCATTTAGAAGACTAAGATTCTTAGGATCTATGTTGGATTGGCCATTTGGATTCAGAACTGCGTTGCCCATAGAAGACCAGAGTACTGGTTGATAGGACATCATTTAGTTGAAGTTCTGTGATTAGTGGTGTTTCACAGGGACCTAGACTGGGACCTCTGCTGTTTGTGATGTATCTAAATAACCTAGATTAAAATGTAGATGGGTGGGTTAGTAAGTTTGCAGACGATACAAAGATTGGTGGTATAGTGTAGAAGAGGGCAAAGAATACAGTGGGATATAGATCATTTGCAGATATGGGCAGAGAAATGGCAGATGGGGTTTAACCCCGCCCAATGTGAAACATTGCACCTTGGTAGATGAACTGTAATGAGGCAATACACTGTTAAGGACAAGACTGTTAGCAGTGTTGATGAGGGATTTTGGGGTTCAAGTTCATTGCTCTGTTAAAATGGCTACGCAGGTCAATAAAGTGGTTAGGAGATATATAGCATGCTTGCCTTTATTAGTCAAGGCACTGAGTTTGAAAGTCAGGAAGTCACGTTGTAACTTTATAAACCTCTAGTTAGGCCACATCTGGAGTATTGTGTATAGTTCTGGTCGCCCCGTTATAGGAAGGATGTTGAGGTGTTGGACAGGGTGCAGGAGAGGTTTACCAGAATGCTGCCTAGGTTAGAGGGGATGGGCCATAATGAGAGTTTGGACAAACGTGGGTTGTTTTTTCTGGAGTGGTGGATGCTGAGGGGAGATCTGATAGAGGTTTTTAGGATTATAAGAGACACAGGTTGAGTAGACAGGCAGTGTCTTCTTCCTAGAGTTGAAATGGCTAAATACCAGGGGGCATGCATTTGAAGTGAGGGGGACAAGTTGAAAAGAAATGTGAGGGGCAAGTTTTGAGACTTGAGGAAGAGCGATGGGTGCTTGAAATGTGCTGTCTGGGGTGGTGGTAGGGGCAGATTTATTAGGGACTTTGAAGAGACATTTAGATAGGCACATGAATGTGAGGAAAATGGAAGGACACGGACATTGTACAGACAGAAGGGATTAGTTTAGTTGACTAATTTAATTGGTTCGGCACAACATTGTGGGCCAAAGATCCTGTTCCTGTACTGTATGTTCTATGTTCTATGAAGTTCTGATACTTGGTAGCACTTTCTCATACTGCCTCCCATAAATATGACATTGATTGATGCATTGGGAACATTCCCTTGTGTCTGGAAGCATTTTGTGCCCCCTTAAGTCCAGTTCTGTTATACTATGGCTTACCAAATGGGGAGGTCTTAGTAAGGCATTTCTCCAAACTTCACTATTTAAAGTTTTTGCTGCTTTTGTAAGTTACAGAGATGTTATTTTATTTCCAAAAAATGGCATGCAGTGATTTTTGTTTTGACTGGCATCCATGACATTCATATCTGCCCTATATTTTTATACAGAGGAATATCAAAGACATTTGTCAGCCATTTTTTATGTATATTCAGTTTAACCCTTTTCTTCCCTGTGTTATTATAAGATATATCAAAAAGTGCTGTTGTAGGACCATAAGAATTGATATTGTTTGCTTTGATTTTAAGTATCTGAGTAAAGGATATATGTGGTATCTTCCTAGTGGTATCCCAAAATACTTTAAAGTTGATAATTATTACCAAAAATATAGTTACTATTGTAACTATTAGAAATACAACAGCCTATTTGAGCATAGCAAGGTCCAACAAACAACACCGAGGTAAATTGTACAAATGTATAAAAATGTTAACATTTTCTATGTGTTTATTTTTCTGATTTTCTTTTGTTGTTAATCTTTGATAGTGGAAAGTCCGTCGAACGCTGGCCTTTTCCATACATGAGCTGGCTGTGATCCTCGGTGATCAACTAACTGCAGCTGACCTGCTTCCCATTTTCAATGGATTCCTGAAAGATCTGGATGAAGTGCGAATTGGAGTCCTCAAGCACCTGTACGACTTCTTGAAAGTAAGCTTCATTAGATCAATGCTTTAGGTAGTTTGAAGTTGAATTATATTTCAAGTGTGCATTCTTAAATATACTGTAAGTGTGATAAATGTTAGGTGAAATAAAACTGAATGTGCATAATTACCACAAAAAGCATTTAAAATGAGATTCTGTTGTTCTGTAGTTCTGGTCACCTAACTACGGGAAAGATATCAAGGCTACAGAGAAAATTTACAAGGATGTTGCCAGGACTTTAGGACCTGAGTTATAGGGAAAGGTTGAATAGGTGAGGACTTTATTCCTTCGAGCATAAAAGAATGAGAGGAAGCTTGATGGAAGTATACAAAATTATGAGGGGTATAGGTGTGGTAAATGCAAGCAGACTTTTTCCACTGAGGTTAGGTGAGACTAGAACCAGAGATCATAGGTTCAGGATGAAAGGTCAAATATTTAAGGGGTACCTGAGGGGGCAACAACTTCACTTAGAGCAGGGATTTCCAACCTTTTTTATGCTCTGGACCAATACCATTAAGCAACTCCTGATTTAGAGGGTGGTGCGAATGTGGAACAAGCAGCCAGCGGAAGTGGTGGACGTGAGTTAGATTTCAGCATTTCATGAGAAATTTGCATATGTACATGGATGGGAGGGGGATGGAGGGCTATGGTTCAGGTGCAGGTTGACGGGACTAGGCAGAATATTTGTTTGTCATAGATTAAATGGGCTGAAGGGCTTGTTTATGTGCTGTGGTACTGTGTGACTCTATACTTGTTATCTGTCCACTTTATGTGTGAAGACCTTTGAATCCAGTGATACTGTATACTTCTGAAATTTGAGACAATTAGTCACCCAAGAATTATTACTTTCATTTAGCGTATTGTGTAAGTTGTTTAGCAGCTTGTATCTGTCCTTTCTGGAGCTTATTTTATTGTGCTTTTCACAGCTGCTTCATATGGACAAGCGACGCGAGTATTTGTACCAGCTCCAAGAGTTCATGGTAACAGATAACAGCAGGAATTGGCGTTTTCGATACGAATTAGCAGAGTGGGTATTCCATGCTTTATACTCATTATAAAGACCTGAAAGTGTTCTTTCACAACATGTTGTGAGCTTGAGAACTTTTCTTCAATGTGAATTAAAACATTAAATTATGTGGCTTGGTTCATTTTATTGGGAAAATACTGTATGAGGTATAAGCCTATATTCTCAATTGATGTAATGTTCCACGTCAGCTCAAAATTATTGAGTTCAAATCAAAAGTTTTAAGAGTATTATCAAAAAATCTAGCAATACGTAGCTCACTGGTTGGACTGTAAGCAAACCAAAGTCCAAGTCGCCTTTGTTTGGTGCAAGTGTCTTCTAGTAACCCCATTCTTCCTTGACCAATCCACTTGAAAGCTCTTTAATTCACAGACTGTTCACCGATACCTTGGTATGATAGTTGCTCATTAGTTGGAATTGCTTCACTGGGCTCATCTGCTTTACAGTGTTTAAACTACTGAAGGAAAATTTCAGGTTTATTGAATGAAAGGAAGAGATGTATTAGAATATCTTCAGATTAAGGGATCATAAAAATTTATGTAGACAGAAGGTACAATAAGCAAAATTTGGACTGTAGGTTAGTGCAGCTCTTTACACCAGAGAATGTGAAATATATATAAAGGTTAGCATCCCTACCAGCAACCATGTCAATGTTTAAGGATACATAAGACGGATGGTTGAAGAAATCAGGGATTGTAGGCACAGCACATTGGCTTAGCTAGTAGCAGCTCTGCCTCAGCCCCAGAAACCCAGGTTCAGTTCTGACCTTGGATGCTGTCTGTTTGGAGTTTGCATGTTCTCCCTGTGACCAGTTTGGCTTTCCCTACTGCTCTAGTTTCCTGCCTCATCTCAAAGATCTGCTGGCCACTATAAATTACACCCATTACGTGGGTGAGTTGATTGAATGCTCGAGGGAGTTGCATTAGTTCTTCAGGGGAGAATGGGATTAATGTAGGATTATTGTAACTGGGTGGTTGATAGTTGCTGTGGACTCAGTGGGCCAACGGCCTGTTTTTGTGCTATATTTTTCTTTGATTTTGTGACTTTAAAGAATACAGGACAAGAGCTGACACAAAATTAAGGTCAGGATTCGTGTCTGTGATAAACATGCCAAATGAGCTCTTAATGTGTTTTAATTTTTTAAAAAAAATTATGTTGTGTATAACATTAGAAAAGCACAGTAACTAAAATGTTAATATTTTAAAAATATTAATATTTCCAAATATAACATGATGTTCCTGCTTTTTTTGATGTAAACTATGTTTTAATGATACACAACAGTGTATGTGCTGACCTTAGTAATATTTTTGTTGTAATTTCACAACCTACTGTATGTTTGAAGAAAAGATGTGCATATTGAATCATAGAGTCATTTTTATTTGGAGTCAATTATGTACAGTATTGAGTTCTAGTTTAAAACAATACTGACATAATCATGGCCTATTACAGACAGGTAATTTTACTGCTGGAACTGTACAGTCCCAACGATGTGCATGACTACTTAAGACACATCGCTCTGTCACTCTGTTCGGATAAGGTTGCTGAGGTTCGGTGGATTTCCTTCAAGCTGGTGAGCACAAGACAAGCCTTATTATTTCAAGTTATTGTTTGATTATATTTCTGTCTTCTGGGGCTCTCATTAATTTTCGCTTGGATTTGGGCCTGAATCCTAATCTTCAGTAGTTGGGATCACTCTTGGGAGGCTTCATGATTGGCTGCCTCTCTAGCATATCAAGAGTGGAAAATGGAAACATAAGCTAGGCTCTGACGGTATCTCTCTTCTGTCAGGAGGTTGAGGGTTTTCACTTACAGGTGCCATTTCAGTTTAGTATTGTGTGTTGCAGTCTGTTACTCCTTTCAGTGATGTTTTAAGATAAGCTCTCTTCAAGTCGATATGAACCTTTTGACAGCAGTTTTACTGCATGAGTTGTGTCCTACTAGTCAAAATGCAAATAAGCATTATATTAAAATAATGTTCCCATTTGATTCCTTCATATATAATTCTTTTTGTTAAGTTTTCAAATGATTGTTTGCCTGAAGCATTTTTGTTTTTAGGAAGCTTTGAATTTCAGAATATTCCAGCAGATGTGGCATTATCAAACCTTTGTGGTTTGGTATCCAAGAGTTGCTGGTTCTCTTTATCTGACTTTGATGAAAAAGGAGAACTCTTACCAGTCAGATAATTAGGCATTCTGAATCGATCAGGAATGACCTACAGACGTACAGCTAGTGAAAGGAAAAAATACCTTCAGAAATAGTCCCTAAATAAATACAAAGGTTTGTGATGTTGAAAATATCGTAATTATTGTAGAGAAATGAAAAGTTACAGTTAAAGGGATCAGCATTTTAGGATTTAATATTGAAGCAAGATCAGGACAAATGTAATGTGAAAGAGCAGCTGGTTGAACCAATTTTGTACAGTATTGAAAGGGTTGGGAACTAAGCATTACATTTGATTTTATTTTATTTAACACTGTAGGATAACTGAAGTGATACTGAGGCTGGAATGTGACTGCCTCTTTTGCTCAATAGACAAATTGAAATATTTAACAGAAGCTTCTCGTTTTCCTGCTGCAAGTGGTTGCTAACAAGCCTCTATGTTGCCTGTCTACAGGTGGTAGAGATCCTAAGGAAATTCTATACATCTGCTGCAGAGTCGTTAGCTGTGAACTTCATGAATGAACTCACTCTTCGGTTTTGCCACTGTGCCAAGTGGACTGGAAGGCAGGCATTTGCTTTTATCTGCCAGGTAAGTGAGTGGGCCAAATAATTTTTTGTATTAAAGTGACTCATTTAGTGGTAGACCAGAGGGGAAGAGAACTGAAGTCTGTCTGGTTTATGTTTGCTTTCCCTTCCCAATCCCAAATAAAAACCTCAGTGATGTTCCTTGCACAAATGGTCACTTAGTAGTGCTTGTGTTGTGGACATAAATTGTATGCTAGGAAACTTGAAAGCACCCTAAAGAGTGCATTGCAGTGGCATTACCCTAATCCTAAAAACTGCCATTTTAGTCATTGTCCCACCATATCAGAATTTGCGTGGGGCCAAGGTCTAAATCCACTGACTGAACAGTAGGGTGTGTGAGTTGGAGTACAGCGTTAGAGTGACTGGATAGGGATTGTGGAGCTTACCCTAGTTCCAGAGAAGCTGATGGAGTCTAGTGGGGTCTACTCAGATTGTGGAGGGTCGTATCAGGGATTCGGGGAACATTTGGGGAGATTGGGAGCATGGTGTGAAGATGTGGAAGAAGGGCAGTGCTAATGAGGAGGTTGACATTCCTGCAGGGAGGGTTGACGAGCCCAGCATGAAGATGGGTGTTGGTCCACAGACCAGGGTATTGACATTCAGTTGTGATTTGGATGAATTTTTCACTGACCAGTTAATCTCCTTCCCAAGTTGGATCCGATTTTAAAACTAACAATAGACAGCTAAGTGGATAAGAAAGATTTATGAGGGACATGGGGACTAGCTCATATAGGCAACTTGGTCACTTGGGCCAGTTTCCATGCTGTATAACTCCATGACTCCAATAGAGCCTCAAGTCAACATAGTGGCCTGCCAGTTACATGCAGAGTGATGTCACCATGAGTCCCAGATGATGAAGTCACATCAGGGTAGCATCTGAATTTCACAGTTAGCATAATTGAACCCAGAACTGTCCACATTCATCTAGATCTAACTGGTCTTCAATCACGTGACTAGTTATTCTGAATATCCTGGCTGTAATATTTTGAGTTGGCACCCTTCAAAATTAAGGGGCAAGAAAAAGAAACGTAAGTAGCATTAAATGAAAAAAACAATCTCTCCTGTTTCTGTACAGGCAATAGTGGAGGAAGACTGCATGCCTGTAAATCAGTTTGCGGAACACCTTCTTCCCAGCCTGCTTGGTTTAGCTAGTGATCCGGTCCCGAATGTTCGAGTGCTGCTGGCCAAGGCACTGAGACATACTTTACTGGAGAAAGGCAAGTATGAAAATGTTTTAAAAAAAACATATAGGAGATACTCAGCAGATCGGGCAGGATCTGCAAAGAGAAACGGAGTTAACATTTCAGATTAATGATCTTTACATGCAGATTTCAAGTTTACTTGTTTTGGAAGTACGAGGATGTTTAAAATTCCTAAATGACCCCATCAGCATTTTAAATCAGCAGACAACTTGTGCACTTGCAATAATCATTATTCCCATAGTAATCGCTGAACATCTGGCGTTGGTTATGTTTTGCCATTACGCTAATTCATGTTTTAACTGTTTACCATCTTGTCTCCATTTCCTTTGAAACACTCAGCTAATAAAATTCTATTAATCTCATTTAAAACTTCTCAGTTGCTAATATCTACATTTTTTGTGAAAGCATTCCAGATTTCTACAAACCTTTGTATGAAAAGGTACTTCTGGTCAGTTTTGTAACAACATTCTTGTTCAGTGCCTTCTCCACTAGAGGGCACATCTTTGTACAGAAAATGCTGGAAACAGTCAGTAGGTCAGGCAGTAGCAGTGAAAAGATAAAACTGAGTTTATGATTCCAGTCAAAGTCCATTTGATACTTCTGTGTGTGTGTGGACATCTGGTCAACAAGTTTCTGTTCTTAATAGCAGGCAATTTTTGACCAGATTTCCATACACATACAGGAATTCATAGCCCTCGGTCTCTGGAGCCTGTTTTACGCACGTGACATTGTCCTCAGTTCATTCTCTGCTTCCCTGTTTTCTTAACATTGTCCATGAGCCTGTGTGATTCCGCCCCCCCCCCCCAACCACGTGCTTAGATTTCATCCCTCAATCTTCTGTGCTCATATTAGGTTAGATTATGAGGATACTCAGTCCTCGTTTATTGTCATTTAGAAATGCATGCATTAAGAAATGATACAATGTTCCTCCAGGGTGATATCACAAAAAAGACAAGACAAACCAAAGACTAACACTGACAAGACCACATAATTATAACATATAGTTACAGCAGTGCAAAACAATACCATAATTTGATAAAGAGCAGACCATGGGCACGGTAAAAAAAAGTCTCAAAGTTCCGATCGACTCCGGATAGTCCCGATAGCAGGCGGCAAAAGGGAGAAACTCTCCCTGCCATAAACCTCCAGGCGCCGACAACTGCCGATGCATTGGAAGCACCCGACCACAATCATATCCACTTGATTTCATTGGGTCCACTGTCAAACATGCCACTGCCACTCGATTCTCCAAGTAACCTTCCAGCTCCATCCTATGACTCTTCTACCATTGTTTACTCTCATCTCCCTCACAAACTCAATCCTAAAGGGTCTCTGCCCAAAATGCTGACTGTTTATTTCCCTCTGTAGATGCTCCATAGATGTTGAGTTAGAGTCATAGAAAACTACAGCACAGAAAGAGACCCTATGGCCCATCTAGTCCATGCTGAACCATTTAAACTGCCTACTCCCACTGACCTGCACCCAGACCATAGCTCTCCACACGCCTCCCATCCAGGTACCTATCCAACTTCTTTTAAACGTTGAAATCAAAGTTGCTTGCACCACTTGTGTTGGCAGCTCATTCCACGCTCTCACCACCCTCTGAGTCTAGAAGATTCCTTTCATGTCCCCCTTAAACATTTCACCTTTCATCCTTAACCGATGACCTCTAGTTGTAGTCTCACCCAACCTCAGCAGAAAAAGACTGTTTGCATTTACATCTTTCTGTACGTAGGTGACCAAAACTGTGCTTGTACTCCAAGTTAGACCTCACTTTGTCTTGTACGAACTTCAACATAACATCCCATCTTCTGCACTTAATACTTTCATCTATGAAGGCCAATGTACCCAAACCTTCCTTTACAATCCTGTCTACCTGTGACACCACTTTGAATGAATTATGGACCTGTATTCCCAGATCCTGTTGTTCTACCACATTCCTCAGTGCCCTACCGCTCACTGTGTAAGACCTACACTGGTTAGTCCTACCAAGGTGCAACACCTTGCACTTGTCTGCATTACATTCCTTCTGCCATTTTTTCCAGCTTGTCTAGATCCCATTGCAAGCTTTGATAGTCTTTCTCGCTGTCCACTATAACCCGAATCTTAGTGTCATCCTCAAATTTGCTGAACCAGTTAACACATTATCATCCAGATCGTTGATATAGATGACAAACAACAATGGACCCAGCCTGGTGGCACACTACTCGTCACAGGCCTCCAGTCAGAGAGGGAACCATGTCCTACCACCCTCTGGCTTATTCCTCAAAAGCTAATGTCTAATCCAATTTACTACCTTCAGCGTTTTATGTCTGTTGCTCGAGATTACCAGCAACTAGAGAACCTCTTGTATCTCAGATGGGAGAAGCTGAGATTGGTCTCCTCAGAGAGGCTGAGGTAATTTATTTGATGTGTTGACAGCAGTCACAGGTTCAGACAGTATAGACCTGGCGAAACTGTCTCCACTGGTAGAAGAATCAAGAACCAAAGGAAGTGAGTTGCCCATGACTTTGTGTAAAATGAGGGCATAAAATTCTAATGCAGTGACTGGTTATAATCTGAGATTCTAGGAAGCCAGGCAGAATCATTCACTCATAACTTCCAGAAGGGCTTTGATGTGTACTTGAGGGTGGAAAAATCGCAGGTCTTCAGGGAAAGCTAAGGAATGGGATGGACTGGAATATTGGAGAGACCAGTGTGGGCAGGATGATATTCCTTCCATACTGTAACCAAGCTGTGATATTATAGCTATGATACCCTTTCCTCATACTATGCTTAATCTAACTTTTCAAGTATCTGATATGTTCCCACTGAATATCTTTAACCAGTTTTGCCACTATGCCACATTTCAGTTATTAATTGTGGGAATTGTTAGCTTCCCTGTGAACCGGTGATCTTGCTGTAGTGGTTCAAGGTTTAAGTGTGGGTAAATTTTGAGCTGTCTCACCTGTTCTTTATAATGATAACATCCAGAAAAATCTAAACATAAACTGAGATTTTACAAACTGCTTGTCAACGCTTTGGATGTGAAACTGGTGAAGTTGAAATTTTCCAAGGATTGGTTTTAAAATAGTGGTCACCTGTATCACTGGAAAGCCATGTTCCCAATCAGTTGTTAATATCTTCTCCTCTATGAATTACTGAGTTTATAAAAAAAGTACATTATTAAGTTTATCCAATATGTTTAATGGCTAAACAGTGATCCTATCCCATGTTTGTGCATGTGCTGACACAGGAACAACAGAAGAAGCATTGGAGGAGCTCTGAGTCAGGCAGCATCTGTTGGGGTAAATGAACAGTTGATGTTTTGGGTCCAGACCATTCATCTGGACTTCCAGATGCTTGGACTGTGTTTTCCTCGCTAGATGCTACCTGACTGGCTGAGTTCCTCCAGCAATTTTTATGTTGGTTCCTATATTATTTGTTAAAGTAACATGGAACTACCGTCTAAGATAGTTCGACAGATGTTCTCTGTAGTCTGAGAAAAATAAACTGCTCAGTTCTTTCTTATCTCCTATATATGTATGGACATCTGGGAGAACCTATCTGGGTAACTTTCAGTGAAAAATAAATTGTGCTTGTACTCATTTAAGCTCAGCTTGTGAAGAAAAATTTTATAGATGATCAGTATGGAGAACTGTCATAGTCTGGACCCTCAGCTGTAAAACTTGGAGTAGTGGAGGTTGGCGTTCCAAAGTTCTTGTCGTGATTTGGAGGACTTTGGCACAGCATTTTAGTACTGTGTGCAGTTATTTTCCATGTCCAGGTTCAGTGCATGAGAGATCCTGTAGTGGGATATGATTCTGAGAAGATTTCTAAGGGCTGGAGTACCAAGGGATTCCCCAGGTAATATGTTGGCCTTTTAGAACTGAGATGTAAAGTAACTTCTTCACACTTAGAGTCATTGGAATTCTTGATACTGGTCATTAAGTGTGTTTGAGTTTGGGATCTAGAGCTGAGAGGTTATGGGAATTAGGCAGGAAAGTGGACAAGGTTAATATCAGTTTACTGAACAACAGAGCATACTGGGGGAGGTGGTTCCATATCTTGTGTTTTGATGCTCTTTGAAGGACTAAATGGAAGCAGGCTGTGCTTAATGGTGCACTGATCTTTTCTTCTTCCCAGTGTATTTCACAGAGGCTGATAACCCTCACGTAGAAGCTGTTGAAAAGATTGTCTTGATCCTGCAATCGGACAGAGACCGTGACGTACGTTATTTTGCAAGCGCTGAGATCAGGAGCAGCCCCGTAAGCACCACCACCTTCATAAACTGAGAATGTTTCCAACAAAGTTGTCTGACTTCCTAACCACGTGCAGTTGCTGAACTGGTGCCGGGCCGGGTCGACACTGTCTCTGGCACACAATGGAGGTGACACGTAGTGGCAAAGAGGCTATTATGTTGGTCTGCAGGCTGGGTCAGGACTGGAGGATGCAGAGCACCTTCCTCTTTGTCAAATACGGAGCTTTTAATTACGAAGGAAAGTGGATTCCAGGTTGAGCTGGTGTGGAACTCGTTAATAGGTGGTGACTACAAGAGCCATGTTTCCTTGACTGTTTTTAGATCAGAAAACTAATGTGGAAGTTCCTTTTTAAAAGCATCCTTTGACACAAATATTTGTATTTGCTAATACAGTGGTATTTCTACAAACAAACTAATTTGGAAATGATTACAGCATGTTTTCTTTTCTAAAAAGAAGCTGTACTCCTAACTTTCCTAATTCTACATAAATTATTTGTATTAATATCCCCAAATGACATGCATTTGTAAGCTTCAGAAAGCACTGAGCACAATGATTTTTGAGTATAGTTTAACTTTTTGAAAACATGTAATTCTGCCCCACTTCTCACGTGTAGCTATTTTCCATTTCTGCTTTGAAAGCCACACTATGCATCCAGTCGGTTGGTTAACAGCTGACTTCAGCACTCCTGGGACTATGGCCTCTGAAAGAGAAGTGGAGCTTGTATTCCTTTCACCTTCAGGCTCTCTGGTCTGCCCACCCCAACTTCTCACTGAACATCTGAGCCAGTTTAGTTATTCGAAAACTAACCAGGAAGGTACCGCAGCACTTAAAGCCAGTGAAGGGAGATTAGCCTGTCTGCTACACTGGTGCTTTTTAACTGTGTACATTCACAATGTAATTGGGAACACTGGTTTTGAGTTTGATAGCACTGAAAATGCAACAATATTATAAATGAGGACTGGTATACATTCAGTTTTAAATGTAGTAAATGTGAAGTAGAATGAACTTTTAATCTTCTGTTAAAAGTTAATTTAATTTCTTTTATCCTTGGATTAGTTGCTCCATAGCTGCTGAAGGGAGTGTGATGTGTGCTTGGAGCTGGAACTGCAGGATACTCCCAAGATAAAGAAGAGGTGCATTAAACCTCCACCTAATTATCTGGTGCTGAATTAGGCTGGAGGACTGCTGGTACCAGTCTGGGCCTGCTTCAGTATCCACCACTGTTCCCACTAAGGCTCCCTCTCTTGGAGACTCTACACAGTCAGACTTCATAGCTCACTACAGTGGATGGTTTCTGGGCAACAGGTATCAGGGAACAAGCCATAGCTGGCTAGCTATAGTGGGGACTTGGTTCTGCCTTTATGAAAGTGACAGCAATGATTTTACCCAGTATAGGTGGATTCTTCTTTTTGGAAAGGCAGTTTTGGGAATCCCCTGAATGTGCAAAGTTTCTCTGACCTTGTGTGTCATCTACTCCTTCTCCACGCATTATGGTGAAAGAAATGGCCTGCATCAGGATTTCTTGCCTTTGCAATTATTTTATTTTGATGCCAACTTGTATTACCAAGCGTTTTTTATTGAATGGTGTATAGGAATGAGGTTTTTGTATAGTGTAAAGGCTGATTATATTGTAACTATAGTTGCAAGTTTGGGTTTTTACAATTAACATTAAATACTGTGTTGCTGTAATGATTTTGTACATTTTTCTCAATGATTTAGTCAAAATCCTTCATTGGACTATCAATTGTGTATTTCTTTGCTACATACAGACATGGACTGCTTCATTTATCGAGGACCTGCCCTCCAGTCCCAGGATATTCTTGGGGTATTGGCACTTGGTGACTGTTGAATGGCTTTGTACATTGGATGTGTGTGCGAGCCCAAGCTCAAACTGGACGGGTCCGGGCCACGGAAATAACTGGGTTCATCCAACGACAATATAAACAATAGGCGAAATCTACAGTGTGGGTTGTGAAACTGTGAATGAATACCAACATCAATATTTAAGAAGAAGCTAGGTAGGCATTTAAAGAAGTAAAAGTGTTAAAAATAGTTTTGGTCGCCTACTTCATTTGGAGTCTCTATCTGGTTTAAATTAAGCTATGATGCATTTCAAAATACATTCCTAGAATGAAAAAATAATTTCACCTCAGAAGAAGCCACTTGACTGTCAGTCAGTGCAGTTCTTTGTAGAGCTGTTCAATTACTTCCACTTTTTCTTTAGTTTTTATCAGTTTTCACTGCTGTGGAGTCTGTGCCTGATCTTCATGGCTCACAATCCCAGCAACTGGACGCGTATAGCTATTTTCTTGAACTTGGTTTCATTTTCCTTGACATTCAGTTAACATTGTACAATAGGTTGTATTAATTCTTCACTCTTCTCCCCATGAGTTTAACCCTTTTTTGTGTCACTGACATGTAAACTAATTATCCATCCGTGTGTTGGTGTAATTATGCTAGACAAAAAAGATTGGAATTAGCCTTTTTCTTGTTTTTAAATCCCCTTCTTTAACTGCCTACCTAGCTTTCTCTTAAATATTGGTACTTCAGTATTCATTCACGGTTTCACAACCTATATTGTACATCTCTCCTAGCGTTTATATTTTTTATTTTATTGTTTTTCCTTGTTAATCCATGCTATTTGCCTCTGCTGCCCCATCTCAATTATATTCACATCTGTAACTCATTTACTAGTGTCTGGTATTCTGCAAAATTAAGATTATTAATTTTCCCAACCTGTAACTCATTCCAAGGTTATAATTATTCTGTACATAACACATGCAAATCCTTTGATGCAATTTGAACGATATTCAAGTTCCTCCACTTCACGAATATTGTTCCATTTATCCATCTGTCAGTGAGGTTCTTTGTAGAGCTGCTCCATGACTTTTCCCAAAGTTTAATCAATTGATTTTACTGCTAAAACTTAGACTTGATCTTCATCACATACACACCAGCACAGCAGGTGGATGTGTGTATTATTCACAGACGTAAGTTTTACAATTTCCTGAAACTCAACTCACAAGCTTTAATCAGTCTCTTTAATGAATCACTGTCTTGGTAAATCATGTTTTACCTGCTTTTTTAATCATTCTCTGAACTAAGTTCCAAATGCATTGAGCTTGATCCTGTACATGGGCTGCCAATGGCAGCTCGCCAGAGTCTTATATTGTGGGCCATTCTTTCAAGTTATCCCAGGTACGGTATAGCCTATCATCTTCTTCCTCACCCAGGGATGAGGTCTTTGGAGTTTCTGTAGAACTGGGTTTCTACGGGATGGGGTTGCTAGCCCTCCCACTTTTGCAGCAAGGCTTGAGACCATCCATGGCGGAGTTGTGATCTGTGCATTACTTCAGAAAGTTCAAGGTTCGTAGTTCTATTCAGCTCATCTTGTATATGACAATCTCTAACTGGATTCTAAACTGGAATTTCAGGTTGGCTATTTTGGATGGATTGAGAATATATTTATTGGACTAGATTATTTGGGAGAAATTGCCAACAATTAGGAACTAATTAGACCAAGTAAAGCTCAAGATCAATTGGTAGTATATTATTTGAATTAACAAATACCTGGACACAATGTAACAGCAATAAGTTTGATAAAGCTCCATCCTGGAAACTTACTGCTTGCTCCCAGAGTTCTGCCCTTTTCTGAACAGCTGGATTCTATGCTGTCTCCCAGAAGACCGGTCGCCCAATGCTCAAGCTGAAAACAAGGTCATCAGTGAGTGAATGGAACCAATCAGAGAGTGGAGCAAAGGCAAAACATGTGGGAGTTGCAAAATATAGATCAGAAGGACATGACTGGCAGGTCAGACTGGGCTTGCCTTCTACCCCTGGAGCATAAACAGGGGGTGGGGTTTAAAACAGAAGCAGAGCTAATTTCAGCAATGGATTACTGATATAGACATCATCATCAGGTGCCATGCCCTGACTGAGCTTTGACTGCCATGGCCCACACACTCCTGTTTCGGATCCCAGTGTAGAGTGGTTCATTCTACTTTGATTAACCGTGTGAAAACTATTTTGGACCTGGAGAGTCTCCCCGAGGAAAAAGACGATTATGCATGACATTCCTACTGAATGGCTACAAGGTGAAGGAAATCAATCAGGCCCTTAAAAGAGCTGACAGAAAAACCAGGAATCCTAACAACAAGGAGGAACCCATTGCTACCGCTGTCTTCCCTATATTTCCACGGTTTCTGGAAGGATTGCCGGGATCCTCAAGGAATACTGGATTAATACCATCCACAAAACCCATAACGAAGCTCAAGTCACAGTTTATGCCAATCAAATATTTGGAACAAGCTGGCAATGGGGGGTATTGGATATAGATACTATTCATCATCATCATCAGGTGCCATGCCCAGATTGAGCTTTGACTGCCATGGCCCAGGCATTCCTGTTTCGGGTCAAGTGGATCAATTCATTGGTATTCATTTCCAGTTCTCGGGCTGCTGTTTCCATCATCATTTGTCTTTGCCTTCCTCTTGCTTTCTTCCCTTCAATCTTTCCCATAATTACTGTGCATTCTAACTCCTGTTTCCTAATCACATGTCCAATGAAGTTATGTTGCCTTTTCATGATCTCATACATTATTTCTCTTTTTGTGCTTGCTCTGTTCATGACATCCTTGTTAGATATTTGTTTCGTCCATGATATTCTTTGCATCCTCCTCAAAAACCACATCTCTGCTGCTTCAATTCATTTCCTCATGTTACTAGATATTGTCCAACATTCTGAACTATACAACATGACTGGATAAACGTAACATTTCAGTACTCTGAGGCGAGTTGTCATGCCTAGTTTAGTGTTGGTCAGTATGCTCTTCATTCTCGTAAAGGTGTCTTTTGCCATCCCTATTCTTCTTTTGATGTTCATGTCGCACCTGCCATCTGATGTCACCCAGCTTCCTAAGTAGCAAAAGTTCTGTACTTGTTTTATGTCTTCCCTATTTATTTTCAGCCTGCAGATAAGATTCTCCTTCTTTTTGGATATCATCATACGTTCTGTCTTTTTGAGATTGATAGATAGACCCATTTTTGCACTTTCTTCAACAACTATATCCATTAAGTTTTGTAGTTCTTCCTCTGTACTTGCAATTAACACAGTCATCCGCATATCTGAAATTATTGATGTTTTCACTGCCAACTTTGATTCCCAAGATGTCTCTTATTTTTTTGTAATATTGTTTCACTGTACACATTAAACAAATCAGGGGAGGAAACACACCCTTGTCTAATGCCTCTCTTGATTGGTGTAAACTGACTCACTTCTCCATCTATTCTAATAGATACTATTACAACATTTAAAAGCTGTTTGGACAAGTAATTGGGTAGAAGATAAAGACGGATATAGGTGTAATGCATGCAAATGGAATTAGCATAGCCAAGCATCATGGTCAGCATGGGCAAGGTGGCCGAGTGGCCTGATCCTGTGTTGTATATTTCCATAATTCTGATTCATTCACTAACCACCCAGATGGTTACTATGGTCTTTACCCTTTTAGATACATACCCACTGAAGCTGAACAAGCTTCTTTTATCTCCTTCCTGGAAATAGGTTGAAGGGCTTGTTGGGGTGAGGATACTACGGTTCTCCAATGGTCGACAGATAGGTTGTATGAATCAGTGAAAGGCTGGCAAATGGAGCTCCATGTGAGATCATGCACTCAGGAAGAGAAATCAAAGGGCAGAATAATTTCAAAGGGAAGAGGCTGCAGATAAGTGAAGTTCAGAGGGATGTTCAGTAGGTGTTTTGCTGCAGGAATCTCAAAAGGCTAGCAGGCAGGTCCAGGTAGTTATGAAGGCAAATAGCACTGTCCTCCATTGCAAAGGAGTTTGGGTTTAAAAACAGGAAAATTTTGTTTCAAATGAACAGGATGTTGGTGGAGCCTAAGATTGAACACGGTCTACAGTTTAGGACACCTTACTGAATGAAATGTACAGTAACATTGGACTTTGCAAATATTGATTTTTTAAATTCTGTTTTGCATCACTTGTACAAATATTGAATAAACAGAATTTGTAATTACAATATATACTATAATGTATTATTCACTCATTGATAATCATTTACCAGTTTATTAATCTGTTTATTCATTTGGGGACAAAAAGAAACATAATCAGTTGGACCTTGGAGGGAGCTTCCAACACTCACTCGTCTGGCCTCTACAGACCCACACAGGTCACGTGATGCTCCAGGTTAGCCTGCATCTGTAATATCTGTTGTGGGATGAACAAGAGGAGGGGCTGTTGAGTTAAGCATCATCAATGAAATGGTGGAATAAAATGACTTCAACAACTAGTGAAATTGTGCTTTTGACTACCTTCAAAAGTTTTGTGGCCTACTGAAATATTTGGACTTAGCTTTGGAACATTTTTTTACATTTCTATCAAAAAGTATCAATTAAATAATAGACATTAAAATGAGTAAGTTTTTTTGTTGGAAATATTTAAATGAACTAAGACAACTTTAAAAAAAGATGTCACAAACAACAAAAGCAGTTTGTTTTAGGTTAACATGCAACATGCTGGAGGAACTCAGCAAATCAGACAGCATCTATGGAAATGAATAAACAGTCGACAAGACCCTGCATCAGGACTGGAAAGGAAAAGAAAGGGAAGATGCCAGCATAATAAATTGGTGGGAGGAAAAGGAGGACAAAACACACACACACACACACACACACACACACACTCTCTCTCACCCACACAATTTCTCATTTTTAATCTGTCTCACAAACACACATGCACAATCTTTCTCTTGCGCTCAATGTCTCACATGCAATCTCCCTCTCACACACACACACAATATCTCAGTCTCTCTCACTCTGTCTCTCTCTGCCTGTCTCTTAGTCTGTATCTCTCTGTCTCCTGTTTAGTTTTTCTTGAGCAACTCACCCTTTGTAATATGGTCTCCTGGTGCTTTCTATTTAAGCTTGTTATGTTTACTTGGATAGGCTCAAGGATTCTGTGTTATTTGATTTATTTAAGCGGATGCCTGATTAGCGCTAATCGAGGGGTCCTAGTTTTGAGAATATTACTTCTCATGGTGTCATTCAACCACACTACCAATGTTCTTTTGGAATTATTATGAATAAACTCTTGTCGGTATCTCCACATTGGAATCTGTCTTTCCTCTGCACTTGGGTTCCAACATTGCCAAAGCACATCGTGACATTCTGTCTCTCACACATGCAATCTCAGTCTCCCTCTATTACATCTGCAATCTCAGCCCACTCACTCACTCACACAACACACAATCTCAGTCTCTCTCACACACACACATATAATGTCAGTCTCTCACACACACCCACTCACAATCTGTCTCTGTCTCTCACTCACAATCTCAGTCTCTGTCTCTCACACACAATCTCAGTCTCTCTCTCTTTCTCATCTGTCACACACATATAATCACAAAGACCATCTCTATCTCTATCTCTCTCTCTCTCACACACACACACACACACAAACACATAATCTTTCTCTCTTACACACTCACACAATCTTGATCTCACACTTATAATCTCAGTCTTACACACACAATCTCAGTCTCTCATACACACAATCTCAACCTCATAAACAATCGGTCACACAAAATAATAGTCTGTCACACACAAGCACACTGAGTTACTGTTTCCTTCTGTCACTCTCACTCACACACACAATTTCTGTCTCTGTCTCTCTCCCTCACATACACAATCTCAGTCAGCTTTTCTCTCTCACACACACACAAACACAAAATCACTGTCTTCCTCGGTCTCTGTTTCTAATGGTCACTTTCATTCACACACAATCTCAGTTTCTGACCCTTGTCCTCTTCCTTTCTCTCACGCATACACAAATTTACTCTCACATGCAATATCAATCTCTGGTTTACACACGCAATCTGTCTCTCACACACAATCTGTCTTTTCTCTCTCTCTTACACACACACACACGCGCGCGCATTATCTGTCTCACTCATGCAATCTCAATCTCACACATGCAGTCTCTCTCACACACACACACAATCTGTGTGTCTGTCTCACACACACACACACAATCTATGTCTGTCTCACACACACACACACAATGTGTGTCTGTCAGTGTCTCCATCTGTGTGTCTCACACACACAATCCTAGTCTCTTTCACTCACACAATCACTATCTCTTTCTTACACACACTCAATCTCAGTCTCTCTCTCTTTCTCACACACACACAATCTGTCTCTCACCAACATACACAATCTCAGTCCTTTCTCTCTCACACACAATTTCAGTCTCACTCACACTCAATTTGAATCGCTCTCTCACATACAATTTCTCTGTCTCTCACACATGAAGCTCAGTGTCTCTCTTTCTCACAAAGTGTTCTTTTTATGCTGTATGTCAATGATTTATATGATGGAATAGATGGCTTTGTTTTCAGAAACAGAATCAGGTTTATTATCACCGGTATGTGCCGTGAAATTTGTTGCCAAGTTTGCAGATGATACAAAGATTGGTGGAGGGGCAGGTAGTGTTGAGAACATGGCTAGGCTGCAGAAGGACTTAGATCAGGAGAATGTGCAAGAGAGTTGGCTGAAGCATGCAGCAACGAGCTGTACCTGTATGCTGACGACTCCACACTATTTGCACCAATTAGAGTGGGACAGAGTAATACAGTGACAGCGGGCCTGAATAGGGATCTCGACAGAATGAAAGCCCGGGCAGACGACTGGAATGTCACCTTTGAGCCTACTAGGTGCAAGGTGATGGTGATGTCTAGGAAGAGGAATCCATCTAACCCCGACCTGTATTTTGGGAACTGCAAGCTGCATTTAAAGAAGGAGCTAGTAATCCTTGGTGTTAATATTGACAGCAAGTTGGTGTGGGATAAACACCTTTCCACTATTTCAAACAAGGCTGGACAAAGGCTTGGAGCTCTGTGGAAAGTAGCATCCAAACTAGACAGAGACGGAAGAGCCACGGTTTACAAAGCCCAGGTACGAAGTATCATGGAGAATGCCTGCTTATCATGGATGAATGCCTCACAGAGTGTCCTCAGCCAGCTTGATTCCATTCAAAGGAAGGCTCTCAGGATTATAGGTGTAGATGAAGCCACAGCTTGTGAGAAGCTAGCCAGCAGTAGTTTACACCACAGACAGGTTGCTGCAGCTACTGTGCTATACAAAATGCACACCAGCCACAGCCCTGCAGACCTTCGTGCCATGCTGCCTTCACCTTATGAGAGACGGTGCACCACACGATCAAGTTTATCTATGCCTGCTCATGCTGTTTCTGTGCCTGATGCGAGAACCCACACACTGGATAGAAGCTTCCATCACTGTGCTGTCAGAATTTGGAACAGCCTTCCAGATGCTGTGGTTGGAAGCATCTGCAACGATGGGGTCCAAGCCTTCAAGAGTCGAGTGCACAAACACCTATCATCTCTGGGACGGAAGTCACATGCCTCTTCATAAGCTATCATGAAGGGGACCAGGATGGCCATGCTTGGTTGTTGGTTGGTAGGGTTAATACCTGACTTTCAAGAGCACTTGTGAGTTACGTTCCAGCTGGACTTAGTCCTTAAACTGCTGGAGAAGAGTGTGGAAAGAACAGGTGCTGCTTTCTCCCAGGAGGAATTAGTTTTTAGTTCCAAGTGCTCCTGCCACATTTTGTCACCCTGCAACCTTATCTTTCGATCTCTTTGAATTATGGAGGATAGCATGTGTATAAATGTCTCTCTCCAGCAGACTTCATCATGATCATCATGACTCTAGTATTTCTACTATTTTTTAATGTTTCTTAATTGTACATATGATTTTTTTTGTGTTCTGTCGCTGAGCAGCAGTGAACCATCTGATTGGCCTGTCAGAGTTCTCTTTGGGAACTAGTTGACTTGATCAGCATTTCTGATCTGGCTAGTGTTCACGATTGCACTTAATTAAAAAAAAAGAGTGGCAAGTGATATACAGTGTTGGAAAATGCGTGGTCATGCACTTTGGTAGAAGAAATAAATGTGCAGACTATTTTCTAAACGGAGAGAAAATCCAAAAATCTGAGATGCAAAGGGACTTGGGAGTCCTCGTGCAGAATATCCTAAAGGTTAACTTGCAGGTAGAAGAAGGCAAATGCAATGTCAGCATTCATTTCAAGAGGTCTAAAATACAAGAGCAAGGTTGTGATGCTGAGGCTTTATAAGGCACTGGTAAGGCCTCACCTTGAGTATCGTGAACAGTTTTGGGCTCCTCATCTAAGAAAAGTTGTGCTGGCATTGGAGAGGGTCCAGAGGAGGTTCACAGGGATGACTAGGAATAAAAGGGTTATCATACGAGCACAGTTTGATGGCTCTGGGTCTGTTCACGCTGGAATTTAGAGGAATAAGGGGAGATCTCATTGAAACCTTTCGAATGTTGAAAGGCCTAGACAGAGTAGATGTGAAAAGGCTATTTCCCATGACGCGGGAGTCTAGGACAAGAGGGCATAGCCTCGGGATAGAGGGGCACCCATTTAAAACAGAAATGCGGAGAAATTTCTTTAGCCAGAGGATGGTGAATTTACATAATTTATTACCACAGGAAGCTGTGGAGTCCAGGTTGTTGGGTGCATTTAAGGCAGAGCTTGATAAGTTTTTGATTGATGGGGCATCAAAGGTTACAGGGAGAAGGCCGGGGAGTGAGGCTGAGCAGGGGAAAAAGGATCAGCTATGATTGAATAGCAGAGCAGACTCGATGGGCCTATTGGCCTGATTCTGCTCCTATGCCACATGGTCTAACACAATCTCTTTCCCAATAACTTTCTCTCTCAACACACACACACACACACATCTTGGTCTCTCTTTCACACTCACACAATCTCAGTCCTTTCTCTGTCACACACTCCCACAATCTGTCTCTCTCTCTCGCTCTTTCACACACATACACACACACAGACAGATGTGCACACAAACACAGTCTCTGTCTCTCACACAATCTCTGTTTCTCTCTGTTTCTCACACTTACACATGCCATCTCAGTCTCTCACACATGCAAACTCAGTGCTTCTCTCTCATTCTTATTCACACACACACCACAAAATCTCGGGTCTCTCTCTCACACACACAATCTTGGTCTGCCTCTCACACTCACACACACATAATTTCTGTCTCTGTCTTTCACTCACATGCAGTCTCTCACACACAGAAACAATCTCAGTCTCTCTCACTCTCTCACAGACACACACACTCAGAGATAATCTTTCCCTCTCTCTTTCTCACACACATATACACACACAACACAATCTCAGTCTCTCTCTCTGACATGCAATTTCAGTCCCTCTCTCATACACACACAATATCAGTCTCTCTCTTGCACAATCTCAATCTCTGTCTGCCACAAAATCTCTGTCTCTGTCCCTGACTCTGTCTTTGTCTCTATCTCTGTCATTCTCTCACACACACAGATGCACAATCTCAGTCTCTCTATCTCTCTGTCTGTCTGTCTCTCTCTCCCTCTCTCTCTCACACACACACACACACACAATCTCTCACGTGCATTTTTCTCCCTCACCCTCTCAGACACACTTACAAACACAATCATGCACTCACTCAGTAAACACTCTCCCTGATCTGCATTCACACACCCTAATTCACTGAAACATGCACACACAACTTTCACTCCCCTATTCCTGGTGAGAATTCGTCTCATTTTATTTGTGCTGTATTACTGTCCAGACAAAATAACAATAAAATGGCTCTTTTAACTAAACTGGAGCTGGCGGTAGCTGTTGGACTCTCCACCTCACAGTGCTGAGCAAGCAAAGCCTGGTCTCCAAGGAGATGTCAAACAAAACTCTGGTCACAATCGCCAGCGTATGCCACAGGCAGTGAAACCCTCAAGGTGCTTAACTATTTTTACCCATATGACATTTAGAAAAGAATGAATTACCAGCCATTTCTCCCTTTGATTTTTGTGGAATGTTGATCCCAGGCTCTCCGGCCGGAGCCCTAAGTTCCTTTTCCCAGCAGTCGGTCAAGGTGAAAGAAGACCTGTCACTAAAACCCCTTTAGCTCCTCATGCCGCGCCAGAGGGCCTTCAGCCTGAAAGTTCACCTGGAGGAAACAGAGGAGAATTTCCAAATAAGAAGCTGCCATGGTAACATGACGATAGCGCAGATGAAATCCAAACTGGAGCTGATTACCGGCATCCCCACCAACTACCAGAGGCTCTACTACATCGATGAAGGTAAGGCTCCGGGTTAACTCTCCCTCACAGCTCTGCTTTCACCATCCCCCATCCACTGGTCACTAGTCAGAGGCTTTTTCTCAGGGCTGAAATGGCTAACACGAGAGGGCACAGTTTTAAGGTGCTTGGAAGTAGGTACAGAGGAGATGTCAGGATAAGTTTTTTTACACAGAGAGTGCTGAGTGTGTGGAATGGGCTGCTGGCGTCGGTGGTAGAGGCGGGAACAATAGGGTCTTTTAAGAGACTCCTGGAGAGTCCATGGAGCTCAGAAAAATAGAGGGCTATGGGTAACCCTAGGTAATTTCTCAGGTAAGGACATGTTGGGCACAGCTTTGTGGGCTGAAGGGCCTGTATTGTGCTGTAGGTTTTCTGTGTTTCTATTTCTACAGTGAGCTGGGGAAGGGTAGGACAGCCAACACAACATGTTCCAGAGGTTTGCCTCCTGACCTTCAGTTAGCCTTATCCTCACCGTCCTTGAGGTATTTCATCTTCCCAGCCAATCAAAAAACAAGTAGACTCTTTGTCATTCCATTGGATGATGCATGACAGCTGGTCAACCAGACATTCCCCACCCCACCCCCCCCCCCACACACACACACCCACCATCTTTAACCTTAAAAAAGTATTTTTTTTAACAATACTCTCAAAATACTGGTGGAACTCAGCAGGTCAGGTGGGATCTATGGAGGGAAATAAACTACCGACACTTGGATCTGAGACCATCATCAGGACTGGCGTCTTGACCTAAAATGTCGACTGTTTATTAATAGACGCTGCCTGACCTGCTGAGTTTCTCTAGCATTTTGTGTGTGTTGTTCTAACTTCACAGTATCTGAAGAATCTTGTGTCAAACATGTTTTAAAAGTTTTTTTTTTATTTCCCCACTGCTTCTTCATAGTAACAAACCGGAAATTAGTTAACAGCCAGAAGTCACAGAATGATACCAGAGAATTCACCAGCCTCCATAACTTCACTCCGTGTCCCCTCACTCTCTCTCCAATTATTGGCCCCTTCCTGGTCTTGGAAGCAAGTCACATTATGAAATTATGGGAGGTACAGAGAGAGTAGACAGCCCAACCATTCTCCCAGAGTGGAGAAGACAAATACTGAAAGGCGTTGCTTTAAGGTGGGAGAGGGGAAGTTTTAAAGAGGGTGTATGGGGCATCTTTCTTTTCTTACACAGAGTGGTGGGTGCTTGCAATGGGCTGCCAGGGATGATGGTGGAAGCAGATACTACAGTAGCGTTCAACAGCTTTTTACTTTGACACGTGAGCATGCAGGGAATGGGTGGGGGCGGAGGGGGGTGGATACGGATTCTGTGCAGGCAGAAGGGATGAGTTTGGTATGGCATCACACTTGGCACAGGTATCATGAAGGCCCTGTCCCTGTGCTGTGTTGTTCTGTGTGATCAATATCTGCTCCATCATGGGCCAGTCTCGTGGCCATTGAAAGGTGGGGCCTCAAGAAGGAAGCATTCATTATTTAGGTCCTCTATCGCCCAGGAATTGTTTTTCTTATCATTCAGGGAGGAGATACAGGAGCCTGAAGACCCACACCCAACGTTCTAGAAACAGCTTTTTCCCTCTGCCATCAGAACCCGTGAACACTACCTCAGCAGTCCTCTTTTCACCATTTAATTTTTATTGCAACTTTAGTCATTTCTGTGTCTTGCTGCCACAAAATAACTAATTTCCTGACATATATCCGTGATAATAAACCTGATTCTGATTCTGAGTGTGCCATCATTACCAGTCTGCTGGGGCACTGGGGAAAACTGTTGTGTTGGCATGGGGAGTGCTTTCTGCTGAAATTAGGGAATGAATCTAAACAGTGTTGCAGTAGCCACATCTGTGGCATCTCCAGCCAGCCAGTGACTCAACTGGGCACCTCCTTCCAGCATAGACCAGGTAGTGACTGGGAGCTGGAGGGACCAGATAGTGATTGGGAGCTGGAGGGACCAGGTAGTGACTGGGAGCTGGAGGGACCACGTAGTGACTGGGAGCTGGAGGGACCAGGTAGTGACTGGGAGCTGGAGGGACCAGGTAGTGACTGGGAGCTGGAGGGACCAGGTAGTGATTGGGAACTGGAGTCTGTTAACTTCAGCTCTAACGCTCACTTGTAATCTCGCCCACCAGACAGGGCTCTAGAGAGCTACAAGGTAGCCAGGAAGGAGCTGAAGAATAGAGCAGGGAGAGCTAGAAGGGGACATGAGAAGGTCTTGGCAAGTAGGATTAAAGTAAACCTCAAGGCGTAATGTACATACGTGAAGATTAGGAAGGACGGCCAGAGTGAGGGTAGGACTGATCACTAATACTTCTAACCAGTAGGGAAGATCCTTAATGAATGCTTTACTTCAGTATTCACCAGTATGAGGGATCTTTTTGAACATGAGAACAGTGTAAATCAGGCTGATATGTTGAACCTGTCGATGTCAAGAAAGAGGAAGTGCTGGAATTTGGAAAATCATTAGGACAGGTAAGTCCCTGGGGCTGGATGGGATATACCCCAGGTTACTAGGAGAAGTAAGGGAAGAGTCTTTGGCAAAATCTTTGCATCCTCACTGGCATCAGGAGTAGTTCCAGATGATTGGAGGGTGGCAAATGTTATTCTCTTGTTCAAGAAAGGGAATCGAGATAACCTTGGGAATTAGAGATGAGTGAGTCTTATTTCAGTGGTGAGCAAATTATTGGAGTGATTCTTAGAGACAGGATTTACGAGCATTTGGTGAAGTATGCTCTGATTAGGGATAGTCATTGTGGCTTTCTGGGCGGGGGGGCCGATCATTGCTCATGAGCCATTGAATTCTTTGAGAATGTGGCAAAGCACATTGATGAAGGTAGAGCAGTGGATGTGGTGTTTATGGATTTAGTAAGGTGCTTGATAAAGTTCCCCATGGTAGTACATAGAATAGTACAGCACAGTACAGGCCCATCGGCCCACAAAGTTGTGCCAACCCTTAAACCCTGCCTCCCATATAACCCTCCACCTTAAATTCCTCCATATACCTGTCTGGTAGTCTCTTAAATTTCACTAGTGTATCTGCCTCCACCACTGACTCAGGTAGTGCATTCCACACACCAACCACTCTCTGAGTGAAAAACCTTCCTCTAATATCCCCCTTGAACTTCCCACCCCTTACCTTAAAGCCATGTCCTCTTGAATTGAGCAGTGGTGCCCTGGGGAAGAGGCGCTGGCTGTCCACTCTATCTATTCCTCTTAATATCTTGTATATCTTGTAGACTCATTCATGAGACATGGAATCCAGGGATTCAGAATTAGCTTGCCCACAGAAGGCAGAGGGTGCTCGTAGATGCAATGTATGCTGTCTGGAGGTCAGTGACCAGTAGTACTCCACAGTGATCTGTTCCAGGACCCCTGCTCTTTGAGATTTTTATAAATAACGTGGATGAGGAAGGGGAAGGGTGGGTTAGTAAGTTTGCAGATGTCACAAAGGTTGGTGGAATTGTGGATACTGTTGAAGGTTGTCATAGGATACAATGGAACATTGACAGGATGCAGAGCTGGGCTGAGAAGTGGCAGATGGAGTTTAACCAGAGAAGTGTGAAGTAATCCACTTTGGAAAGTCAAATTTAAAAGCAAAATACAGGGTTAATGGCACAATTCTTGGCAGTGTGGAGGTCCTGGGGCTCCTCAAATTTGTTGCACAAATTGATAGGGTTGTTAAGAAGGCACATGGTGTGTTGACCTTAATTAGTCATAGTCATAGTCATGGTCATAGTCATACTTTATTGATCCCAGGGGAAATTGGTTTTCGTTACAGTTGCACCATAAATAATAAATAGTAGTAGAACCATAAATAGTTAAATAGTAATATGTAACTAATGCCAGTAAATTATGAAATAAGTCCAGGACCAGCCTATTGGCTCAGGGTGTCTGACCCTCCAGGGGAGGAGTTGTAAAGCTTGATGGCCACAGGCAGGAATGACTTCCTATGATGCTCTGTGCTGCATCTCGGTGGAATGAGTCTCTGGCTGAATGTACTCCTGTGCCCACCCAGTACATTATGTAGTGGATGGGAGACATTGACCAAGATGGCATGCAACTTAGACAGCATCCTCTCTTCAGACACCACCGTCAGAGAGTCCAGTTCCATCCCCACAACATCACTGGCCTTACGAATGAGTTTCTCGATTCTGTTGGTGTCTGCTACCCTCAGCCTGCTGCCCCAGAACACAACAGCAAACATGATAGCACTGGCCACCACAGACTCGTAGAACATCCTCAGCATCGTCCGGCAGATGTTAAAGGACCTCAGTCTCCTCAGGAAATAGAGACAGCTCTGACCTTTCTTGTAGACAGCCTCAGTGTTCTTTGACCAGTCCAGTTTATTGTCAATTTGTATCCCCAGGTATTTGTAATCCTCCACCATGTCCACACTGACCCCTGGATGGAAACAGGGGTCACCGGTACCTTAGCTCTCCTCAGGTCTACCACCAGCTCCTTAGTCTTTTTCACATTAAGCTGCAGATAATTCTGCTCACACCATGTGACAAAGTTTCCTACCGTAGCCCTGTACTCAGCCTCATCTCCCTTGCTGATGCATCCAACTATGGCAGAGTCATCCGAAAACTTCTGAAGATGACAAGACTCTGCAGTAGTTGAAGTCTGAGGTGTAAATGGTGAAGAGAAAGGGAGACAAGACAGTCCCCTGTGGAGCCCCAGTGCTGCTGATCACTCTGTCGGACACACAGTATTGCAAGCAATTAGTTGAGGAATTGAGGTCAAGAGTCACGAGGTATTGTTGCAGCACAATAAAACCCTGGTTAGACCACACTTGGCATATATTGTGTTCAGTTCTAGTCACTTCAGTAGTGGTGAGCCACAAAGAGTATAGGTGCTTTTGAGAGAGTGCAGGGGAGATTTACCAGGATGCTGCCTGGATTAGAGACCATTTCTTATGAGGAAAGGTTGAGTGAGCTAGGGCTTTTTTCTTTGGAGCGAAGGAGGATGAGCGGTGACTTGATAGAGGTGTACAAGATGATAAAAGACATAGATTAAGTGAATAGCCAGAGACATATTCCCATGGTGAAAATGGCTAATACCAGGGGGCATAATTTTCAGGTGACTGGTGAAATATAGAGGGGTGTCAGAATTAAGCTCTTTACACAGGGGTGGTGGTAGATAGAGGCAGCTACACTAGGGACATTTATGAAGCTCTTAGGTGAGCATATGGATGATAGAAAAATGGTGGGTTATGTTGAAGGGAAGGGTTATTTTGCTCTTAGTAGGTCAAAACATCGGCACAAACTTGTGAGTCAAAGGCCCTGTACTGTGCAGTAATGTTCTAAATTCTATCTTCTTCCACTGCCAGCCCTCTGCTGTGGAAAGTTGCTGCTCCGTAAAGCATTTTGCTCACAAGTGTTGGTCCCTCTGATCAGAGCCGCTATTGTTAGTCTGATAGACTATTCGTATTCTGGCAACACCTCATGCATGGATGACTGTTGTTCCCAGAAGTGTTGTCATGAGGGTGATGGGATGGCACAGCCTGGGAGGCTGCTACCTCACTGATACAGTGCTGTGGGGGGTTTTCACGACTCCCTATGACCACGTGGGTCTCCCCCACTGCTCTGGTTTAAAAATTAAAGATCTACAGATTAGCTTTATTTGTCACACAGACATCAAACATACAGTGAAATGTGTCGTTAGCATCAAATCAAATTGGCAAGGATTGTGCTTCGACAGCCTGAAAGTGTCACCACGCTTCTGGTGCCAACATTACAGGCTAACTTACTAACCCTGACCATATGTCTTTGGAATAAGGGAAATCGGAATACCCGGAGGGGTAACCCAGCTGGTCACAGGGAGAAGATACAAACTCCTTACAGACAGTGGTGGGATTCGAACCCTAAACGCGCTAACAGCACCAGTACCGTGCTGCTCCTGGTTTACTTCCACAATCCAAAGACGCGCAGGCTGGTAGTTTAATCGGCTGCTGTAAATTGCCCCTGACACAAATGAGTGGAGAAATTGTTCAGAGTGGATGTTTTGTGGGGTATGTTAGGAATAGGATGGTACAGTCAACGTGGGATGAATGACCTCCTTTGTTGTAATGGACTAGTTCTGAGAGATGTGAATCATGCAGTCCTGAACACAGAAAGGTCCCAGACTTGGTTTCAATGAAGTGACCCACGACACTGATTTGCCTTCCTCTGTTCCCTGGTCTCATCAGACTAGCTTAAAACCTTCTCTGCTTTTGAGTAGAGCTGTTTACTCCAGAACCTGGTGATATTGCACAGTGTAACACTCATCTCAGTAATTATTATGCCATTGTACCAAGGAGAGCACTCTGACTGGTTGCATCTCTGCCTGGGATGGAGGCTCCAAAGCACAGGATAGAAAGAGGCTGCAGACGGTTGTAGACCCAGCCAGTTCCACCCTCCCCACCACTGAGGCCATCTTCAAAAGGCGATGCTGAAGGAAGATGGCATTCATCATTTAGGACCCTCACTATCTGCAACATGCCCTCTTCTCAATACTACCATCAAGGAGGATGCACAGGGGTCTGAAGATCTACGCTAAATTTTTCAGGAACAGCTTCTTCCCCTCTGCCACCAAATTACTGAATGGTCCATGAACACTATCTCACTATTCCTCTTTTGCAACAAATTTTAATTTATATTTTTATTGTAACTTTTTTTTAATGTCTTGCCCAAATCTTTCACAACAACTGTCGGTGATAATAAGCCTGATTCTGATTCTGAAACGTGGCTGCAAGATGATCCTGCCTAACGATGTTTGTGCTCCGCAGGAGAAATGCCTGACAACGTCACCCTGAAATTCAACGGCGTAATCGGTGGTGGAACGATAAGGATTAAAACCTGGTCTCAGGATGGTTTGCAGAATCTGTTCCGAGCTGCTGCACTTGGCAATATCCAGGAGGTATCACTGCCTAATGCAGAACTAGAAATAGACAATGTAAAATGTAGAAGCAGGGGAAGGCAGGCTCTTCCTATCATTGTGAAGCAGAATTCTCCATGGTTTGGATTGTCCACACATAGCACTTATACTTCCCTCAATAAGATCATGGCTGATCATTTTCCTGCACCATTCTCCTAGCCCTTAATTCCCTTCCTACCTGAAGATTTATCCACCTTTGTGTTGAATGTCTGAACCTCCTTAACCCTCCTCTAAAGTTGGAAGATGCTTTCCCCTGACAGATGGGCGAGGGGGTAGTGAGAAATTAGTGGTGTGCTTGAATCTAGTAGTGCCAGTCTCAACACAGGTCAGAGTTCAGAAGGAACATCCTCACCCAGATGGTGGTGGATATTGGAATCCTCTACCCAGGAGGCTCAGTCGCTGAGTGTGTTCCCTCCTTTCCATTCATCGGTGTCCTACAGTCTATCAATAAAAGTTAACGTGCAGCTACAGAAACCAAAAGCCCCCACCCACCCTAGTCATTCCCCGTTCTGCTGTCTTGCGTCAGGCAGAAGATACAGAGGCCTGAAAGCATGTACATCCAAACTCAAGGTAGCTTCTGTGCTTTTGTTATTGAATAGAATAAAATTGATTTTTGACCACATAATCTACCTCGTTATGACCTTGCACCTTCTTGTCTATTCGACCATTTGAGGGAAGCATGCAATGGTTTTGTAACAGTGGGATGGAAGCTGCCCTTTGAGCCTGGTGGTAGACTTTTATACCTCCTGCCTGAGGGGGGAGTGGAGAAGAGAGGATGTCCTGGGTTGAGTTTTTGATTATGTTGGCTGTTTTACCGAAGCAGTGAGAAGTGGACACAGAGTCAATGGAGGCAAGGCTGGTCTCAATGAATACGAAGCAGTGTCCACACTCTCTGTAGCTTTTGTGGTCACCGACAGAACGGTTGCTGAATTGAGCTGTGATGCACCTGGATAGGAAGCTTTCTACCGAACCTCGGTAAAAATCAGAGAACATGAAAGAAGTCATGTGGAAGTAGAGGTACTGGTGAGCTTTTTTGGCAATGTGATTGGATCAGCACAGACTTTACTCCAAGGAATTTGAAAGTCTCAACCTTTGCGACGTCATCAGCATTGATGTAAAAAGGAGTGTGTGCACTGCCTCCCTTACTGAAGTCAATGACCAGCTCTTTTGTTTTGCTGACACTGAGGGAGGGGTTGGTGTCATGACACCATGTCACTAAGCTCTCTATCTCCCTCTGACATAATGATGTGAGATACGACCCAGCACAGGGGTATCATCTGCAAACTTGTAGATACACTTAGGGGAGAATCTGGTCACACGGTTGTGAGTGTGTAGGGAATAGAGTTGGGTGTTGAGGACACACAGCCTTGTGGGGCACCAGTGATGAAGATAATCATGGTGGAGTTGTTTCTGTCTGTCCTTACTGATAGCAATTGATTGGGCAGGAAGTCTAGAATCCAGTTGCAAAGGGAGGTGTTGAATCCCAGGTCTAGGAGTTGGGAGATGAGTTTGCTTGGAATCATATTATTGAAGGCTGAGTTGTAATCAATAAGCATACTCTGACTTATGTGTCTTTACTGTGCAGGTACTCCTGAAATGAGTGTAGGGCCAGGGAGATGGTATCTCTGGTAGATCTGTTTTAGCAGTAGGCAAATTGCAGTGTGTTGAGGTTGTTTGGAAAGCTGGAATTAATGTGTGTTGTGACAGCCTTTCAAGGCACTTCATGATGGCAGATGTCAGAGCCACCGGGCAGTGGTTATTAAGGCATGTTACCTTGGATGGTAGTGGTCTTCTTGAAGCAGGTCTTTGGGTCCTGAGGATTTCTAGGACTTGAATCCTGTTAATTTCTCCAGTGCCTTTCAGTGGCAATTTCTTTCAGCTCTTCATTCAGTCTGTACGTGTGGTTCTCTGCCAATTTACATCTTCTTCCATGCACAAAAACTCACTTATTCCTCTTTATCACTTCCCTGTCAGTCTATAAACGCTCCACATGAAGTACTCCTAATTATATCCTTTATAAATACCAATAGAAGCTCAGTCCATTTTATCTTTCCACTAGTTCACCAATATATGCCACTTTACCCTTCCTTAAAATTGCTCTGGTCCTTTGCTGAATTCTGGGGACTTCTTAAGCTTTTTTTTTGGAAACATTATAAACCAATTTTGATTTATTACTGTCTTTAATTTTTCCCAATAGAATTGGAAAACTATTCTTGTGGTTTTTTTGTTTGTTAAAGGGATATATATTGTAAATAATATATTAATTATTAAAACGTTAGCCCTTGTTTATTTTCTGACATAGATTTTAATATACTCTCTCAGTCTTCCACTGCCAACTCATACCACTTTCCTTTGAAATTTAATTTGTTTAGATTCACTTCAAATTGATCTAATTCACTGTCAATATAAAATTCTATTTTATTATGATCACTCTTCCCCAGAGATGACTGTGTTATCAGAGTACAATTAATGTTTGTTACTGCATAAAAGTAGAGTTAAAATAGTTTGTCCATGAATAGTTTCTCAACGTACTGATATGGAAACTATCTCCATGAATTCACCTTCCAAACTTAAATGCTAATTTGGTTTGTCCAGTTTATGTAAGGTCCCAGATGATCTCTGTATTATAATCTCTTCCCCATGGTTACATATAATTCTAATTTCCTGATTGGGATGGAACGAAGTGCAAGATATAAATGGCAACATCAGCCATGTTACTGTTCAGTTCTTATATCCTACTGAAGAAGGGATAATGGAACCATCCCTACACAGCACACATTAGGAATCAAACTTCTTCTACATTGTTCTATCAATCAAGTGCTCCCAGGCCATTTAGAGGAGATGTTGTATCGTTGGAGAAATCAGCTGGTCCTCTTTAGTGTACAGTAGATGAAGTGAACCCAATTAGTAACCAATGGTCTTTGTTTCCTCTGGAATTTTGTCCCAGGAACTTCAGGGCTGTCAGCCCATTGTCCCTGTTGAGATCATCACTGGCTTCCATCTTCTCTGGAAGGTGCTGACTAACAAGGTGGATGGAGGTGTGCAGGAGGGCAGTGAGGGCATAGCTGCACAAAACTTGGACATCTCTGTGCCCAAGTGCCATGTCCAGCAGGGGTGGACATCTGTGGGGGGGGGGGAAGTGACAGCAGGTACCCTTTCTCATGTGTTGTCATACTCCTACTGCATCGCCTGAGGGAAATAGCAAACAACATCTTTCTGGTCCTAAAAACAGCAAATTCGCCACACAGACTACCATGGTTTGATATAGCTGTCATCACCCTCTCGGGGTGGGGGTGGGGGTGGGTGACCTAGTGTGTCTGCAGCACAGACACCAGGGGGCGGTGGGAGAGAGTGGGCTATGACTCGGCAGTGACAGTGCTCGTTGACTTACAGCTTCTATCCCTCGGTGTTACCAAGCACAGCAAGTATTCCACTCCGAATTCGCAGCGGATGAAAGTGGCCAAGAGAGCAGCCTGGATTGCAGAGCGTAATTTCATAGCCCTGCTTATCGCCTCTCACCGAGGGCACATGGATGTGGTCAGGTTCCTACTGATGAATGGTAAGTGTCAGGTAGAGACAGTGTAGTTTCGGTGGGGTGCAATCATCGCGAGCAGTTGTTTGTTTTTGCCGAGGCAGCACAAGGTTTAAAAAAGAGCTCGTGACCTTTCAGAGCTTTTTGGCAGGCAGCAATCATCACGAGCATTCGCTTGCTCAGCTCAGGTGGCACGAGCCAATAAAAAAAAGTGAAGTGTAAGCAGGTCAGCTATTAGTGTTAGAGTGGACAAGCCTTGGCTCAAGAAACTTGGACAGGCAGAGGCTCAAAGTCAGTTTCTGATAAGGATTTTTTTTCTTTTTCTTTGTCTGTTAGTACATACAGTTAGCCTGACTTCACTGGTTGGGAAGACGTTGGAGTCCTTTGTTAAGGATGAGATTTCAGGATATTTGGAGGCACATGATAAAGTAGGTCATAGTCAACATGGTTTCCTCAAGGGGAAATCTTGACTGACAAATCTGTTGGAATTAGCTGAGGAAATAACAGGCAGGATCGACAAAGGAGAGTCAGTGGATGTTGTTTACTTGGATTTTCAGAAGGCCTTTTGACAAGCTGCCACACATGAGGCTGCTTAGCAAAATAGGAACCCATGGTATTACAGGAAAGATACTAAAGTGGACAGAAGATGGCTGATTGGCAGGATGCAAAAATTGGGAAGGAAGGAGGCTTTTTCTGGTTGGCTGCTGGTGACTAGTTTTGCTCCAGTGGGGTCTGTGTTCATGCTATATGTCAATGATTTGGATGACAGAATTTGTGGCCAAGTTTGCAGACATTACGAAGATAGAGATAGGTGCAGGGGCAGGTGGTACTGAGGAAGCAGGAAGTCTGCAGAAGGACTTAGGCAGATTTGGAGATTGGGCAAAGAAGTGACAAGTAGAATATAGTGTCAGGAATTGTATGGTCATGCACTTTGGAAGATGGAAAAAAAGTGTGTACTATTTTCTAAATGGGGACAACATTCAAAAATTAAGAGATGCAAAGGGACTTAGGAGTCCTCATGCAGAATTCCCTAAAGGTAAAATTGCAGGTTGAGTCAGTGATGAGAAAGGCAAATGCAATGTTAGCATTCATTTTGAGAGGACTAGAATATAAAAGCGAGGATATAATGCTGAGGCTTTTTAAGTCATTGTACAGCCCACACTTGAAGTATTATGAGCAGTTTTGGGCTCCTTATCTAAGAAAAGATGTGCTGGCATTGCAAAGGATCCAGAAGAGGTTCACAAGAATGATTCCAGGAATGAAGGAGTTAAATATATGAGGAGTGTTTGATGGCTCTGGGCCTGTACTCATTGGAGTTTAGAAGAATGAGGTGGGCATCTCATTTAAACCTATCGAATACTGAAAAGCCTAGATAGAGTGAATGTGGGGGAGTCCCAGACCAAAGGGCACAGACTCAGAATAGAGGGACATCCATTTAGAACGGAGATGAGAAGGTATTTCTTTAGCCAGAGGGTAGTGAATCCGTGAAATTCATTGCCACAGACAGCTGAGGAGGCCAAATAATTGGGTACATTAAGGCAGAGTTTGATATGTTCTTGAATAGTCAGGGTATCAAAAGTTATGGGGAAAAGATAGGAGAATGAAGTTGAGGAGGATAATAAATCAGCCATGATGGAATGGAAGAGGAGACTCGATGGGCTCAATGGCCTGACTCTGCTTCTATGTCTTATCGTCTTATGGTCTTAATGCAGACCTACCTTCTGGGGGCCAGATGGATGGGAGTAAGAAGTGGACACCTTGCTGTTTTCAGCCCTGACTACCCACAGCTCTGGTACAGCTTGAAGCTACACTTCAGAGCTGAAGAGCTACAGAGACAGGGATGGTTGTGCTCAACACCTCACTTCCTTCTGCCCGAAAATTGGTGGAAACCTATTCAAATCTCATATAGAGATGGGCATGGCAATGTGTACTTTGCAGTCAGAGATGGTATCATATCTTCATCCTTTTAGAACATAAGTCAGTACAGCAACCGACCCTTTGGCCCATGATGTCTACACTGAACATGATGCCAAATTAAAATAATTCCCATCTGCTTGTACGTGATCCATATGCCTCCGTTCCCCACATATTTGCAGGTCCCTATATCAGCCTCTTAAGCTGCACTTCGAATTTGATTTCAACTCATTCCAGGCACCTACCAGTCTTTGTAAAGAAGAATCTTACCCCACACACCTTGTTTAAATTTGCTGCTCTCACTTTAAATGCATCTATTTGAGTATTTGCTATTTTTACCCTGGGGAGAAAGATTCCGAGTGTCTACCTACCTATGCCTCCCATTGTTTGAACTTCAATCAGCTCTCCCCTTAGCCTCCGATGCTCCAGTGAAAACAAATCTAGTTTGTCCAAACCCTCCTTATAGCTCATACTCTCTAATCCAGGCAGCATCCTGGTAAATATCTTCTGCATCCTCTCCAAAGTCTCCACATGCTTCTTGTAATGGGGTGACCAGAATTGTGCGCAATATTCCAAGTGTGGCTTAATCAAAGTTTCATATAGATGGGATGTGACTTCCTGACTCTTGTACTCAGTGCCCTGACCAATGAAGGCGCGCATGCCATATGCCTTCTTTACCACCCTATCTACTTGTGTGGCTATTTTACAGGGAGCTGTGGCTTGGACCCCAACACCCCCTGTGCATCAATGCTGCTAAGGATCCTGCCAGTGACTATAAACTATCCCTTTACATTTGACCTCTCAAAGTGCAACACCTCCATTTGGATTAAATTCTGTCCACCATTTCTTGGCCTTCATCTGTAACTGATCTATATTCAAAGTTCAAAGTCCAAAATTCAAAGTAATTTTATTATTAATGTACATACATACCATTAGATACAACCCTGAGATTCATTTTCTTGCAGGCATTCACAGTAAATGCAAGAAACACAATAGAATCAATGGAATACCACCCCCGACAGGATGGACAAACAACCAATGTGCAAAAGACAACAAACTGCAAATACAAAAGAAAAGAAATAATAACAATAGTAATAATCTTGCATCTCACAAACTAATCACCCTCTCATTTAGTTAACCACAATATACTTACAGAAGAGCTGAAAGGATGTAATGAACAACTGATAATAAGAGTCTGTAATTCTGAATCAAGCCCGGTGGAAAAGCAGATATCTTTCATGTTGTTATATTGACTACAAAAAAAACACTTCATTCTGTCCCACACTCATGGTTAATATAAGTTCTTAATACATATAAACGACACCCAATATTTGTGTAATTCCTGCAACATCTGATGAAGCATTGGCATACTGTAATCTCACTATTAACAGTCAAAAAAGGACAACCACCGTTATCAAAATAAACCGAGGCATTTTGCAGAGCGACTCTCTAAGCCCATTATGATTTTGTCTAGCTTTAAACCCGCTCTCTAATTTACTGAATTGCCTACAATTCGCCTACCGACACAACTGATTGACAGATGACACAATAGCCACTGCTCTACATACCGTCCTTACACATCTGGAGAAGAAGGATGCTTAGGTGAGAACGCTGTTCTTGGACTACAGTTCAGCATTCAACACCACAGTTCCATCCAGGCTCGACAAGAAGCTCAGAGACCTCGGCCTTGACCCTACCTTATGCAGCTGGATCTTGGACTTCCGGTCAGATCGCCAGCAGGTCGTAAGAATGGGATGCCTCACCTCCAACCCTCTGACTCTCAATACGGGAGCCTCTCAGGGTTGCGTAGTGAGTCCCTCCTTTACTTCCTGTAATACCCATGACTGTATCGCCACCCACAGCTCCAATCTAATTAAATTTGCCGATGACACTACATTGATTGGGCTTATCTCAAACAATAACAAGGTGGTCTGCAGGGAAGAAGTCATCTCTCTGACACAGTGGTGTCAAGAAAGCAACCTCTCCCTCAATGTCGCAAAAACAAAGGAGCTGGTTGTGGACTACAGGAGGAATGGAGAGGGGCTAACCCATATTGACATCAATGGATCTGGGGTTGAGAAGGTAAACAGCTTCAAGTTCCTCGGCATCCACGTCACCAAGGACCTCACGTCGTCTGTACACACCAGCTGTGTGGTGAAAAAGGCACAACAGTGCCTCTTTCACCTCAGATGGTTGAGGAGATTTGGTATGGAACTTTCTACAGGGGCACAATTGAGAGCATCCTGACTGGCTGCATCACTGCCTGGTATGGAACTGTACTTCCCTCAATCGCAGGACTCTGCAGAGAGTGGTGCAGACAGCCCAGTGCATCTATAGTTGTGAACTTCCCATGATTCAGGATATTTACAAGGCCAGGTGTGTAAAAAGGGCCCATAGGATCACTGGGGACCCAAGCCATCCCAACCACAATCTATTCCAGCTGCTACCATCCGGGAAGCGGTACCACAGCATAAAAGCCAGGACCAACAGGCTCCGGGACAGCTTCTTCCACCAGGCCATCAGACCGATGAACTCATGCTGATTTGAGTGTACTCTATATTACATTGACTGTTCTATTTATTACAAATTATTATAAATTACAATGATTGCACTTTGCACATTTAGATGGAGACGTAACGTAAAGATCTTTACTCTCATATATGTGAAGGAGGTAAGAAATAAAGTCAATTCAATTCAATTCAATGAAAATAGGGTATCAAATCCGAGACTACCAAACAAGTTATACCTTGACACACCTTCTATACATGGACAATTTGAAATTATACACTCCTTCATCAGTAAAGCTAAAACAATTAATTCAAAGAGTAGAACTGTTTTCTAAAGATATAAATAGGAACTTTGGACTAGGTAAGTGCAGAACATGAAACATAAAGAAAGGTGCAACAGAGCGAGTAGAATATAAAACGGAGCAGCAGAATGTAACACAATCGAAGGATGAATATGAAACATAAGTATCTGGGATATCAGCAAGCAAAAAAATAGATCATAGTGCATCAAAGGAAAACATTCAAAAGAATTTACATCAAGGCTTAAGAAATTCTGCCAGAGCTCAATAGTAAAAATATAACACAGGCAATAAACAGTTTTGCTATACACATATTATTTCCTTGGTTTTGGCTTACTATCTTAGACCAAAACTGATCTGAAAAGTTTACAAAGAAAAATAAGAACTGAAATGAGAAATTTTAGAAAACTCTATGCACTTAGATTAGCACAATTTAGGATAGAAAGAGGAAGTGGAATAATGGACATGAAAAATTTACACAACAGTCAGATACAACTTCTAAGGATATACTTTCATCAAAGAAAACAGGATTCAGCACTCCACACGAGCATATGCAATTCTAATAAGTAGTATACACTACTAAACTTAAATGAAAGCACAACCCAGAAAAATGAGGAAATTATCATTGCAGAAGAAAAAGTTAACCAATGGAAGGGCACGAGGTCATAGAGGACATCCCCATGACCTGATGTCAACAAGGGAGTGTCAAATGCCTAGCTCAGATTTGGAGACCTCTTTCCAGAAACAGAGGGGTTCCTTATGGCCATACAGTACTAGGTGGTTAACGCACACACAAAAAAACAAAGCACATAAGAAAAGAAAGACAATAAATGCAGAAAATGCCAAGAGAAACCAGAAACAATACAACTCGTTACAGTGTCCTGCAGCAATTTAACTCAATCTGATTACTTACACACTGTCAAGTAGCAAACATTATTCATCAAAATCTTGCTTTAAAATTTAAACTCATAAATGACACCATACTTTACTATTAATACAAGCCTGATCCAGTTTTAGAGTCAGAGTCTGACAAACTATAATATGACTGATCCATTATTACAGATAGGACAATCCATAACAACTGTCAGGATATAACATTACAGGATAAACAAAAAAAAAGAACAACTTAATTAATTGATATAGCCATTCCAAACACAGATAACATACAGAAATCAAGAAATTAAAAAACTCCAGAAATATGCTTAATTAAAATAGGAAATTGGAAGACCATGGAACATGACCAGGGTATATACATTGTCCCGATAGTAATATCTACAACAGATACCATCCCAAAGTCACTACATAATAGCATTAAACAATTAGGCCTACACAGTAATATTTATGTAAATCTCCAGAAAGCCACAATACTAAACACCACTAGAATAGTTCAAAAGTTCCTAGCAATTGAGAAATGAGTGTGCTTGGCTATGCCCTTACCTCAGGATTTACCAGCTTGAGATGAGAAAAAATAAAAAGTAATAATAATAAATAAATAAGCAATAAATTTTTCAGAACGTGGGATGAAGAGTCCGTGAAAGTGAGTCCATTGGTTATGGGAATAGTTCCGTGTTGGGGCGAGTGAAGTTGAGTGAGGTTATCCCCTTTGGTTAAAGAGCCTGATGGTTGAGGGGTAATAACTGTTCTTGAATATGGTGCTGTTGGCCCTGAGGTTCCTGTACCTTCTTCTTGATGGTAGCAGAGAGAGGAAAACATGGCCTAGATGGTGGGGGTCCTTGATGGTGGGTGCTGCTTTCCTGGGACAGCGTTCCATGTAGATATTCTCATGGACCTGTGGTTTCCTCCTCTTGAAGTCAATAATCAGCTGCTTGGTCTAGCTGACACTGAGTGACAGATTGTTGTTCGGGCACCACTGAGCCAGATTTTCAATCTCCCTCCTCTATGCTGATTCATCACCTCCTTTGATTTGCCAACGACAGTGATGTCATCAGCTAATTTAAATATGGAGCTGTGCTTAGCCTCACAGTCATAAGTGTAAAGAGAGTAGATCAGGGGGGTAAGCACACAGCCTCGTGGCACACCTGTGCTGAGGTGTCTTTCCTAAACCAAACTGACTGTGGTCTACAAGTGAGGAAATCCAGTTGCACAAGAAGGTATTGAAGCCACGATTTTGAAGCTTATTGATTAGTTCGGAGGGGATGATGATACCGAATGAAGAGCATCCTGATATATGCATCTTTGTTGTCAAGATGTTCTAGGGTTAGGTGAAGAGCCAATGAGATGGCATCTGCTGTGGACCTGCTGTGCCGGTAGGCAAATTGGAACAGATCCAAGTTGCTTCTCAGGCAGGAGTTGATATGTTTCATCACCAAAGTGTCAAAGCACTTTGTCACAGTGGATGTAAGTGCTACTGGACGAAAGTTATTGAGGCAAGTTACTGTCTTCTTTTTAGGCACCAGTATAATTGAAGCCTGCTTGAAGCAGGTGGGTATGTGAGACTGCTGAAGTGAGAAGTTAAAGATATTGGTGAACACTCCAGCCTATTGATCAGCACAGGTCAGGTACCCCGTCTGGTCTGGTCTCATTCCAGGGATTCACCCTCATGAACGATGCTCTCATGTCAGCCTCAGAGACTGAAATCACAAGGTCATCAGGGGCTGTGGGAGCTCATGAAGGTGCCTGTATGTTTTGTTGGTCAAAGCAAGCAAAGGAGCTCAACTGGAAATGAAGCCCATGCACACATTCTTTCTCTCACTCTCCTTTTTCTCCCTCTGTCCCTCTGAATATACCTCTTGCCCATCCTCTGGGTCCCCCCCCCCTTGTCTTTCTTCCCGGACCTCCTGTCCCATGATCCTCTCTTATCCCTTTTTGCCTATCACCTGTCCAGCTCTTGGCTCCATCCCTCCCCCTCCTGTCTTCTCCTATCATTTTGGATCTCCCCCTCCCCCTCCAACTTTCAAATCCCTTACTCACTCTTCCTTCAGTTAGTCCTGACGAAGGGTCTTGGCCTGAAACGTCGACTGCACCTCTTCCTATAGATGCTGCTTGGTCTGCTGCGTTCACCAGCAACTTTGATGTATGTTGTCACTTATATTGCTTGGTTTCACTTTGCAGGAGGTGATAGCATTCAAGCCCTGCCACATCTCTTGACCATCTCTCAGTGATTCAAATTTGGTCCAGAATTGCCACTTCGCACGCAAGATGGATTTCTGGAGATCGTACCTGGACCTCTATATTTTACTTGGTCAACAGACCTAAATGCCACTGGCCTGGCCCTCAGCAGATTGAGAATCTCATGCTTCATCCAGGACTTCTGGTTGGGAAGATTCTGACTGATTTTGTGGGGACACACTTGTGGGGACTGTTTTTATATAATCCATGACAACATGGTGTATTCATTCAGATCCACAGGTAAGTCCTTGAACACAGCCCAGCCCACCAACTAGAAGCAATCACATTAACAGTCTGACTCCCGTGACCACCTCTTTGTTGTCCTAATCTCTGGAGCCTTGCTCGTTAGCCTCTGCCTGTATGCAGGTAGGAGAAGGGCAGCCAAGTGATCAGATTTCCCAAAATGCTGTCAAGGCATGGAACGGTCAACATTTCTCATTGCAGGATCGCAGTGGTCAAGTGTATTGGGACCTCTGGTGCCACAGGTAATATATTGATGCTACTTGGGCAGAGATTTCTTTAAACAAGTCTGAGTGAAATCCCCGGCAATGATTTGAAAGGCGTTGTGGCCAGCTGTTTCTTGTTTGCTGATGGCGGCACTCAGTACATTGAGTGCCTGCTTAATATTGGCCTTTGGTGGTAAGTAAACTGTGGAAAGGATCATGGAGGAGAACCCTCTTGGTAAGTAGTATAGTCGGCAATTGGTTATTAGATGTTCCAGGTCAGGGAACTGGCGGGTAACAAGTCCACCACAAAGAGTTCATCATGCATTACAGAGCTCCAGCTTTTGCCTTCTCTGAATCAGCAGTCCAGTCCATACTGTGTACTTGAAAGCTCTCAGGTATTACTATGTACCTTGTGTGTTTGGAATAAGCATCGTCTCCATGTAACAGAGAATGCAGCAATCCCTTGTTTCCCTTTGATACAGCAATCTTGCCTTTAGGTCCTTAATCTTGTTCTTCAGAGACTGTACATTTGCAAATATGATGCTGGGTAGAGGAAGTTTCATGCCCCTTTGTTTTAGCCTGGCTTGCATCCTTCCCCTCCTCCCTCTCTTTCAGCCATGGCGATGTACCTTTGTCTGCTTCAAGCATGCCCGAGAGTTAAGTCCGCTGAATCTTTCAGAAGATCGTGAAATCGCTAGTTCGTTAAGACTTTCAAAAATATGTTACTTAAAGATGCAGGTTGCGGTGGGAGTAGTTCAAAAGAAGTATACTTAGAATAGTCATAGTCATACTTTATTGATCCCGGGGGAAATTGGTTTTCGTTACAGTTGCACCATAAATAATAAATAGTAACAAAACCATAAATAGTTAAATAGTAATATGTAAATTATGCCAGGAAATAAGTCCAGGACCAGCCTATCGGCTCGGAGTGTCTGACCCTCCAAGGGAGGAGTTGTAAAGTTTGATGGCCACAGGCAGGAATGACTTCCTATGACGCTCTGTGCTGCATCTCGGTGGAGTTTTGTAAGCTGCCTGTAACACGTCACCATGGTTCACCAGCGCCTTATTCTTAGCCTCAGATCACTCGTATGAGTGCTACTGGTACCGTGTAACCCAGTACTACCTGTCGCATGGTCGGGTGGTCGGCGACTAAACCGGCTCCCCCACCAGCTTGCCTGGTGAGGAGGGTGGCTAGACACCCGGCAGGACGAAAAACAAGTTCTGTCAAAGGGCGAATGAACCCTCTCGTAGGGTCAACGGCCATGTAGCAAACACGTGCCGTGAAGCGCGGAAAGGGCATCCCTTGCATCGAAGTTTGGTTTGGCCATTCACTGCAACAGAACTTCTCCCAGCCATCTTGGACCCCACCATGCCGCTGGATCCGGGAGGGGATGTCGAGAGGGTGGGTCTGGACCTGTGCAACCCCCTACTCACCTAAAATCCACTCACGCACACGCTGTTCCTTTCTACTGAAAGGAACCATCATCATCCAATGGGATGGATAGCCAGAGAGAGAGAGATCCTTTGACAACTCTCTACACTGTTTACAACCCCTCCAATGTTCATGCCATACACAAACTTACTAGCCACCCATCTGTAGTGTATTTAATAATATTTCAGTAATATTTGAGTAATATTGTAAATATTAAGCTTTCTTTGTTTACATAATTCATTATGGACTACATGTAAGAAGTATATGAATGGCTTATGTCATTACACCACCACGTCATATGTGAGCACCTCACTAAGGAGAAATAAAGCACACTAATATCCCGGACTCCCAGACTTTTCTTTTGATTAGCTTCTGGAGTTACATTACATAACAGTGGTGACAAGATAGTTTTAAAACGAACCCAAAATGACTTTTGAAGTGCAGCACGTTTCTTTGGAAGGGGGGAGATACAGTTGAGTTAAAAAAAAGGCAGAAAACAGACAAAATTCATAAACAGTGAGTACCAGGTAATATTAATAATAAATTAAAAAAGCAGAAATGGCTGGCTACATTTGGAAAGATAAATGTGTTTGATTGCACATCTGACAACTGGATGATGCATACTGAATGAATTGAGCTGTACTTTGAAGCAAAGGAAACACCCAATGAAAAGCGAATGCCAGTGTTACTGAGCGCAATAGGTGGAAAATATACAGTTTGCTTAGATGGTTAACTGCTCCAACAAAATCAGCTGAAATGAGTGTTTCTGATATCGTGAAGGTAATGCAAAAACATCCAGAACCAAAACCATTATTGATTGCAGAACGCTTTAGGTTTTATAAGTGGAATGAAAAGGAAGGGGTTCCATTTCAGCTTACGTGGCTGAATTGAAGAAATTGTTGAAGCATTGTCAGTTCGGTGATGGGCTTGATTCTGGTTTAAGATGGCACGACTGAAGTTGTGCAACAGATACTGGTAGATCAGTAGACAAGAAATTCAACTAAAAGCATTACTGCTAACACCTTTTCTGAAGTAAATTGTAGTCAACTATCACCAGAAATAATGAAGGCGAAGCTGATTCAGAGGATATGGGAGCATCGCAAACACAGAATGCAACAACATGTTCAAGACATGGCTGCAGGTGTTGTTATCTCTATGGGTGGGGTCCTCTATCTCTGACTCCTCATCTTTTTTTCTCCAGTCCTGCTGAAGGGTCTTGGCCTGAAACGCCGACTGTACTCTTTTCCATAGATGCTGCCTGGCTTGCTGAGTTCCTCCAGCATTTTGTGTGTGTTAGCTGAAACCTACATATCAATGGAGATGGAAGAAGAGTCCAACGTGTTTTTCACCATAGATGCTCACAAAGGACTTTATCACTATAATAGGCTAATTGATGGAGTAGTATTTACACCATTCTGATGGAAAGCCACAGACCAGGGGTGCTGCAAGGCTGTGCAAGCCCTCAGTATTACCTGGATAACATCATTGTTACCAGCAAAGATGACAAGGAACATCTCCAAAATTTCAAGACATTGTTAAAAAGATTAGAAGATTATGGGCTCAGAGTACGACATGACAATTGTGAATTCTTTAAACCAAACTTCACTTACTGTGGTCACAGCATTGATGCACAAGATTTGCACAAGTGTGCTCAGAAAATTCAAGTAGTGGTGATGCCCCAAGATCAAAGGGCATGTTGCATTTATTGTCCTTTTTAGGATTTGTCACTTACTATAACAGGTTCCTGTCAAACCTGGTTAATGTGCTTCTGCCCTTGAACTCGTTACTACAGATCGGGAAGAAATGGCAATGGACAAGGCCGTGTGAGGTGGCCTTACAAAAGGCAAGGGAAATGGTGATGTCAGACATTGCACTCACACATTATGATCCACGTCATCCAGTGAAGCTTGCCTATGATGTCTTGCCTATAAGTGCTGTCATGTCACATGTTCTGAGTGATGGAAGTGAATGCCCCATAGCCTTTGTATCATGTTCCCTTACCCCTGCAGAGAAAAATTATGCACAGATTGACAGAGAGGCCTTAAGCACAGTTTGGGGTGTAAAATGTTTCAACCAGTACTTGTATGAGAGAGTTAACTCTCATTACTGATCAGCAAGCACTATTGTCCATTTTCAATAGACAAATGCAGGGATCAGCTCAGTTTCTTGGAGGACACAGTTACAAGATCGAATCCAAGAGGACAATTAATCATGAAAATGCTGATGGATTGTTGTTTACCCTTGGTAAAGGAAATATCTGAAAAACTTTCAAAAGAGGACACTCCTCCTGACATATTTTCACAAATGCAAATCGGAAGTCTCCCTATTATGGCAGAAATGATCTGAAGAGAAACCAGAAAAGACCCCACACTGTCTCAGGTCTACAGAGCAATCCAAAAAGGTTGGAATGTGCAGCAGAAACTCCAGTTCCCCCCTTTTTACCACCACTAGGATGTATTTGCCCTTGATGAGGGGGCTGCCTTATGTGGGGATTGAGAGTTGTACCATCCAAGCTGAGAGCTAAAGTGTCTGAGGAGCTACATTTCGGTCATAGAGGTGTGGTCAAACTGAAAGCTTTGTCTGGTGGCCTTGGATAGACCAACAGTTGGAGCAGCTTGCCATGCACTGGTCAGGATGCCAACATGTCCAGAAAATGCCAAGAGCAGTGCCTCTCCGTTCCTGGCATTGCTTTGGCAGAGGATTCATGTGGATTTTGCCAGACCATCTATGAGGACAAGTTGTTTGGTAGTACTGGCTGCAGCTACAAAGTGGCCAGAAGTGTTCCCAATAGTCTCCACTACAGCCTCACACACTGTTGATGTGTGGAGAAGCCTCTTCTCCAGTATTGTGTTCCAGAACATTTAGTCACTGACTGTGGACCACAGTCTGTTACAGAACAGTTTCAGTCATTCCTGAAAATGAATGGAATAAAACATATTACATCTGCACTGTACCACCTAGCTACAAATGGCTTGGCGGTAAGGTTTATTCAGTCTAAAGAACACACTGCAAGCAACGTCAGCAGAACACGCTACACTGACACTGAATCAGAAGCTCATCAATCTCCTCCTTGCATATCACAATGCAGCACACACCATAACCAACAACCCACCAGCTACACTGCTCCTGGGTCGTCCCTTGTGCTCACACTTGGGTCTCCTCAAACCCAATCTCAGAGGGAGTATGCAGGACAAACAACTGAGGCGAATTGAGAGCTCCTCAAACAAAGAGGTTTGATGTTTCACTCCTGGACAAGCAGTCCTGGTGAGAGACCGCAGAGGTGACCAAAAGTGGGTGCTCAGAAAGATTAAGGGCAGAACTGGACCGCTCCCCTGCACAGTGGAGATTGCTTCTGATGTCATCTGGAATATGACACCTTGATCAGATGAGGAGAATGGAGTCAATTATTAGGGAAGAATGGAGCCCAGAGCTGGCAGAACCATTTCCTGTAGTCCCAAGGTCAGCTCCTACAACCACCGCAGAGGAGCCCCAGAACCTGAGATTGTTTCACAGCCCCAAGTCTCACCTGCCAAGCAGAGTGACCCCCCACCTCGTCAGGAAAGATGTTGGCCTACAACAGTAAGAAATCCTCCACAGGGATTAAATCTTTAGGCCTGAATAGGACAATTTAAAGTTTACTATTCTGTGGAAGTCTATGTAGTAGTTGTACTATTTGGTATAGTGTGTATATAAGATGACTAGAGAGCAATATATTACATAGTAAAATTGAGATGCATTTTATATTGAATTGGAGCTTATAGCAAAGCAGGGAAGAGTGTTGTGAATTTAATATTTTCAGTAATACTTGAATGGAAAATCCTGCAAAAAGTAGTGGATCAAGCCAGTCTATCGAGGCTAAAGCCTACACGCAGTGGTGTTGCAGAAAAGCAGCATTCATCATCAGAGACCCCCACCACCCACATCATGCTCTCTTCTCACCGCTGTCATCAGGACGAAGGTACCGGAGCCCCAGGACTCACATCACTAAGTTCAGGAACAGTTATTACCCCTCAGCCATCAGGCTGGCTCTTGACCCAGAGGGTATAACTTCACTCAACTTCACTTGCCCCATCACTGAGCTGTTCCCACAACCTCACTTTCAAGGGCCCTTCATCTCATGTTCTTGATATTTATTGTGTACTTATTTTTTTTTTCCCTTTTTTTGTATGTGCACAGGTTGTTGTCTTTTTCACACTGGTTTCTGCCCTGTTGATGCAGTCTTTCATTGATTCTATTATAGTTATTGGACCTATTGAGTACATCTGCAAGAAAATGAATCTGGTGATATGTAGGTACTTTGATAAAAATTTACTTTGAACTTTGAAATACATTGTTTGATTAAACATTGTTTGGTATTTATATAATTCACTATGGATTATACATAAGAAGTACGTGAATGGCCTACATCATTATGTCACCACGTCATATGTGAGCGACTCACTAAAGAAGAAACAAAGTACACCAATATTCTTTTGATTCATTTCTGAAGTTAAAAAACATAAAAATAACATAACATGACCTACATTTTCATCCAAGTAATCTATATAGGTTATATGGAACAAACAAGAGTTCCCAGCTCAGATTCTGGTGGAAAAGCACTGGTTACAGATCTCCAGCCAGAATGACACCTTTTCACAACTGTCTTCCATGGGCAAGCTGGCTCTAAATCGAAAATAACAAGTCACCATGTTTCCCAAGGACCTTAATCTTCCGGATCAACCTACTATGAGGGACCTTATCAAATGTCCTACTAAAATCCAAGTAGATGACATCTACAGCCCTAATGTTGTAAGTCACATTTGTCATCTCCTCAAAAAACTCAGCCAAGTTTGTAAGGTGTGACCTGCCCCGCACTAAGCAATGCTGACTGTCCCTGATTAGGTTGTGTTTCCGAATAAGCATAAGTCCCATCCCAAAAAATCCTTTTGAATAATTTCCAAGCCACTGATGAGAGGCTAACAGCAAATCATTTCCTGTATTATTCCGTTTCCCTTCTTAAACAAATGAACAATATTGGTTTCTCACCTGTTCTCCACCACCTTGCCTCTTGATAATGCAAAGATCTTTGACAAGGCCCCAACAGTCTCCTCTCCTGCCTTTTCCAGTAGCCTGGGGTGCATCCCAATAGAACCTGGAGACTTATCCATTTTGATGATCTTCAAGAGAACTAGAACCACCACCTTCTTGATCTCAAAATGTCCTTGCACATTTGCATGCTCCACACTAATATTCTCCATATCTGTTTCCTTGGTGAATACCAAGGCAAACTATTCACTTAGAAAGGAGATAGAAAGCTTAGTGACATGATGCCATCGCAAAAATCTTTCCCTCAATGTCAAAAAAGTAAAGAGTTTGTCATTGACTTCAGGAACTAGGGTGGTGCATATGTTCCTATCTACATCAGCAGTGTTGAGGTTGAGGGCTTCAAGGTCCAGGATGGATTTCAATCGATGACCCATGGAAAGCATCTGTTCAGTTGAATAGCAGCTTGCTCTGGTAAATGCTCTACACGTGACTGCAAGTAACTGCAGAAAGTTGTGGACACAGCTCAATGCATCACAAAAACCAGCTTCCCCTCTGTGGGCTCTATCTGTACGTTTTGCTGCCTCAGCAAAGCAGCCATTATAATCAAAGGCCACACCCACTCTGGACATCCTCTCCATTGGGAAGAAGATACAAAAACCTAAAAGCACATACTACCAGGATCAAGAACAGCTTTTATCCATTGTTATCAGGCTCTTGAATGGAATTCTTGTATGACATGGTAGACTCTTGGCCTCACAATCTACCTTGTTATGATCTTGCATTTTATCATCTACCTGCACTGCACTTCTTTTGGAAGCTTTTTCATTATATTCAATAAAGATAAATAAAGATGATAAAATATAGAAGCAGATTTAGGCCAGGCCATTTGGCCCATCAAGTCTGCTCCACCATTTCATCATGGCTGATCCATGTTTCCTCTCAACCCCTTTCTTCTGCCTTCTCCCCATAACCTTTCACGCCCTTACTAATCAAGGACTTATCAACCTTCGCCTTAAATACACTCAGTGACCTGGCCTCCACAGCCACCCTTGGCAACGAATTCCACAGGTTCACCACCCTCTGGCTAAAGAAATCCCTGTCCAGCTCCGTTCTAAATAGACATCCCCTATTCTGAGGCTGTGCCCTCTGGTTCTAGGCTCCCCCACTATAGGAAACAACCTGTCCCCCTCCACTCTATCTTGCTCATTCAACATTCAATCGGTTTCAATGAGATCCACCCACCCCATTCTTCTAAATTCCAGCGAATAGAGGGCTAGAGCCATCAAATGCTCCTCGTATGAATACCCTTTCATTCCTGGAATCATTCTCGTGAACCTCTTCTTATTCTACATTGTTACAGTTTTACTTTATTCCAGCTCAATGCACTGTGTGATGATTCGATCTGTATAAACAGTACGCAAGAAAAGCTTTTCAGTGTAAAAGCATCTGCCTGGTTTACTGAGATCCTCCAGCATTTTGTGTGTATTGCTCAAGATTTCTAGCATCTTCATAATCTCTTATTTATAAATTCCCTCTTTTATCTTTGAATGGTCCTAATCTCTCCCTGGTTGTCTTCCCATGTTTTTAATGTAAGTATTAAAGTGCCTTGCCATCCTCTTTAATGCTAATTGCCAAGGATATTTCATAGCCCTTTATGCTTTTTTCTTTATGATTACAGTGGTATACTTCAAAACTGTTAAAATATAGTAAGTTATGGCACAATGATGGTAGAACAGCTGCCTACACTGTCAGAGGCCCAAGTTCAACCTCGACCTCGGCTGCCATCAGAGTAGAGTCTGCATGTTCTCCCTGTCGCTGCATGGGTTTCCTCTGACTTCCTGTAAAAGCGGAGGGGAGGTACGTTATGTAACTGCCTGCTGTAAATTCTGCTACAGTGCAGGTAAGTTGTGGGAGTTGAGGAGAATATGGGGAGAATTAAATTAGGATTAACGTAGGATGAGTGGTTTATGGTCAGTATGCACTCAATGGGTGGAAGGACCTGTTTACATGCTGGCAATTTTGTTGCCTCTGTGTGTAATGGTCTTTCCCATCGACACTAAATTGTGTGTCTTGATTGGCTTTGGTGTCACAGTTCTGGCACCCACTGCTGTTCCTGGTGAGTTTGAATGGTGAGGGAAACATCCCGGTACTCTTACTCCAGCCGCAAAACTGCCTACCTTCCAATCCCCAATCCTGCCTCCGGCCTCTACCCTGGACCATGTTCCCGACCCCTGGTGAGACAGAGCCAGGATACCAGATGGAAACAGATCCTTCGGCCCATTGAGACCGCACTGACCATCAACCATCCAGTTACACTAATCTTATATTAATCCCATTTCTTTTTATTCTCCCACATTCTCATTGGCTCCCCTTAGTTACCATGAATCATCCCCAAGAGCTTTTCCCAGGACAGAGAAGTTAGAAACAACAGGTTTAAAGGCGAGGGGGAAGAAATTTAAGGGAAGGGTAAGATTTCCACAGACTGGTGAATATTTGGAACAAGCTGACAGGAAGGAGTGGAGGCAGATACTATTACATAATTTGAAAGATTTGGGCAGGAAAGGCCTGGAGGGATCTGGGTCTAACACAGGCAAATGTGATGAGTCATCATGGTCATTTTGGGTGAGGTAGCTGAGTGGCCTGTTTCTGTGTTGTATCTTTCTATAATTCTGGTTCATTCACTCATTGACCAGATGGTCACTCTGATATCACCCTATCAGATACCTCACCAGAGTTGGGGCAATTTACAGCAGCCAATTAACCCACTGGCCCATGTGTCCTTGGGATGTAGGGGGAAATTAGGAGCACCTGGGAGAAACCCACCCAGTCACAGGGTGAGAACATGCAAACTCCAGACAGACAGAATCACACTGGATCACAGGCTCATAATTCCAGACCAAGGAGTGAGCCGGACCTGGAGACATTGGGATTTCTTATTGGAGTTTCACTGGGATTTAAGCCTCAATGCAGTGTCTTCTCTCTTACTAACCCCTCCCCCCTTTATCTACCACATTCCAATCTGATTTTCTATCTACAGGCACCAATCTGAACACCAGAACAAGAGACGGGCACTCGGCCCTACACATGGCAGTGATGGGGGCCAGGGGCTCATGCATCAGCTACCTGCTCCAGCAAGGAGCAGACATCGAGGGCACGGACAGTAAAGGGCGGACAGTACTGGATCTGGCCCGTCTGACCGGCCACAAGGAGAATGTGGGCAAGATCCTGCACTTCCAGTGGCTGAAGAGGACCGCTGGGTTCAAACCTGCCGCTCCCATGGAGAGGTCGGATCTCTTTGCCCACCAGAAGTTCGACTCTGCGCTGAAGACATGGCAGACGGGCACACACGGAGAGTTCTACATGGCCAACCTGCTGAAGTCGTGGGGACCTCGGGGGACACTCGCTGAACGGAGGGATCCTGCCCCAGGCAGGGAGGCCATCAAGGGGCCCAAGGCTGACCCAGGAAAGGCGCAGGAAACCAGACCAGGTCCAGCCAGCAGCACCTTCCACCAGCAAGCAGCTGCTACCAGGCCCAGCAGCACCAGAATAGCCGCCCAGCCCAGAGCTGGCTGGTGGGATGAACGAGGAGCCCGGGGGCGGGTCGAGAGAGAACGATAGGAATGGTGGGTGAAGGGAAAGGAAGCCGATTTGGGTGGAGTGTTAGAATAGTCTGGAGCAAGGAACAGGGAGGGAGTGGATTGAGGGAAATGAGGAGAAATAGGCTTGGAGGAGAGAGGGATGAGGGGGTAGCAGAGGAAGCTGCTGGAGGAGGGAGAAGGTGAATGGAGGGGGTGAAGGGATGGAGAATGGATAGAGGGACTGAGTTATGAAGGAAAGGAAATGGAGTGAATGGAGAGGGAAAGAGCCAGAAAGGGAGGGAAAGTGATGGAGAAATAGAGGGAGGATGATGGAGGGAATGGTGATGAGTGGACAGGCATTGCTGGTGATGGAGATGAAGGAGGGGGCGCTTTGCAGGATGTCAGGATGAAGTGGGGAGGGTGAACAATGGAGGAGGTCAGAGGGAGGAAGCAAGGAATGAAGAGGTGATTGAGCTGGACAGAGTGAGAGGGAAGGTGTAAGCAGTGGGCAGAGGATGGAGCAGTGTTATCCTCCAGGGTAACTACAGCTGTTGGTGTTAGTGATGTTAAACCACCTTTTGGTAAAAGACTCATTGGTTGGAAATGTAGTCAATTACCTGGTGCAGGTTTGCCCAGTGCTCGCCTGAGTCATGAGCCCTGACCCTGGCCCCACCCCGTTTCCTGCATCCTACATCCTGCATGAGTCCTGTCCCCGTCTCCTGCACCCTACATCCTGTATGCCAAACCCTAGCCCTGATCCTGACTCCTAAATTCTGCACATTAAACCCTGCCCTCTTGCCCCTCCAAGTTATTATAACAATAGCCTAATATTCAGGCATTTATTGTCTTTGCATGCTTGACCCCTGTAAACACCTTGTGCCTTAGGAACACAACACCTTTAGATAATCCATTGGATACCCCTACAAAATACATTATTATACCTACATCCTAGTAGATACCCCATCATTGTACCTGGAATTCTACACCTTTCTGCACTGCCATGTTCACAAAACCTAGTGCAGAAGTGAAGTGTGAGCTGGTTCAATAGCATGTGTTCTGGCTTTCTAAATACAGAAAAAACTCACATTGGAAGTCTGTAAATCATTGTCCAAGTCTTGACTGGGATATTGTTGATGGAGTTCAGAGGAAGCTTGCCAGGATACTTGAGACCGCAGACGCTGGAAAACTGGATCGGGATGCTTGAGGAACTCAGTGGGTCAGTAAGCGTCTATGGAGGAAAATGGGCAGTCAACATTTCCGGCTTAGACACTTCAGCAGGAGTGGCCAAACGCTGACTGTTCATCTCCCTCCACGGCTGCATTCTGTGTGTCAGGATACTGGCAGCAGTGAGCTATGGGAAGAGATTGGAGACACTGGAACTGTTCTTGTAGCAGAGTTGGTTACAAGGAACAGGTGCTGAAATGAAGGCAGAGCTTTTGAAAGATCTTCTGTGAGGGTTGGTCCAGATTGTTCTCTAAGGGGGAACCAATACTAATACCGTAGATCAGTTTTAATCCATCAGTAATAACACTTTTAGTAACTCCACTGGGCCCAGGTAGCTGAGCTGTACTGCCTATTATTGAGGTATAAAACATGGCAGTGGCTGATTTAAGTTCAGAAGCTGTTCATTGGGACAGGATGCAAACATGAAGCCGCACCTTAAATATCTCTACAGGAACACTTAAAGCTTTTGCCTGCTGGGCCAGAGTGAGTCCTGGGTACAATCATTGGGTAAGTGTTCAGATTTGTCAGCCTCTTCCCGGTGAAGGTGTCAACATCTCAGTGGACATAGAGGGCAGAGATGCAAAGTGCTGATGTGCACACAAGAAGGCGTCACCCTCAATAGCCTGGAGTTCCCAACAGCAGCCTTTCTCACTAATAACAACGACCACAGCAAAAAGGGGAAAAAGGCAGGATGAATTCCAAAGTACAATGAGTAACGAAGGCACAGAAGAAATCACTTTTGTAGAAGAGCAATTTATTGTGAAGTTGAACTACACTTTCTAAGTGACGTAATGCCATACAAATATTAAGCAATTCTCGTAGTGTTTGACTGTCAATTGATCTGAATGATTAAAAAGCCCTCACTGACTGTGAAAGGTCTCCATGCTCCTTTATTCTAATTCAGTCAGCATTATATTAGTTAATTCAGTAAACATTATTGTATCTCAGTGTTACTGGCCAAAAATTGAAAGTGATTCATTTCTCTGCGATAGGAGTTTATAGGAGGAGATAGGAGGAAGAGAAAAAAACATATGGTGGAAAATATTTCTCTTTCATATATTTCCATATGCTTTATAAATCTTATGAAAAGGTATTCTCAAACAAAAGAATCTTAAAACCATAGGGACAACCTAGAGTGGTGACAAAGCCGAAGTTAAAACCAGCATTGCTGAGCTTTCACATCAGTTTGACTGATGGTGAAAATGATCTCACTGAGGAACTGTCAGTCAATACTGTCTTCTGGCCATTTCATTTGATGGAGAAAGCTCCATTTTCCTTGCCGGGAGCTTCCATATCGCTCCAGCTCTAATCCTGCTACCCCGGACCTCCAGCCTATCAAACCTTGTGTCGTCTTTGGTACGGCAGGAGATGGAGCCACCTGCAGAAACAAAGGTGGAGATTGTCAATGAAAACTAGAGTAAGTAGAATGGAAACAGGCCCTTGGGCCCGACTCAACCATGCCAACCAAGATGACCATCTACATTAGTCTCATTCACCTGAGCTTGGCTCATAACCCTCTAAACCTTTCCTATCCATGTATAGGTCAAAAAGCCTATTAAATGCCGTTAAGCATATCTGCCTCAACTATTTCTCTGGCAGCTCATTCCGTTGACACTAAGTGGCCACTTTATTAGATACCTCCTGTACCTAATAAAGTGGCCAGTGAGTGTATGTTTGTGGTCTGCTGCTGCTGTAGCCCATCCACTTCAGGGTTCGACATGTTGTGCGTTCAGAGATACTCTTCTGCACACCACGATTGTAACACATGGTCTTACTGAGATACTGTTGCCTTCCTGTCAGCTTGAACCAATCTGGCCATTCTCCTCTGATCTCTCTCATTTACAAGGCATTTTTGTCCACAGAGTTGCTGCACACTAACCCTGACCTTGTATAAACTATAGCAACTGTTGTACATTAAAATCCCTAGAGATCAGCAGTTTCTGAGATGCTCAAACCACCCCATCTGGCACCAACAACATGGTCAAAGTTACTTGGATCACATTTCTTTCTCATGCTAATGTTTGGTCTGAACAACAACAACTGAACCTCTTGACAATTTCTGCATGCTTTTATGCATTGAGTTGCTGTCACGTGATTGGCTGATTGGATATTTACATTAACAAACAGATGTACGTAATGAAGTGGACACTGAGTATATATGCCAGAACCCGCATGAAGTGGTTGTACTTCAAGACTCTTTTAAATCTTTACTCTCTCACTTTAAACCCATGCCCTCTTCTTTACAACATAGAACATAACAACACAATACATGTCCTTAGGCTCACAATGTTGTGCCCATCCTTTAATCTACTCAAAGATCAATATAGCCCTTCCCTCCTACATAGTCCTCATTATTTGATCATCCTTGTGCCTATCTAAGAGTTTAATGTTCCTAATGTATTTGCCTCTACCACCACCCCAGTGGTAGTAGATTCTCTATCCTGGAGAAAAAATATTGTGTGAATTCACCCACAAGATGCTGGAGGGACTCAGGAAGTCATGCAGTATCCATGTTTGCTTCCTGCCTTGCTGAGTTCCTCCATCATTTGTGTGCATTGCTCAAGATCTCCGGCATTTGCAAAATCTCTTGTGTGCAATCACCCTATCTGTGCTCCTCATGATTTTATGCACCCCTATAAAGTCACCCCTCAGTCTTGTACCTTCCAAGAAATAAAATCCTAGCATGCCCAACCTTTCCCGATAGCTCAGACCCTCGGGTCCTGACGGAATTCTCATAAATGTTTGCACATAAATGAATAAATGTAATAAAACATATATTGATGGACAAGTGAGATGGAAAATGTTGATAGACAAAGTGAAAGGTGGAAAGATGACCAGCAGTGAATGCTGGAAATACTCAACAAACAGATCCGACAGCATTTCTGAAGAGAGGAACAAAGGCAATGTTTCAGGACCACAACTTGGAAGCAGGGAGATGGAAGAGTCGGTGTGATGTGGGAAAGACCAAAAAGGAAAATCGGTGTTCGATTACATGACTAAAATGATGATGCAGCAAAGGGAAAGGGGAAGGGAGAGATGGTCAGGAGACTGTATGGTGGGCTAGGAGGAGGTTTAGGCTTATTAGCACAGCTACCAGAAGCACAGGGGTTTGCTGAGGAACTGGAGGGCATATTAAATTTGGAAGGCTGCAGATGCTTATGTGATAGGATAGGAAAATAGAGATGGTTAGATCAGATACAGCCATGAACAAAAAAGTATAGGTGTAGGTTGATATAGATATACATGGCACTTTCATACACAGTTAATAGTTTACAGTTGGAATAATGAGAAGGCAACATGTTATTTTCCTTCATATGCCTCTAAATTTTTTTAGAACTTGTGTAATTGCAAATCAGGTATAAGAAATGGACTCAGACCTGTTCTATTTGCTAAGATCCTAGCCAATTCCAATGCAACCCTGCATTCCCACTGTCCATGGCAACATTTCACACCTTGTGAGGTCCATCAAGAATCTTGCAATCTTAAGGACATATTTTATTCTGAGGAATGGACATGAATGGAGGAGTCTGATAGGTGGAGAGGTGCATTGGACCTGACACAAGGTGGAGAGCAGGTGGCAAAGATTTAGAATTGAACACATTGGAATTGTATCAGCAAATACAAATTCTTAGATACAAAGCTGAAGCAATCTTTTGTTCCACCCCCGCCCCACCAACTCTGCCTCATGATTATCTGTTATTTCTTTCTGGTGGGAGGTATTTGGTGCTTCTCTTGATGGTTTAATTAGGACCTTCGTATGTTCACCATTTTCAACAGTGCCTGTACACAGATGAGAATAGGATTAGGAAAAGGGGTTCTTATTTGTGTAGGGGAATATTCACCTAAAGGAACACCTGTGTGAATGCTGTAACTTTTTTGTGTTGCTACCTAGGCTCCTGCGAGCTTTCCAAAAAAGAAAGCTGCGGACTTAGGGAGTGGGGGAGAAAGTACTGTTCTGTTTTTGTTACACTGGTGCACGAGGTCTGAAAACTTGGAGGGTGAGAAAAGGTCATAACCATAGAATTCACCCAGTAAACTGTGTGCTGATCAGCGCCAGATTAGGGAGCATCCTGCAATTTTGACCCAGGAGCCCAGATTACGAGGATCTTTAAAAGCAAAGACTATTTGCATTGTTTAATTAGCACCATCAGGCACTCATTTCCCTCCAGTACTGGATGTCTGATCCTGATTATGGTGGCTTTGAACAAGTTGTGTGCCATGCAGTGCCGGCTCTGACCTCAGTGTAAAAATCAGGCATGCTGACAGTGTCAGAGCTGTTGACTCACAGGTGGGGTTGAGTGGTCATTATCCGTGCTGCCAACAGTCATGCAGTGTGAATCTGCCCACAGTATTCTGAATGACGCTCACCTCCAAATCCCTGTCACCATCTATCATGTACTGAGCTGTATACCTCCAGAATTACTCACCTCCATTCAACATGCAGACTCTTATTCATCAGAATCAGAATCAGGTTTAATATCACCGGCATAGGTCATGAAATTCGTTAACTTTACGACAGCAGTATAATGAAATACATGATAAATCAATATAGAGAACAGAAAAAACTGAGATATATTAAGTTTATATATGCCTATTAAATAGTTAAGTTAAAATATGTAGTGTAAAAAAAAAATAAAAACTCAGTGAGGTAGTATTCATGGGAATTGGATGGCAGAGGGGAAGAATCACTGAGTGTGTGTCTTCAGGCTTCTGTACCTCCTACCCGATGGTAACAATGTGAAGAGGGCATCGATCCATATCCACACCCTCCTTCCTGCACACTGCATCCCTTAAGTGCAGAGATGTCAAACAACTATTGCTCATTATCCTTCAGTTCCATTTGCATTGCCCAAGACCTGTCCTTTGTGTTCTTGCTTGTCCCCATCACCGCTTCCTTTAACCTTGCATCAACATCACTATTTGTCACCTGATTGCTCCTGCTCTGCAGCCTGACACACTCCTTTCCTTTCCTCCTTCCCCCTCATGCCCCTCTCTTCCCCTTAATTAAAATCTATAACTTAAGCGGCAGAAAATGGATGGGACGCTCAGCGTTTGTGGAGAGCTGGACAATTAGCACCCCCGGTCAATGATTCCCCAGGTGCCGACCAGCCTGCTGAAGTTCCCTATTCTTTCCTGTTTTTATTTCAGATTTCCAGCATCTGCAGTTTCTAAAAACTGTTTCATACATTAACATTACAGCATGTAACACTTACTTGGGAAAGCCATTTGGAAAAAAAGAATTGGCCACTGATGCCTTATGCCATCCTTGCCCTAACTCTGATAACTTCACTGTGTCTCTTTCACCACTTCCCTGTGTGGGTGAGGTTCGTAGCTTTCACGCTGGAAAACAGCACAAGAAGAGTCAGCACCTTCTCACTGGCTGCAGGTACCCAGCAGTCTTGTCACTTCATCGTATCATTTCATGTGCCACATCTAAAGCTCTTGTGTTACCTGGAGTGTCTGGCTAGTGACAATGTCCTGTATGAGATGGGTTCTTGACCGTGACATCGTACAACCACAGGGAGGTCCACGACTACTTTTCCCTTCTACTTCTACTTGCAATGCATTCAACTGCAAATCTTTGCCACCTGCACCCAACCTTTAGTCAGCTCTCATGCATCTCTGCCAATCAAACTCATCTGTCTTGCCAATTCCCCAGAATAAACAATCAATGTAACTTTGGATTCAAAGTTTGTAAATTGCCTTCATTGCTGATCTGAATAGCAATTATGCAGCCGGTAAGAGCTGGCAGACCTACATTCAAAGTTTTCAGAACGGCTTCTTCCCCTCTGCTGTCAGATTTCTGAATTGTCCGTGAACCCATGATAACTACTTCTTTTACACTATTTTATTATAACTTATAGTCCTGTTTTATTTCTTTCACTACATTGCTCCACAATGCAACAAATTTGGCAACATACTGCATGTCAGATAATTACCTGATCCTGATATGCTGTGACTGCTTTTTCGAACCTCCAAAATGAACCTCTTTGTTCTAATTGTGTTATCTCTTGTAAAAGTTGTGTTTAATTGATGTTTAATTTATGTTTTTCTTGTGAATGCTGTGCCTCTAATCCTATGTGCCAGTGATGCTGTTGCAAGTGTTTTATTACATTAGCCAAGATTCAGCAGAACAAAAGCCCAGCCAACCTGGATGTACTTGCTGACTGGAGATGCAGGGCGAACTTTCAGGTGTTCGGGAGTAAGCAGTCTGCATTTATTTCTCAGTTTCTCCTGTTCAGCCTCAATCTGAAAGGAATCAAACCACAATGATTACATTGGCTTCTCATTAAGCACAAGGTTTTACATCTCAGCACAGACTTTGCAGAGTTTCTGTCCACACATTTACCATATTTGAGTTTAGAGCACCTGTGAACATGTTGTGCTTGCACATGTTCACTTGGCAGGGATGCTGTGGTAAGAATCCTGTTCCTTGCCCAGGAGAGGCTAAGGAAATGTCAGTTGTAACTCAGCTATTGCCCAAGCTGGGAGTGCCAGGTGGACCAGGATTTAGACCAAATGGACCCAGAAAGTGGGAAAATATGGCAATGTAACCACTCCTGCAAGGGAGCATGGGAATATCTGGAGGCCATTCAGCCCCTTGTCACTTCCGTCAATAAATGAGATCATAACCGTTTTGCAACTCAAGTCTAGTCACGTCATAAAGTTCCAGAGAGGTTCAACATGTAACCAGACCCTTCAGCCCACTGAGTCTGTGCTGACCATCAACCACCTGTTTACACTAATCCTGCATAACATCTTTATGGGGGGCGGGGAATGGAGCACCCAGAAGAAACCACCGCTATGGGGAGAATGTGCAAACTCCACTCAATGTCAAGACTAAATCCAGGTCTCTGGCACCGTGAGGCAGTGGTTCTATTTGCTGGACCACTCAGCTGCATGTTGTGCTTAGGAAACACCCAACAATGACAATTATGGAATGTTTGATAAACGTAGCCTCAAGTCTAAAGAGTTTTAGGTTTCCAGCTGTGTGAAGGAATGGTTCTCAACATTATTTCATGTAGTAAATTCACAGGATTCTTTCCTTTTAAGCCACCAGCCCAGAATCCCTTTGATGAACCATTTCAGCCAGTTCTGGGGGCAGGGGCGAGCGGTCTTCGTGGTAGCCAGTGTTTGTCTGTGACTTATGGAATTGGTGGTACAGGTCCGGTCCTTGTCCCTCTTGCAGCCCCTTCCAGACACCAGAGAGTTTTGTTCAGTTTCTCCCAATCCCAACGCTGAACTTTCTAAAACCATGGCCCAACCAGGGATGTGTCTCTTCAGTCTAATACAGATGGTGAATGGGATCATTCTAAAACTGTGCATGAAACATGCAGCAGCGTCTGACAACCCCGAGTTCAAAACAGCAAGCTACTTCCACACTGACACAAAGTGCTGGAGGAACTCAGCAGTTTAGGCAGCAGCCATAGAGGGAAGTAGAGAGTTGATGCTTTGTGCTGAGACGCTCCATCAGAGTTGCCTGGATCCCTGGATGCTGATTGTTGTGGTAGTTAGTGGGTTAATGCCACTCACACATGGGAGGGGTTCACATATTGTACAAAGGGCGTTATCAATAAAGTTCAGTTGAATGGCCTGCATGCTGCCATGCTGGTGTGGGTTTGCACTCTCTCTCATAACAAACACAACATGGTGTCAGAAGTCATTGATTGTCGATGAAATCATGCTGCAGACCAAGCAGGAGGTCCAATAAGCAAGAATTTACAGTAAGATTGTTCTTGTTTGCATATATCTACAAAACAAATCCAAAGTTTTATTAACCTACACTGCCTATGCTAGTTGCTAACTGCATGTGCATGAGCTGAGACCTGGCCAGGGTTGCTAGGCAACGCCTTTGCACTGACAATAGGTGCAGGAGTAGGCCATTCGGCCCTTCGAGCCAGCACTGCCATTCACTGTGATCATGGCTGATCATCCACAATCAGTACCCCGTTCCTGCCTTCTCCCATATCCCTTGACTCCACTATCTTTAGGAGCTCTATCTAACTCTTTCTTGAAAGCATCCTGAGAATTGGCCTCCACTGCCTTCTGAGGCAGAGCATTCCACAGATCCACAACTCTCTGTGTGAAAAAGTTTTTCCTCAACTCCGTTCTAAATGGCTTACCCCTTATTCTTAAACTGTGGCCTCTGGTTCTGGACTCCCCCAACATCGGGAACATGTTTCCTGCCTCTAGCATGTCCAATCCCTTAATAATCTTATATGTTTCAATCAGATCCCTTCTCATCCTTCTAAAATCCAGTGTATACAAGCCCGTCGCTCCAATCTTTCAACATATGACAGTCCCGCCATCCTGGGAATTAACCTCATGAACCTACGCTGCACTCCCTCAATAACTAGAATGTCCTTCCTCAAATTTTTTGACCGAAACTGCACACAATAATCCAGATGTAGTCTCACCAGGGCTCTGTACAACTGCAGAAGGACCTCTTTGCTCCTATACTCAACTCCTCTTGTTATGAAGGCCAACATGCCATTAGCTTTCTTCACTGCCTGCTGTACCTGCATGCTTACTTTCAGTGAAACTGCACCCGGAAGAGGATACATTGTAACAATCTGTGAACCACTAGCCTGGGGAAGTGCACAGGGACACAGACATGGCAAAGAAGTCAGTCAAGCTCTCAAGGAGAGAGAAAAGTATTTTTGTAGTCCAAATAAATAAACTAATAAATAAGCAAACAGGAAAGTAGAGCAAATATCTGCAGCACCTACATCTACTTACCTAATGAAGACCCCCCCACCCAGAGAGAGTCCTCTGTAAACTAGGGGACTTTGAGAAATGGCTCAGATGTTTTGAGGGATTTAAGGTTGCAAGCAATCTCACTCAGGCTTCAGAAGAGCATCAAGTAGGCACACTGATATACTGCATGGATGACGAAGGAGATGACATCATGGGTGGATTAGAACTGACAGATGCTCAGAAACAGAATTACAAAACAGTGCAGGACAAATTCAAAGAATATTTCACAGGAAAATGAAATGTGATATATGAGAGGAAACAAGGTGCAGTCAGAAAGACTACAGAAAGAGGTGACAGTAAAGCTCAGCTCAAACAAAACAGAGAAGCGAAACAAAGAGCAAGTAAAATGTCCATTGCAGGAGATGCAGCAAGTTTCCATTCCATGTCAAAGTGCTCTGTCCAGCAAACGAAGGGAAATGCCACCAATTCCATTATAAAATTGAATGTCACTCGAAAACAGTTATTTGTGAGGTCAAAGACCATGATTCAGAGGAAGACAAAGTTTTCTTTGGGGCTCTACGTTCAAATAGACAAGACTGGTGTACTATGGTTCATTTGCAAAATGAGGCAGTGACGTTCAAAATGGTCACTTGGGCAGATGTCACAGCCATCCCGAATGTCTGTTTACAAAACTGGTGAAGAAAGCAGGTAATACTGTACGTTAAACTCAACCAAGAAAGTGCTCATGGGGCGAGGGAAACGTAAACTCTGTGAAAGGAATGTTTACTTCTTCCATCCGTAAAAATGAGAAACCATTCAAAGAGAATGTCTATGTTGTTCAGAATCTCTTCTCAGCACTACTGGGACGACATGCCATCGAAAAGCTGAACCTCATTGCAAGGTTGGATTTGCTAAACAATGTTCAGTAGTATAAGTACCTGGAGTTGTTCACAAGCCTGGGGACACTGAAAGAAGAGTATCTTGTCCAACTGAGGCCAGGAGTGATGCCCTACTCTCTGACCACAGTGAGGTGTATATCAGTCCCATTAATGAACAAAGTGAAAGCTGAACTTGAGAGAATGGAGGTGCTTGACATTGTAACTAGAGTGAACAGACCTACTACTGGTATGCAGGCATTGTTCCTCTTCCCAAGCCAGATGGTACAGTGAGGATCTGTGTCAGTCTAACAAAATTGAATAATTCAGTGAGGTGGGAGTATTTTATCCTGCCCTCTGTTGAGCATACATTGGGTATGCTGGGTGGTACAAAGATCTTCACAAAACTAGATGTAAACTCAAGGTTCTGGCAGATCTGTTTAACTCCTGAATCACAACAGCTCACAACCTTTATCACACCATATGGACGTTATACCATCATCAAAAGACTCCCTTTTCACATCACATCAGCCCCTGAACTCTTTCAGATGAGGATGAACCACATTTTGGAGGGACTGGAAGGAATGGTCTGCCACATGGATGACGCACTCATCTTTGGAGGGAGGCTCAAGTGAGGAACATGACGAAAGAGAGGAAGCTACTTTGGAGAAACTGAAGCAGGCTGGAATCACACGAAGCAAAAAGAAATGTGAATTTGCAAAGTTGGAGGTGAAGTTCTTAGGCCACCTACTGTCCTCAGAGGGAGTGCAACCAGATTCAGGCAAACTGGCAGGAATTCAGAACAATGAACAGCCTACAAATGTATCAGAGATCTGCACTTTCCTTGGCATGGTAAACCAGCTAGGAAAGTTCATTCCAGATTTGACAGGGAAAACAAAGCCACTTCATGACCTCCTCTCTCAGAGAAATGTTGGGACCTGGGACACACCACAGAAATTATTCTCATCACTTAAAGCAGAGCTTATCTCCCCACCAACAGTGGTGCTCTTTGATTTGAACAAAACAACCAAGGTCTCAGCAGATGCCTCTTCCTTTGTCCAGGGAAAGTGCTCATGTAACACTGCAGTGGTATATGGAAATCGGTGGCACATGCCACAAGAGCACTGACTCCGACTGAACAGCGTTATGCCTAAATCGAAAAGGAGACATTGGCTCTTGTGAGGGATTGCAGACACTTCAGCTACTCCTTGACTGGCACTAAATTCCTACTTGAAACTGACTACAAGCCACTTGTCAGCCTCCTCAGCTCAAAACACTTGTATGACTCGCCTCCACATCTGCAAAGATTCAGTTTGAGGCTTATGTGATACTGTCACGACATTGAACATGTTCCCGGCAAATCTTTCACAACACCAGACACTCTGTCGAGGATGTCATGCAAAAGTGATTGGAAAGACGCTGATTCTGCCCTCATGGAAGATACTGAAATCTCCTTAGCTCAGGTATGTGAAAGTTTTCCTGCATCACAGAGTAAACTGCATGAAATCTGCGCTGAGTTGAAAAACAACCAAATCTGCAGCAAGGTCATGGAATACTGTGAGCATGGATGGCCAGCTGTTCCAAAAGGAGCTCATGAGCTCCGACCTTACTGGCTTGAAAGGGACGTACTTATCATTCTCAACGGTTTCCTGCTAAAGGACTCCAGACTTATCAGTCCTGCTTCTATGCATGCCAAAATTATCAGCCAAATCCACCAAAGAGAGCAAGGTAATCTGTATGGTAGTCTGGTCTGAGCACATAGCTGGGACATTATGTAAAGCAATGTGCAGAAAACTGCACAAAAATCATTCTGAACCTCTCTGTCCCTCAGAATTCCCCGACTTTCCATGGCAAGTTGCAGACACAGACATTTCTGAGCTGAAAAGAGACAAAATCCACACTGTGGATACTACTCACGGAATGCTGAGGTGTCCAAGCTGTCCTCTCCATCCTCAGCAGCAGTTATACAGCATCTGAAAGCTGTATTCGCTCACCATGGAATACCAGAGACACTTGTGTCAGACAACACAGTCCACAGTTCAGCTGCTCAGAATTCAAAGCCTTCGCTAGGGACTATGAGTTCAAACACCAGACAGCAATCCACAGTACCCACGGGCAAATGGAGAAGTGGAAAAAACAGGACAAACTGTTAAAGAGTCTCCTACTGAAGGCAAAAGACCCCTGCAAAGCAATCCTAGCTTATTGCTCCACACCTCTTGCGAATGGTTACAGTCCATCAGAGCTGTCAATGGGCCGGAAACTGAGAACAAGCCTGCCCATTCTTCCTTCTTTTCTCCAACCTCACCTATTGGACTTAGAGAAACATGGTGTGAGAAAACGAGGAGCATGCGTGATCTCACACACAGAGCAAAATCTTTTTCACTGCTCAGGATTGGTGAAGCTGTTTGGGTTTCAGACCAATTCACCAAAGGAACAATAGTCCGAAAACGTACACCACAATTGTTTGTGATCAGAACATCACAAGGTGAAATCAGGTGGAACAGGTGTGCGCTTGTGGGCCTTCAAAGTCCACGGAAGGTAGAGACAGAGATAGAGGGGCCTGATCCTTGTGATGAGAACCACATACCTGGGGTGGAGACATCTGTTCAAGAATCTCCAACCCCTCTCCTCCAACACTTGCAGGAGCCTATACCAGATCGGGTCATTTACCTGTCCCACCACAGAGATGTACTCCATAACAGTTTAGGGCAAGTGACTAAAGAGACAGAATCACCCTCTCACTTTGCCAGAGTGTCCAGGTAGTCTACCCTAATGTCTATTAGACTTAGTGTTTTTTTTTAAAAAGAGTTCTAATGTTGAAAACGTTTCATAAAATGAGATGTTCTTAAAAAAAGGAATTGGTGAAAAAGGAGGGATTAAAGCGAGAGAAAGACTGTTGAAAACAAAGAGTTAACAGTTAAATTGTTGATAATTCTTTTTTGTGTTTATATAAGGAGCATAGGTTATGTACTCTGGGTAAAGTGAACTGAATCATTCAATTTCAGTAACTATAATTTCAATGCAGTTCTATACACAAGAAGTACATGCCTGGTTTTTCTTTATTCCATAAGGTGAGCTACTGTGGTAGTTAATGGGTTAATCCTATGCCACTCAGTCAGCCGCTCCCACATGGGAGGGGTTCACATATTCTACAAGCAGCGTTATCAATAAAGTTCAGTGGAACAGCCTGCACCCTTCCTCATAACGAACACGACAGTGATTAGGCAGGAGTGTAAGAACAGTATTGAAACCCCTGCAGTTGCAGGGAAAACTGTGCGGCATTGGGGAAGCGAAGGGGAGAAGGGATCAGTTCTGAAGCAGGGACTTGTCTGACCTTCTGAGTTCCTCCAGCATTGTGTTGCTACAGATCTCCAGCACCTGCAGAATAACTTGTGTCTCAGTAAACCATTCCCATAGTTTGGGGAGGGCCCAATTAGTTGGCTTTAGTTTACTTTATTGTATCTCATTTCCCTTTCTGGTGATCCGAAGAGGGATTACCTGATTGCGCTGGGTCACCAGAAATCCCCATCTGTTGGCCCATTTCTTGGCTGCCTCTGTCTCCGATTTGAGTAAGTTTGTCCTGAAACAAATGGTATGTTATTTCAAGTAGGTAATGTGTGAACTTCTAACCTTCTGTTTTGCAGCTAAGTGGCAAGTTTACCTTCCTTTCTGCTGTGGCTTCTGGAGCCCTCTCTTGCCGATTTTGGTCTTCTGCTCTTACCGCCAGACTTCCCTTCAAACAGACCAGAAACAGAGTTCCCTCATCCTCACCTTTCACTGTGCCAACCTCCACAGCAGCACAATCTCCCAAATCACTTCGCCCACACCAACACAATTTCCCCCATCACTTACCCTGCATCAACACAATCTCCGTCATCACTTCCCCCACGTCAACACAATCTCCCCCATCACTTCTCCCGCGTCAACACAACCTCCCCCATCACCTCCACTGCGTCAGCGCAATCTCCCCCATCACTTCTCCCGCGTCAACACAATCTCCCCATCACTTCCCCCACGTCAACACAATCTCCGTCATAACTTCCCCCGTGTCAGCACAATCTCCCCCATCACTTCCCCCGTGTCAACACAATCTCCCCATCACTTCCCCCGCGTCAACACAATCTCCCCATCACTTCCCACGCGTCAACACAATCTCCGTCATCACTTCCCCCACATCAACACAATCTCCCCCATCACTTCACCCGCGTCAACACAATCTCCGTCATCACTTCCCCCACATCAACACAATCTCCCCCATCACTTCACCCGCGTCAACACAATCTCCGTCATCACTTCCCCCGCGTCAACACAATCTCCCCATCACTTCCCCCGAGTCAACACAATCTACGTCATCACTTCCCCCGCGTCTACACAATCTCCGTCATCACTTCCCCTGTGTCAACACAATCTCCGTCATCAGTTCCCCCACGTCAATACAATCTCCCCCATCACTACCCCCGGGTCAACACAATCTCCCCAACACTTCCCCCGTGTCAACGCAATCTCCGTCATCACTTCCCCGCGTCAACATAATCTCTGTCATAACTTCCCCGCCGCAATAATATGTCATCACTTCCCCGCGTCAATAAAATCTCCGTCATCACTTCCCCCGCGTCAAAGCAATCTCCCCCATCACTTCCCACGCGTCAAAACAATCTCCCCATCATTTCCCCCGCGTCAACACAATCTCCGTCATCACTTCCCCCGCGTCAACACAACCTCCGTCATCACTTCCCTCGCGTCAACACAATCTCCCCATCACTTCACCCGCGTCAACACAATCTCCGTCATCACTTCCCCGCGACAACACAATCACCGTCATCATTTCCCCGCGTCAACAAAATCTCCCCATCACTTCCACCGCGTCAACACAATCTCCCCCATCACCTCCCCCACGTCAACACAATCTCCCCCATCACTTCCCCCACATCAACATAATCTCCCCATCACCTCCCCCACGTCAACACAATCTCCCCCATCACTTCCCCCGCGTCAACACAATCTCCTCCATCACTTCTCCCGCGTCAACACAATCTCCCCATCACTTCCCGCACGTCAACACAATCTCCCCCATCACTTCCCCCGCGTCAACACAATCTCCCCCATCACTTCCCCTGACTGAACACAATCTCCCCCATCACTTCCCCCGCGTCAACACAATCTCCCCCATCACTTCCCCTGACTGAACACAATCTCCCCCATCACTTCACCCGCGTCAACACAATCTCCGTCATCAGTTCACCCGCGTCAACACAATCTCCCCCATCACTTACGCTTAGTCAACACAATCTCCCCCATCACCTCCCCCACGTCAACACAATCTCCCCCATCACTTCCCCCACATCAACATAATCTCCCCCATCACCTCCCCCACGTCAACACAATCTCCCCCATCACTTCCCCCGCGTCAACACAATCTCCTCCATCACTTCCCCCGCGTCAACACAATCTCCCCATCACTTCCCGCACGTCAACACAATCTCCCCCATCACTTCCCCCACGTCAACACAATCTCCCCCATCACTTCCCCTGACTGAACACAATCTCCCCCATCACTTCACCCGCGTCAACACAATCTCCGTCATCAGTTCACCCGCGTCAACACAATCTCCCCCATCACTTCCCCCGCGTCAACACAATCTCCTCCATCACTTCCCCCGCGTCAACACAATCTCCCCATCACTTCCCGCACGTCAACACAATCTCCCCCATCACTTCCCCCGCGTCAACACAATCTCCCCCATCACTTCCCCTGACTGAACACAATCTCCCCCATCACTTCACCCGCGTCAACACAATCTCCGTCATCAGTTCACCCGCGTCAACACAATCTCCCCCATCATTTCCGCTTAGTCAACACAATCTCCCCCATCACTTCCCCCGCGTCAACACAATCTCCCCCATCACTTCCCCTGACTGAACACAATCTCCCCCATCACTTCACCCGCATCAACACAATCTCCGTCATCACTTCACCTGCGTCAACACAATCTCCCCCATCACTTCCGCTTAGTCAACAGAATCCCCCCATCACTTCCCCCACGTCAACACAATCTCCCCCATCACTTCCCCCGCGTCAACACAATCTCCCCCATCACTTCCCCCGCGTCAACACAATCTCCCCCATCACTTCCCCTGACTGAACACAATCTCCCACATCGCTTCCCCCGCGTCAACGCAATTTCTCCCATCACTTCCCCCGCGTCAACGTAATTTCCCCCATCACTTCCCCCGAGTCAACACAATCTCTCCCATCACTTCCCGGCGTCAACACAATCTCCCCCATCACTTCCCCCGCGTCAACACAATCTCCCACATCACTTCCCGGCGTCAACACAATCTCCCCCATCACTTCCCCCACGTCAACACAATCTCTCCCGTCACTTCCCCCGGGTCAACAAAATCTCCGTCATCACTTAACCAGCGTCAACACAATCTCCCCCATCACTACCCCCGCGTCAACATAATCTCCCCATCACTTACCCCGCGTCAACAGAATCTCCCCATCACTTCCCCCGACATCAATACAATCTCCCCCATCACTTCCCCCACGTCAGCACAATCTCCCCCATCACTTTCCCCGTGTCAACACAATCTCCGTCATCACTTCCCCCGCGTCAACACAATGTCCCCCATCATTTCCCCCGTGTCAACACAATCTCCCCCATCACTTCCCCTGCGTCAACACAATCTCCCGCATCACTTCCGCCGCGTCAACACAATCTCCTTCATCACTTCCCCCGCATCAACACAATCTCCCCCATCACTTCACCCGCGTCAACACAATCTCCGTCATCACTTCCCCAGCATCAACGCAATCTCCGTCATCACTTCCCCCACGTCAACACAATCTCCCCCATCACTTCCCCCGCGTCAACACAATCTCCCCATCACTTCCCGCACGTCAACACAATCTCCCCCATCACTTCCCCCGCGTCAACACAATCTCCCCCATCACTTCCCCTGACTGAACACAATCTCCCCCATCACTTCCCCCGCGTCAACACAATCTCCCCCATCACTTCACCCGCGTCAACACAATCTCCGTCATCACTTCACCCGCGTCAACACAATCTCCCCCATCACTTCCTCTGAGTCAACACAATTTCCCCTATCACTTCCCCCGCGTCAACACAATCTCCCCCATCACTTCCCCGCGTCAACACAATCTCCCCATCACTTCCCGCACGTCAACACAAACTCCCCCATCACTTCCCCCGCGTCAACACAATCTCCCCCATCACTTCCCCTGACTGAACACAATCTCCCCCATCGCATCCCCCGCGTCAACGCAATCTCCCCCATCACTTCCCCTGCATCAACACAATCTCCGTCATCACTACCCCCGCATCAACACAATCCCCCATCACTTACCCCGCGTCAACAGAATTTCCCCATCACTTCCCCCAAATCAACACAATCTCCCCCATCACTTCCCCCGCGTCAACACAATCTCTCCCATCATTTCCCCCGCGTCAACACAATCTCCGTCATCACTTACCCGGCGTCAACACAATCTCCCCCATCACTAACCCCGCGTCAACACAATCTCCCCATCACTTCCCGCACGTCAACACAAACTCCCCCATCACTTCCCCCGCGTCAACACAATCTCCCCCATCACTTCCCCTGACTGAACACAATCTCCCCCATCGCATCCCCCGCGTCAACGCAATCTCCCCCATCACTTCCCCTGCATCAACACAATCTCCGTCATCACTACCCCCGCATCAACACAATCCCCCATCACTTACCCCGCGTCAACAGAATTTCCCCATCACTTCCCCCAAATCAACACAATCTCCCCCATCACTTCCCCCGCGTCAACACAATCTCTCCCATCATTTCCCCCGCGTCAACACAATCTCCGTCTTCACTTGCCCGGCGTCAACACAATCTCCCCCATCACTAACCCCGCGTCAACACAATCTCCCCATCACTTACCCCGCGTCAACAGAATATCCCCATCACTTCCCCGCGTCAACACAATTTCCCCCATCACTTACCCCGGGTCAACACACTCTCCGTCATCATTTCCCCGCGTCAACAAAATCTCCCCCATCACATCCCCCGCGTCAACACAATCTCCGTCATCACTTCGCCCGCATGAACACAATCTTCCCCATCACTTCCCCCGCGTCAAAGCAATCTCCCCCATCAGTTCCCCCGCGTCAACACAATCTCCCCCATCACTTCACCCGCGTCAACACAATCTCCCCCATCACTTCCCCCGCGTCACCACAATCTCCCCATCACTTCCACCGCGTCAACACAATCTCTCCCATCACTTCCCCCGCGTCAACACAATCTCCGTCATCACTTACCCCGCGTCAACACAATCTCCGCCATCACTACCCCCGCGTCAACACAATCCCCCATCACTTACCCCGCGTCAACAGAATCTCCCCATCACTTCCCCCAAATCAACACAATCTCCCCCATCACTTCCCCCGCGTCAACACAATCTCTCCCATCATTTCCCCCGCGTCAACACAATCTCCGTCATCACTTACCCGGCGTCAACACAATCTCCCCCATCACTAACCCCGCGTCAACACAATCTCCCCATCACTTCCCGCACGTCAACACAAACTCCCCCATCACTTCCCCCGCGTCAACACAATCTCCCCCATCACTTCCCCTGACTGAACACAATCTCCCCCATCGCATCCCCCGCGTCAACGCAATCTCCCCCATCACTTCCCCTGCATCAACACAATCTCCGTCATCACTACCCCCGCATCAACACAATCCCCCATCACTTACCCCGCGTCAACAGAATTTCCCCATCACTTCCCCCAAATCAACACAATCTCCCCCATCACTTCCCCCGCGTCAACACAATCTCTCCCATCATTTCCCCCGCGTCAACACAATCTCCGTCTTCACTTGCCCGGCGTCAACACAATCTCCCCCATCACTAACCCCGCGTCAACACAATCTCCCCATCACTTACCCCGCGTCAACAGAATATCCCCATCACTTCCCCGCGTCAACACAATTTCCCCCATCACTTACCCCGGGTCAACACACTCTCCGTCATCATTTCCCCGCGTCAACAAAATCTCCCCCATCACATCCCCCGCGTCAACACAATCTCCGTCATCACTTCGCCCGCATGAACACAATCTTCCCCATCACTTCCCCCGCGTCAAAGCAATCTCCCCCATCAGTTCCCCCGCGTCAACACAATCTCCCCCATCACTTCACCCGCGTCAACACAATCTCCCCCATCACTTCCCCCGCGTCACCACAATCTCCCCATCACTTCCACCGCGTCAACACAATCTCTCCCATCACTTCCCCCGCGTCAACACAATCTCCGTCATCACTTACCCCGCGTCAACACAATCTCCGCCATCACTACCCCCGCGTCAACACAATCCCCCATCACTTACCCCGCGTCAACAGAATCTCCCCATCACTTCCCCCAAATCAACACAATCTCCCCCATCACTTCCCCCGCGTCAACACAATCTCTCCCATCATTTCCCCCGCGTCAACACAATCTCCGTCATCACTTACCCGGCGTCAACACAATCTCCCCCATCACTAACCCCGCGTCAACACAATCTCCCCATCACTTACCCAGCGTCAACAGAATCTCCCCATCACTTCCCCGTGTCAACACAATTTCCCCCATCACTTACCCCGGGTCAACACAATCTCCGTCATCACTTCCCCGCAACAACACAATCACCGTCATCATTTCCCCGCGTCAACAAAATCTCCCCCATCACATCCCCCGCGTCAACACAATCTCCGTCATCGCTTCGCCCGCATGAACACAATCTCTCCCATCACTTCCCCGCGTCAAAGCAATCTCCCCCATCAGTTCCCCCGCGTCAACACAATCTCCCCCATCATTTCCCCCGCGTCAACACAATCTCCGTCATCACTTCCACCGCGTCAACACAATCTCCCCCATCACTTCGCCCGCGTCAACACAATCTCCCCCATCACTTCCCCCGCGTCACAATCTCCCCATCACTTCCACCGCGTCAACACAATCTCCCCCATCACCTCCCCGACGTCAACACAATCTCCCCCATCACTTCCCCCACATCAACATAATCTCCCCCATCACCTCCCCCACATCAACACAATCTCCCCCATCACTTCCCCCACGTCAACACAATCTCCCCCATCGCTTCGCCCGCGTCAACACAATCTCCCCCATCACTAACCCCGCGTCAACACAATCTCGCCCATCACTTCCCCCACGTCAACACAATCTCTCCGATCACTTCCGCCGTGTCAACAAAATCTCCGTCATCACTTAACCAGCGTCAACACAATCTCCCACATCACTTCCCCTGCATCAGCACAATGTCCCCCATCACTTCCCACGCGTCAACACAATCTCCCCCATCACTTCCCCCGCATCAACACAATCTCCCGCATCACTTCCACCGTGTCAACGCAATCTCCATCATCACTTCCCCCGCGTCAACACAATCTCCCCCATCACTTCCCCCGCGTCAACACAATCTCCCCCATCACGTCCCCCACGTTAACACAATCTCCCATAACTTCCACCCACATCAACACAATCTCCCCCATCACTTCCCCGCGTCAACACAATCTCTGTCATCACTTCCCCCGCGTCAACACAATCCCCGCCATCACTTCCCCCGCGTCAAAACAATCTCCGTCATCACTTCACCCGCGTCAACACAATCTCCCCCATCACTTTCGCTTAGTCAACACAATCTCCCCCATCACTTCCCCCGCATCAACACAATCTCCGTTATAGCTTCCCCCGCGTCAACGCAATCTCCCCCATCACTACCCCCGTGTCAACGCAATCTCCCCCATCACTTCCCCTGAGTCAACACAATCTCCCTCATCACTTCCCCCACGTCAACACAATCTTCCCCATCACTTCCCCCACATCAACACAAACACCCCCATCACTTCCCCCACGTCAACACAAACTCTGTCATCAATTCCCCCACATCAACGCAATCTCCTCCATCACTTCCCCTGCGTCCACACAATCTTTCCCATCACTTCCCGACGTCAACACAATCTCATCACTTCTCCCGCGTCAACACAATCTACCCCATCACTTACCCCGCGTCAACACAAACTCCGTCATCACTTCTCCCGCGTCAACACAATCTCCCCCATAACTTCCGCTTCGTCAACACAATCTCCCCCATCACTTCCCCCGTGTCAACGCAATCTCCCCCATCACTTCCCCCGAGTCAACGCAATCTCCGTCATCACTTACCCCACATCAACACAATCTCCGTCATCACTTCCCCCGCGTGAACAAAATCTCAGTCATCACTTCCCCCGCGTGAACACAATCTCCCCCATCACTTCCCCCATGTCAACACAATCTCCCCCATCACTTCCCCCACATCAACACAATCCCCCCCATCAGTTCCCCCATGTCAACACAATCTCCGTCATCAATTGCCCCACATAACGCAATCTCCCCCATCACTTCCCCCGCATCCACACAATCTCCCCCATCATTTCCCCACGTCAACACAATCTCCCTATCACTTCGCAGGCATCAACACAATTTCCCCCATCACTACCCCGCTTCTACACAATCTCCGCCATCACTTCCCCCGCCTCAACTCAATCTCCCCCATCACTTCCCTCGCGTCAACACAATCTCCGTCAACACTTCCCCTGCGTCAACACAATATCCGTCATCATTCCCCCGCGTCAACACAATCTCCCCCATCAGTTCCCCCACGTCAACACAATCTCCGTCATCAATTGCCCCATATCAACGCAATCTCCCCCATCACTTCCCCCACATCCACACAATCTCCCCCATCATTTCCCCACGTCAACACAATCTCCCTATCACTTCGCAGGCATCAACACAATCTCCCCCATCACTACCCCGCTTCTACACAATCTCCGCCATCACTTCCCCCGCCTCAACTCAATCTCCCCCATCACTTCCCTCGCGTCAACACAATCTCCGTCAACACTTCCCCTGCGTCAACACAATATCCGTCATCATTCCCCCGCGTCAACACAATCTCCCCCATCAGTTCCCCCACGTCAACACAATCTCCGTCATCAATTGCCCCATATCAACGCAATCTCCCCCATCACTTCCCCCACATCCACACATCTCCCCCATCACTTCCCCACGTTAACACAATCTCCCCATCACTTCCCAGGCGTCAACACAATCTCCCCCATCACTTACCCCGCGTCAACACAATCTCCGTCATCACTTCCCCCGCATCAACACAATCTCTGTCATTACTTCCCCCGCGTGAACACAATCCCCGCCATCACTTCCCCCGTGTCAACACAATCTCTGTCATCGCTTCCCCGCCTCAACGCAATCTCCCCCATCACTTCCCCCACGTCAACACAATCTCTGTTATCACTTCCCCCGAGTGAACACAATCTCACCCATCACTTCCCCCGCGTCAACACAATCTCCGTCATCACTTCACCCGCGTCAACACAATCTCCCCCATCACTTCCGCTTCGTCAACACAATCTCTCCCATCACTTCCCCCGTGTCAACGCAATCTCCCCTATCACTTCCCCCGAGTCAACGCAATCTCCGTCATCACTTACACCACATCAACACAATCTCCGTCATCACTTACCCCGCGTGAACAAAATATCAGTCATCACTTCCCCCACGTGAACACAATCTCCCCATCACTTCCCCCACGTCAACACAATCTCCGTCAACACTTCCCCCACGTCAACACAATATCCGCCATCACTTCCCCCGCGTCAACACAATCTCCCCCATCACTTCCCCCGCGTCAACACAATCTCCCCATCACTTCCCCCACGTCAACACAATCTCCCCCATCACTTCCCCCACATCAACACAATGTCCCCCATCAGTTCCCCCGCGTCAACACAATCTCCGTCATCACTTCCCCCACATCAACACAATCTCCGTCATCACTTCCACTGCGTGAACAAAATCTCTGTCATCACTTCCCCCGCGTGAACACAATCTCCCCCATCACTTCCCCCACATCAACACAAACTCCCCCATCACTTCCCCCGCGTCAACACAATCTCCGTCATCACTTCCCCCACATCAACACAATCTCCCCCATCAGTTCCCCCGCGTCAACACAATCTCCGTCATCAATTGCCCCACATCAACGCAATCTCCCCCATCACTTCCCCCACGTCCACACAATCTCCCCCATCACTTCCCCACGTCAACACAATCTCCGTCATCACTTCCCCCGCGTCGACTCAATCTCCCCATTACTTCTCCTGCGTCAACACAATATCCCCCATCACTTCCCCTGCGTCAACACAATCTCCGTCATCACTTCCCCCGTGTCAACACAATATCCCCCATCACTTCCCCCGCGTCAACACAATCTCCATCAACACTTCCCCCGCGTCAACACAATATCCGTCATCACTTCCCCCGCGTCAACACTATCTCCCCCATCACTTCCCCCGCGTCAACACAATCTCCCCATCACTTCCCCCACGTCAACACAATCTCCGTCATCACTTCCACTGCGTGAACAAAATCTCTGTCATCACTTCCCCCGCGTGAACACAATCTCCCCCATCAATTCCCCCACGTCAACACAATCTCCCCCATCACTTCCCCCACATCAACACAATGTCCCCCGTCAGTTCCCCCGCGTCAACACAATCTCCGTCATCACTTGCTCCACATCAACGCAATCTCCCCCATCACTTCCCCTGCATCCACACAATCTCCCCCATCATTTCCCCACGTCAACACAATCTCCCCATCACTTCGCAGGCGTCAACACAATCTCCCCCATCACTTACCTCATGTCTACACAATCTCCGTCAACACTTCCCCCGCGTCAACAAAATATCCGTCATCACTTCCCCCGTGTCAACACAATCTCCCCCATCACTTCCCCGCGTCAACACAATTTCCCCCATCACTTCCCTCGCGTCAACACAATCTCCCCCATCACTTCCCCCGCGTCAACACAATCTCCGTCATCAATTCCCCCACATCAATGCAATCTCCCCATCACTTCCCCCACATCAACCAAATCTCCCCCATCAATTCCCCCGCGTCAACACAATCTCCGTCATCAATTGCCCCACATCAACGCAATCTCCCCCATCACTTCCCCCGCATCCACACAATCTGTCCCATCACTTCCCCACATCAACACAATCTCCGTCATCACTTCCCCCGCGTGAACAAAATCTCTCAGTCATCACTTGCCCCGCGTGAACACAATCTCCCCCATCACTTCCCCACGTCAACACAAACTCCCCCATCACTTCCCCCGCGTCAACACAATCTCCGTCATCACTTCCCCCACATCAACACAATCTCCCCCATCAGTTCCCCCGTGTCAACACAATCTCCGTCATCAATTGCCCCACATCAACGCAATCTCCCCCATCACTTCCCCCGCATCCACACAATCTCCCCCATCACTTCCCCACGTCAACACAATCTCACCATCACTTCCCAGGCGTCAACACAATCTCCCCCATCACTTACCCCGCGTCAACACAATCTCCGTCATCACTTCCCCTGCGTCGACTCAATCTCCCCATCACTTCTCCTGCGTCAACACAATATCCCCCATCACTTCCCCCACGTCAACACAATCTCCCCCATCACTTCCCCCACATCAACACAATGTCCCCCATCAGTTCCCCCGCGTCAACACAATCTCCGTCATCACTTCCCCCACATCAACACAATCTCCGTCATCACTTCCACTGCGTGAACAAAATCTCTGTCATCACTTCCCCCGCGTGAACACAATCTCCCCCATCACTTCCCCCACATCAACACAAACTCCCCCATCACTTCCCCCGCGTCAACACAATCTCCGTCATCACTTCCCCCACATCAACACAATCTCCCCCATCAGTTCCCCCGCGTCAACACAATCTCCGTCATCAATTGCCCCACATCAACGCAATCTCCCCCATCACTTCCCCCACGTCCACACAATCTCCCCATCACTTCCCCACGTCAACACAATCTCCGTCATCACTTCCCCCGCGTCGACTCAATCTCCCCATTACTTCTCCTGCGTCAACACAATATCCCCCATCACTTCCCCTGCGTCAACACAATCTCCGTCATCACTTCCCCCGTGTCAACACAATATCCCCCATCACTTCCCCCGCGTCAACACAATCTCCATCAACACTTCCCCCGCGTCAACACAATATCCGTCATCACTTCCCCCGCGTCAACACTATCTCCCCCATCACTTCCCCCGCGTCAACACAATCTCCCCATCACTTCCCCCACGTCAACACAATCTCCGTCATCACTTCCACTGCGTGAACAAAATCTCTGTCATCACTTCCCCCGCGTGAACACAATCTCCCCCATCAATTCCCCCACGTCAACACAATCTCCCCCATCACTTCCCCCACATCAACACAATGTCCCCCGTCAGTTCCCCCGCGTCAACACAATCTCCGTCATCACTTGCTCCACATCAACGCAATCTCCCCCATCACTTCCCCTGCATCCACACAATCTCCCCCATCATTTCCCCACGTCAACACAATCTCCCCATCACTTAGCAGGCGTCAACACAATCTCCCCCATCACTTACCTCATGTCTACACAATCTCCGTCAACACTTCCCCCGCGTCAACACAATATCCGTCATCACTTCCCCCGTGTCAACACAATCTCCCCCATCACTTCCCCCGCGTCAACACAATTTCCCCATCACTTCCCTCGCGTCAACACAATCTCCCCCATCACTTCCCCCGCGTCAACACAATCTCCGTCATCAATTCCCCCACATCAATGCAATCTCCCCATCACTTCCCCCACATCAACCAAATCTCCCCCATCAATTCCCCCGCGTCAACACAATCTCCGTCATCAATTGCCCCACATCAACGCAATCTCCCCCATCACTTCCCCCGCATCCACACAATCTGTCCCATCACTTCCCCACATCAACACAATCTCCGTCATCACTTCCCCCGCGTGAACAAAATCTCAGTCATCACTTGCCCCGCGTGAACACAATCTCCCCCATCACTTCCCCACGTCAACACAAACTCCCCCATCACTTCCCCCGCGTCAACACAATCTCCGCCATCACTTCCCCCACATCAACACAATCTCCCCCATCAGTTCCCCCGTGTCAACACAATCTCCGTCATCAATTGCCCCACATCAACGCAATCTCCCCCATCACTTCCCCCGCATCCACACAATCTCCCCCATCACTTCCCCACGTCAACACAATCTCACCATCACTTCCCAGGCGTCAACACAATCTCCCCCATCACTTACCCCGCGTCAACACAATCTCCGTCATCACTTCCCCTGCGTCGACTCAATCTCCCCATCACTTCTCCTGCGTCAACACAATATCCCCCATCACTTCCCCCGCGTCAACACAATCTCCGTCATCACTTCCCCCGCGTCAACACAATATCCCCATCACTTCCCCCGTGTCAACACAATCTCCGTCAACACTTCCCCTGCGTCAACACAGTATCCGTCATCACTTCCCCCACATCAACACAATGTCCCCCATCAGTTCCCCTGCGTCAACACAATCTCCGTCATCACTTCCCCCACATCAACACAATCTCCGTCATCACTTCCACTGCGTGAACAAAATCTCTGTCATCACTTCCCCCGCGTGAACACAATCTCCCCCATCAATTCCCCCACGTCAACACAATCTCCCCCATCACTTCCCCCACATCAACACAATGTCCCCCATCAGTTCCCCCGCGTCAACACAATCTCCGTCATCACTTGCCCACATCAACGCAATCTCCCCCATCACTTCCCCCGCATCCACACAATCTCCCTCATCATTTCCCCACGTCAACACAATCTCCCCATCACTTCGCAGGCGTCAACACAATCTGCCCCATCACTTACCCCATGTCTACACAATCTCCGTCATCACTTCCCCCGCGTCAACTCGATCTCCCTCATCACTTCCCCTGCGTCAACACAATATCCCCCATCACTTCCCCCGCGTCAACAGAATCTCCGTCATCACTTCCCCCACATCAACACAATCTCCGTCATCACTTCCACTGCGTGAACAAAATCTCTGTCATCACTTCCCCCGCGTGAACACAATCTCCCCCATCAATTCCCCCACGTCAACACAATCTCCCCCATCACTTCCCCCACATCAACACAATCTCCCCCATCACTTCCCCCACATCAACACAATGTCCCCCATCAGTTCCCCCGCGTCAACACAATCTCCGTCATCACTTGCCCCACATCAACGCAATCTCCCTCATCACTTCCCCCGCATCCACACAATCTCCCTCATCATTTCCCCACGTCAACACAATCTCCCCATCACTTCGCAGGCGTCAACACAATCTGCCCCATCACTTACCCCATGTCTACACAATCTCCGTCATCACTTCCCCCGCGTCAACTCGATCTCCCTCATCACTTCCCCTGCGTCAACACAATATCCCCCATCACTTCCCCCGCGTCAATACAATCTCCGTCATCAATTCCCCCACATCAATGCAATTCCCCCATCACTTCCCCCACATCAACCAAATCTCCCCCATCAGTTCCCCCGTGTCAACACAATCTCCGTCATCAATTGCCCCACATCAACGCAATCTCCCCCATCACTTCCCCCGCATCCACACAATCTCCCCCATCACTTCCCCACGTCAACACAATCTCCCCATCACTTCCTAGGCGTCAACACAATCTCCCCCATCACTTACCCCGCGTCAACACAATCTCCGTCATCACTTCCCCCGCGTCAACACAATATCCCCCATCACTTCCCCGCGTCAACACAATCTCCGTCAACACTCCCCCCGCGTCAACACAATGTCCCCCATCAGTTCCCCCGCGTTAACACAATCTCCGTCATCACTTCCCCCACATCAACACAATCTCCGTCATCACTTCCACTGCGTGAACAAAATCTCTGTCATCACTTCCCCCGCGTGAACACAATCTCCCTCATCAATTCACCCACGTCAACACAATCTCCCCCATCACTTCCCCCACATCAACACAATGTCCCCCATCAGTTCCCCCGCGTCAACACAATCTCCGTCATCACTTGCCCCACATCAACGCAATCTCCCTCATCACTTCCCCCGCATCCACACAATCTCCCTCATCATTTCCCCACGTCAACACAATCTCCCCATCACTTCGCAGGCGTCAACACAATCTGCCCCATCACTTACCCCATGTCTACACAATCTCCGTCATCACTTCCCCCGCGTCAACTCGATCTCCCTCATCACTTCCCCTGCGTCAACACAATATCCCCCATCACTTCCCCCGCGTCAATACAATCTCCGTCATCAATTCCCCCACATCAATGCAATTCCCCCATCACTTCCCCCACATCAACCAAATCTCCCCCATCAGTTCCCCCGTGTCAACACAATCTCCGTCATCAATTGCCCCACATCAACGCAATCTCCCCCATCACTTCCCCCGCATCCACACAATCTCCCCCATCACTTCCCCACGTCAACACAATCTCCCCATCACTTCCTAGGCGTCAACACAATCTCCCCCATCACTTACCCCGCGTCAACACAATCTCCGTCATCACTTCCCCCGCGTCAACACAATATCCCCCATCACTTCCCCGCGTCAACACAATCTCCGTCAACACTCCCCCCGCGTCAACACAATGTCCCCCATCAGTTCCCCCGCGTTAACACAATCTCCGTCATCACTTCCCCCACATCAACACAATCTCCGTCATCACTTCCACTGCGTGAACAAAATCTCTGTCATCACTTCCCCCGCGTGAACACAATCTCCCTCATCAATTCACCCACGTCAACACAATCTCCCCCATCACTTCCCCCACATCAACACAATGTCCCCCACCAGTTCCCCCGCGTCAACACAATCTCCGTCATCACTTCGCACGCGTCAACACAATCTCCCCCATCACCTACCCCATGTCTACACAATCTCCGTTATCACTTCCCCCGAGTCAACTTGATCTCCCCCATCACTTCCCCACGTCAACACAATCTCCGTCAACACTTCCCCCGTGTCAACACAAACTCCCCCATCACTTCCCCCGCGTCAACACAATCTCCGTCATCACTTCCCCCACATCAACACAATCTCCCCCATCAGTTCCCCCGCGTCAACACAATCTCCGTCATCAATTGCCCCACATCAAAGCAATCTCCCCCATCACTTCCCCCGCATCCACACAATCTCCCCCATCACTTCCCCACATCAACACAATCTCCCCATCACTTCCCAGGCGTCAACACAATCTCCCCCATCACTTACCCCGCGTCAACACAATCTTCGTCATCAATTGCCCCACATCAATGCAATCTCCCCCATCACTTCCCCCGCATCCACACAATCTCCCCATCACTTCCCCACGTCAACACAATCTCCGTCATCACTTACCCTGCGTCAACACAATCTCTGTCATCACTTCCCCCGCGTCAACTCAATCTCCCCATCACTTCCCCCGGGTCAACACAATCTCCGTCATCACTTCCCCCGCGTCAACGCAATCTCCCCCATCACTTCCCCCGCGTCAACACAATCTCCCCATCACTTCCCCCGCGTCAACACAATCTCCCATAACCTCCCCCCACATCAACACAATCTCCCCCATCACTTCCCCCGCGTCAACACAAACTCCGTCATCACTTCCCAGGCGTCAACACAATCTCCCCCATCACTTACCCCGCGTCAACACAATCTCCGTCATCACTTCCCCCGCATCAACACAATCTGTCATTACTTCCCCCGCGTCAACACAATCCCCGCCATCACTTCCCCTGCGTGAACACAATCCCCGCCATCACTTCCCCCGTGTCAACACAATCTCTGTCATCGCTTCCCTGCGTCAACGCAATCTTCCCCATCACTTCCCCCGCGTCAACACAATCTCCCCCATCACTTCGCCCACGTCAACACAATCTCTGTTATCACTTCCCCCGAGTGAACACAATCTCACCCATCACTTCCCCCGCGTCAACACAATCTCCGTCATCACTTCAGCCGCGTCAACACAATCTCCCCCATCACTTCCGCTTCGTCAACACAATCTCCCCCATCACTTCCCCCGTGTCAACGCAATCTCCCCCATCACTTCCCCCGAGTCAACGCAATCTCCGTCATCACTTACCCCACATCAACACAATCTCCGTCATCACTTCCCCCGCGTGAACAAAATCTCAGTCATCACTTCCCCCGCGTGAACACAATCTCCCCATCACTTCCCCCACATCAACACAATCTCCCCCATCAGTTCCCCCACGTCAACACAATCTCCGTCATCAATTGCCCCACATCAATGCAATCTCCCCCATCACTTCCCCCGCATCCACACAATCTCCCCCATCATTTCCCCACGTCAACACAATCTCCCTATCACTTCGCAGGCGTCAACACAATCTCCCCCATCACTTACCCCGCGTCAACTCAATCTCCCACATCACTTCCCCTGCGTCAACACAATATCCCCCATCACTTCCCCCGCGTCAACACAATCTCCGTCAACGCTTCCCCCGCGTCAACACAATATCCGTCATCACTTCCCCCGCGTCAACACAATCTTCCCCATCACTTCCGCCGCGTCAACACAATCTCCCCATCACTTCCCCCACGTCAGCGCAATCTCCCCATCTCTTCTGCCGTGTCAACGCAATCTCCCCCATCACTTCCCCCGCGTCAACGCAATCTCCCCCATCACTTCCCCGCCGCAACACAATCTCTGTCATCACTTCCCCCGCGTCAACACAATCTCCGTCATCACTCCTCCACATCAACACAATCTCATTCATCACTACCAATTTTCCCTCTAATTTCTAATGACAAGTGTGCGTAAAAATCCTATGCTGTGCAATTTTTTGCTGAGTGACAACAATGTGTGCCACTGAATATTCCTTCAATAAAAACAGTATACATAAGCCTGTTCTAAAATCTGCGGGCAAATCATCTTATCTCCACATTTTCAACACCGTCTACATCAGAAACCGGAAAAGGAAATGCGATTGTGTATGATCGTGAAATATACTCAACGTGCCAACAAGGCAGAGGGTAAGAACCTTCTGTGCACAGTTTAAATTGCTTTGTGTGCCAGTAGCAAAAGATGTGTTTGCGCACATGCCTTAGATGGAACATTGATCACTTCCTTTACATCAGCTCATTGTCCTTCGTCACTTCCTTCACCTGTATCCCACCTATTTTTGCCTTCCCCAGGGACCACTCTCTGGTCCAGTCAGCCCACCCCACTCACTGACAACCCCGCTCCTCGACCCGAGGCACTTTCTCCGGCAACTGCAGGAGGTACAGCATTTGTTCTTCAGCCTCTCCATCCTGAGACAACACAGCCGTTTCAGGCACAACTAAGACTCACCTGCATCTCCTCCACCCTTACTGACAGCATTCGCTGCCCTGATGTGGCATCCTCTACATCAAATACAGACTGGGCAACCGATTCACAGAGCACCAACCCTCTGTCCCCAGTTGCCTGCCATTTAATGGTTTTTTGTTGTCCCATGTACCAAGGCGCAGAAAAAAGCTTGTCTTGCATTCTGTTCATTACACAGTGCACTGAGCTAGGATAACGTTGAACCGTAACAATGCAGAATAATGTGGATAGAGAAACTCTATCTCTATAGAGAAAGTGCAGTACGGGTAAACAATAAAATGTAAGGTCACAACCAGGTAGATTGTGAGGTTAAGAGTCTATCACTTTCTATTCAAGAATGGGACAGAAGCTTCCCTTGAGTGTGGTGGGTGTTATTTCAGGCTTATGTATCTTCTGCCCGATGGGAGAGTCTTTAGGTATCATTTTAATTCCCCCTTCCCATTCTGAAACTTACCTACCCATACTGGACCCAACGCTGACCTGCCCAAATTGGCTCCCTCCATTGCCAGAGCGATGCCTAACATAAACATCACCTCATGTTCCACCTGGGAAACTGCAACCCAGCGGTATGAACATTAACTTTTCCAGTTTCAAGCCACTCTTACTCTTGTGTTTCCCGCCCTCTTTTACCTTCTAATGCACTCTGGTCCTTCCCTTTCCCATACAGCCCTCTTAAACCTGCCCATCACCCAGTTTCACCCCTTCACCTCCTGGTTCCAATAACCGACCACCCACGCACTCCACCCGCGGTACTCCCTCAATTCAGGGACGCTCCATGCGACACCAGCACCCAGCCCCATGATACACTCAATCCGGCCACACTCCTCTGTCCTCACCCCGGCCAAGTCCCGGCTACCCCTTCCTCCCCGCGCCTTGGCCACCCTCTCACTCTCCGGCCATCCACCGGCCACCCTCTCACCCTCCGGCCACCCTCTCACACTCCAGCCATCCTCCGGCCACCCTATCACCCTCCAGCCATCCTCTCACTCTCCGGCCATTCTCCGGCCACCCTCTCACTCTCCGGCCACCCTCTCACCCTCTGGCCACCCTCTCACTCACCGGCCATCCTCTCACTCTCCGGCCACCCTCTCACCCTCTGGCCATCCTCTCACTCTCCGGCCATCCTCCGGCTACCCTCTCACTCTCCGGCCATTCTCCGGCCACCCTCTCACCCTCCGGCCATTCTCCGGCCACCCTCTCACTCTCCGGCCACCCTCTCACCCTCCGGCCATCCTCTCACCCTGCGGCCATCCTCTCACTCTCCGGCCACCCTCTCATCCTCCGGCCACCCTCTCACCCTCCGGCCATCCTCTCACTCTCCGGCCACCCTCTCATCCTCCGGCCACCCTCTCACTCTCCGGCCATCCTCTCACTCTCCGGCCACCCTCTCACTCTCCGGCCATCCTCTCAGCCTCCGGCCACCCTCTCACTCTCCGGCCACCCTCTCACTCTCCAGCCACCCTCTCACCCTCCGGCCACCCTCTCACTCTCCGGCCACCCTCTCACCCTCCGGCCATCCTCTCACCCTCCGGCCACCCTCTCACTCTCCGGCCACCCTCTCACCCTCCGGCCACCCTCTCACCCTCCGGCCACCCTCTCACTCTCCGGCCACCCTCTCACTCTCCGGCCACCCTCTCACTCTCCGGCCATCCCATCTCACTCTCCCCATCTCACTGACCCCTCACACACTCCCACCCTCTCACTCTCCCCATCTCACTGACCCCTCACACACTCCCACCCTCTCACTCTCCCCATCTCACTGACCCCTCACACACTCCCACCCTCTCACTCTCCCCATCTCACACTGACCACTCCTCACCCTCTCACTCCCATCTCTCACCTCTCATCTCACACCCCTCTCACACTCCCACCCTCTCACTCTCCCCATCTCACTGACCCCTCACACACTCCCACCCTCTCACTCTCCCCATCTCACACTGACCCCTCACACACACCCACCCTCTCACTCTCCCCATCTCACTGACCCCTCACACACTCCCACCCTCTCACTCTCCCCATCTCACACTGTCCTCTCACACACTCCCACCCTCTCACTCTCCCCATCTCACTGACCCCTCACACACTCCCACCCTCTCACTCTCCCCATCTCACACTGACCCCTCACACACTCCCACCCTCTCACTCTCCCCATCTCACACTGACCCCTCACACACTCCCACCCTCTCACTCTCCCCATCTCACTGAACCCTCTCACACTCCCACCCTCTCACTCTCCCCATCTCACACTGACCCCTCACACTCTCCCACCCTCTCACTCTCCCCATCTCACTGACCCCTCTCACTCCCCCACCCTCTCACTCTCCCCATCTCACACTGCCACCCTCTCACCCTCCGGCCACCCTCTCACTCTCCGGCCATCTCTCACCTCGCCACCTCTCACCCTCTCGGCCACCCTCTCACCCTCCGGTCACTGACCACCCTCTCACTCTCCACCACCTCTCACCCTCCACCACCCTCTCACCCTCCGGCCACCCTCTCACCTCCGGCCACCCTCTCACTCTCCCCATCTCACTGACCCCTCTCACACTCCCACCCTCTCACTCTCCCCATCTCACACTGACCCCTCTCACACTCCCACCCTCTCACTCTCCCCATCTCCACTGACCCCTCACACACTCCCACCCTCTCACTCTCCCCATCTCACTGACCCCTCACACACTCCCACCCTCTCACTCTCCCCATCTCACTGACCCCTCACACACTCCCACCCTCTCACTCTCCCCATCTCACTGACCCCTCACACACTCCCACCCTCTCACTCTCCCCATCTCACTGACCCCTCACACACTCCCACCCTCTCACTCTCCCCATCTCACACTGACCCCTCACACACTCCCACCCTCTCACTCCCCCATCTCACTGACCCCTCACACTCCCACCCTCTCACTCTCCCCATCTCACACTGACCCCTCACACACTCCCACCCTCTCACTCTCCCCATCTCACTGACCCCTCACACACTCCCACCCTCTCACTCTCCCCATCTCACACTGACCCCTCACACACTCCCACCCTCTCACTCTCCCCATCTCACTGACCCCTCACACACTCCCACCCTCTCACTCTCCCCATCTCACTGACCCCTCACACACTCCCACCCTCTCACTCTCCCCATCTCACTGACCCCTCACACACTCCCACCCTCTCACTCTCCCCATCTCACACTGACCCCTCACACACTCCCACCCTCTCACTCTCCCCATCTCACACTGACCCCTCACACACTCCCACCCTCTCACTCTCCCCATCTCACTCTGACCCCTCACACACTCCCACCCTCTCACCCTCCGGCCATCCTCTCATTCTCCGGCCACCCTCTCATCCTCCGGCCATCCTCCGGCCACCCTCTCACTCTCCGGCCATCCTCTCACTCTCCGGCCACCCTCTCAGTCTCTGGCCATCCTCTCAGCCTCCGGCCACCCTCTCACTCTCCGGCCACCCTCTCACTCTCCAGCCACCCTCTCACCCTCCAGCCACCCTCTCACCCTCCGGCCACCCTCTCACCCTCCGGCCATCCTCCGGCCACCCTGTCACTCTCCAGCCACCCTCTCACCCTCCGGCCACCCTCTCACTCTCCGGCCACCCTCTCACCCTCCGGTCACCCTCTCACCCTCCGGCCATTCTTCGGCCACCCTCTCACCCTCCGGCCATCCTCTCACCCTCATCCTCTCACCTCCGGCCACCCTCTCACCCTCCGGTCACCCTCAGACCACCCTCTCACTCTCCGGCCATCCTCTCACCCTCCGGCCACCCTCTCACCCTCCGGCCACCCTCTCACTCTCCGGCCACCCCGGCCATCTCACTCCCCTCCGGTCACCCCCACTCCGGCCATCGGCCATCCTCTCACTCTCCGGCCACCCTCTCACCCTCCGGCACCCTCCGGCCACCCCTCTCACCCTCCGGCCATTCTACTCCCACCCATTCACTCTCCCCATCTCACTGACCCCTTACACACTCACACTCTCTCACTCTCCGGCCATCCTCTCACCCTCCGGCCACCCTCTCACCCTCCGGCCACCCTCTCACTCTCCGGCCACCCTCTCACACTCCGGCCATCCTCTCACTCTCCGGCCACCCTCTCACCCTCCGGCCACCCTCTCAGCCTCCGGCCAACCTATCACCCTCTAGCCACCCTCTCACTCTCCGGCCACCCTCTCACTCTCCGGCCACCCTCTCACCCTCCGGCCACCCTCTCACTCTCCGGCCATCCTCTCACTCTCCGGCCACCCTCTCACCCTCCGGCCACCCTCTCACCCTCCGGTCATCCTCCGGCCACCCTCTCACCCTCCAGCCACCCTCTCACCCTCCGGCCATCCTCTCACCCTCCGGCCACCCTCTCACCCTCCGGCCATCCTCCGGCTACCCTATCACCCTCCAGCCATCCTCTCACTCTCCGGCCATTCTCCGGCCACCCTCTCACTCTCCAGCCATTCTCCGGCCACCCTCTCACCCTCCGGCCACCCTCTCACTCTCCGGCCATCCTCTCACTCTCCGGCCACCCTCTCACCCTCCAGCCACCCTCTCACTCTCCGGCCACCCTCTCACCCTCTGGCCATCCTCTCACTCTCCGGCCATCCTCCGGCCACCCTCTCACTCTCCGGCCATTCTCCGGCCACCCTCTCACCCTCCGGCCACCCTCTCACTCTCCAGCCATTCTCCAGCCACCCTCACACCCTCCGGCCATCCTCTCACTCTCCGGCCACCCTCGCACTCTCCGGCCATCCTCTGGCCACCCTCTCACCCTCCGGCCATCCTCTCATTCTCCGGCCACCCTCTCATCCTCCGGCCATCCTCCGGCCACCCTCTCACTCTCCGGCCATCCTCTCACTCTCCGGCCACCCTCTCAGTCTCTGGCCATCCTCTCAGCCTCCGGCCACCCTCTCACTCTCCGGCCACCCTCTCACTCTCACCCCTCTCACCCTCCCACCCTCTCACCCTCCGGCCACCCTCTCACCCTCCGGCCATCCTCCGGCCACCCTGTCACTCTCCAGCCACCCTCTCACCCTCCGGCCATCCTCTCACCCTCCGGCCACCCTCTCACTCTCCGGCCATCCTCTCACTCTCCAGCCACCCTCTCACTCTCCGGCCATCCTCTCACTCTCCGGCCACCCTCTCACTCTCCGGCCATCCTCTGGCCACCCTCTCACCCTCCGGCCATCCTCTCACTCTCCAGCCACCCTCTCACCCTCCGGCCACCCTCTCACTCTCCGGCCATCCTCTCACCCTCCGGCCACCCTCTCACCCTCCGGCCATCCTCTCACTCTCCAGCCACCCTCTCACCCTCCGGCCACCCTCTCACTCTCCAGCCACCCTCTCACTCTCCGGTCATCTTCCGGCCACCCTCTCACTCTCCCCATCTCTCACTGACCCCTCACACACTCCCACCCTCTCACTCTCCGGCCACCCTCTCACTCTCCGGTCATCTTCCGGCCACCCTCTCACTCTCTGGTCACCCTCTCACTCTCCGGTCATCTTCCGGCCACCCTCTCACTCTCCGGCCATCCTCTCACTCTCCGGTCATCTTCCGGCCACCCTCTCACTCTCCGGCCATCCTCTCACTGACCCCTCACACACTCCCACCCTCTCACTCTCCCCATCTCACTGACCCCTCACACACTCCCACCCTCTCACTCTCCGGCCATCCTCTCACTCTCTGACCACCCTCTCACTCTCCGGCCACCCTCTCACTCTCCGGCCACCCTCTCACACTCCGGCCATCCTCTCACTCTCCGGCCACCCTCTCACCCTCCGGCCAACCTATCACCCTCTAGCCACCCTCTCACTCTCCGGCCATTCTCCGGCCACCCTCTCACTCTCCCCATCTCACTGACCCCTCACACACTCCCACCCTCTCACTCTCCCCATCTCACAGCCACCCTCACACCCTCCGGCCATCCTCTCACTCTCCGGCCACCCTCGCACTCTCCGGCCATCCTCTGGCCACCCTCTCACCCTCCGGCCATCCTCTCATTCTCCGGCCACCCTCTCATCCTCCGGCCATCCTCCGGCCACCCTCTCACTCTCCGGCCATCCTCTCAATCTCCGGCCACCCTCTCAGTCTCTGGCCATCCTCTCAGCCTCCGGCCACCCTCTCACTCTCCGGCCACCCTCTCACTCTCCGGCCACCCTCTCACCCTCCAGCCACCCTCTCACCCTCCGGCCACCCTCTCACCCTCCGGCCATCCTCCGGCCACCCTGTCACTCTCCAGCCACCCTCTCACCCTCCGGCCATCCTCTCACCCTCCGGCCACCCTCTCACCCTCCGGCCATCCTCTCACTCTCCGGCCACCCTCTCACTCTCCGGCCATCCTCTCACTCTCCGGCCACCCTCTCACTCTCCGGCCATCCTCTGGCCACCCTCTCACCCTCCGGCCATCCTCTCACTCTCCAGCCACCCTCTCACCCTCCGGCCACCCTCTCACTCTCCAGCCACCCTCTCACTCTCCGGTCATCCTCCGGCCATCCTCTCACTCTCTGGCCATCCTCTCACTCTCCGGTCATCTTCCGGCCACCCTCTCACTCTCCGGCCATCCTCTCACTCTCTGGCCACCCTCTCACTCTCCGGTCATTCTCCGGCCACCCTCTCACTCTCCGGTCATCTTCCGGCCACCCTCTGACCATCCGGCCACCCTCTCACTCTCCGGCCATCCTCTCACTCTCTGACCACCCTCTCACTCTCCGGCCACCCTCTCACTCTCCGGTCATCTTCCGGCCACCCTCTCACTCTCTGGTCACCCTCTCACCCTCCGGTCATCCTCCGGCCATCCTCTCACTCTCCGGCCACCCTCGCACTCTCCGGCCACCCTCGCACTCTCCGGCCATCCTCTGGCCACCCTCTCACCCTCCGGCCATCCTCTCACTCTCCCCATCTCACTGACCCCTCACTCACTCCCACCCTCTCACTCTCCCCATCTCACTCTCCGGCCACCCTCTCAATCTCCGGCCACCCTCTCAGTCTCTGGCCATCCTCTCAGCCTCCGGCCACCCTCTCACTCTCCGGCCACCCTCTCACTCTCCAGCCACCCTCTCACCCTCCAGCCACCCTCTCACCCTCCGGCCACCCTCTCACCCTCCGGCCATCCTCCGGCCACCCTGTCACTCTCCAGCCACCCTCTCACCCTCCGGCCATCCTCTCACCCTCCGGCCACCCTCTCACCCTCCGGCCATCCTCTCACTCTCCAGCCACCCTCTCACTCTCCGGCCATCCTCTCACTCTCCGGCCACCCTCTCACTCTCCGGCCATCCTCTGGCCACCCTCTCACCCTCCGGCCATCCTCTCACTCTCCAGCCACCCTCTCACCCTCCGGCCACCCTCTCACTCTCCAGCCACCCTCTCACTCTCCGGTCATCCTCCGGCCATCCTCTCACTCTCTGGCCATCCTCTCACTCTCCGGTCATCTTCCGGCCACCCTCTCACTCTCTGGTCACCCTCTCACTCTCCGGTCATCTTCCGGCCACCCTCTCACTCTCCGGCCATCCTCTCACTCTCCGGTCATCTTCCGGCCACCCTCTCACTCTCCGGCCACCCTCTCACTCTCCGGTCATCTTCCGGCCACCCTCTCACTCTCCGGCCATCCTCTCACTCTCTGGCCACCCTCTCACTCTCCGGTCATTCTCCGGCCACCCTCTCACTCTCCGGTCATCTTCCGGCCACCCTCTGACCATCCGGCCACCCTCTCACTCTCCGGCCATCCTCTCACTCTCTGACCACCCTCTCACTCTCCGGCCACCCTCTCACTCTCCGGCCACCCTCTCACTCTCCGGCCACCCTCTCACTCTCCGGCCACCCTCTCACCCTCCGGCCAACCTATCACCCTCTAGCCACCCTCTCACTCTCCGGCCATTCTCCGGCCACCCTCTCACTCTCCGGCCATTCTCCGGCCACCCTCTCACCCTCCGGCCACCCTCTCACTCTCCGGCCATCCTCTCACTCTCCGGCCACCCTCTCACCCTCCGGCCACCCTCTCACCCTCCGGTCATCCTCCGGCCACCCTCTCACTCTCCAGCCACCCTCTCACCCTCCAGCCACCCTCTCACCCTCCGGCCATCCTCTCACCCTCCGGCCACCCTCTCACCCTCCGGCCATCCTCCGGCTACCCTATCACCCTCCAGCCATCCTCTCACTCTCCGGCCATTCTCCGGCCACCCTCTCACTCTCCAGCCATTCTCCGGCCACCCTCTCACCCTCCGGCCACCCTCTCACTCTCCGGCCATCCTCTCACTCTCCGGCCACCCTCTCACCCTCCGGCCACCCTCTCACTCTCCGGCCACCCTCTCACCCTCTGGCCATCCTCTCACTCTCCGGCCATCCTCCGGCCACCCTCTCACTCTCCGGCCATTCTCCGGCCACCCTCTCACCCTCCGGCCACCCTCTCACTCTCCAGCCATTCTCCGGCCACCCTCACACCCTCCGGCCATCCTCTCACTCTCCGGCCACCCTCGCACTCTCCGGCCATTCTCCGGCCACCCTCTCACCCTCCGGCCACCCTCTCACTCTCCGGCCATCCTCTGGCCACCCTCTCACCCTCCGGCCATCCTCTCATTCTCCGGCCACCCTCTCATCCTCCGGCCACCCTCTCACTCTCCCCATCTCACTGACCCCTCACACTCTCCCCACCCTCTCACTCTCCCCATCCCTCTCAGCCTCCGGCCACCCTCTCACTCTCCGGCCACCCTCTCACTCTCCAGCCACCCTCTCACCCTCCAGCCACCCTCTCACCCTCCGGCCACCCTCTCACCCTCCGGCCATCCTCCGGCCACCCTGTCACTCTCCAGCCACCCTCTCACCCTCCGGCCACCCTCTCACTCTCCGGCCACCCTCTCACCCTCCGGTCACCCTCTCACCCTCCGGCCATTCTTCGGCCACCCTCTCACCCTCCGGCCATCCTCTCACCCTCCGGCCACCCTCTCACCCTCCGGTCACCCTCAGACCACCCTCTCACTCTCCGGCCATCCTCTCACCCTCCGGCCACCCTCTCACCCTCCGGCCACCCTCTCACTCTCCGGCCACCCTCTCACACTCCGGCCACCCTCTCACTCTCCGGCCACCCTCTCACCCTCCGGTCACCCTCTCACCCTCCGGCCATTCTTCGGCCACCCTCTCACCCTCCGGCCATCCTCTCACCCTCCGGCCACCCTCTCACCCTCCGGCCACCCTCTCACTCTCCGGCCACCCTCTCACACTCCGGCCATCCTCTCACTCTCCGGCCACCCTCTCACCCTCCGGCCACCCTCTCAGCCTCCGGCCAACCTATCACCCTCTAGCCACCCTCTCACTCTCCGGCCACCCTCTCACTCTCCGGCCATTCTCCGGCCACCCTCTCACACTCCGGCCACCCTCTCACTCTCCGGCCATCCTCTCACTCTCCGGCCACCCTCTCACCCTCCGGCCACCCTCTCACCCTCCGGTCATCCTCCGGCCACCCTCTCACTCTCCAGCCACCCTCTCACCCTCCAGCCACCCTCTCACCCTCCGGCCATCCTCTCACCCTCCGGCCACCCTCTCACCCTCCGGCCATCCTCCGGCTACCCTATCACCCTCCAGCCATCCTCTCACTCTCCGGCCATTCTCCGGCCACCCTCTCACTCTCCAGCCATTCTCCGGCCACCCTCTCACCCTCCGGCCACCCTCTCACTCTCCGGCCATCCTCTCACTCTCCGGCCACCCTCTCACCCTCCGGCCACCCTCTCACTCTCCGGCCACCCTCTCACCCTCTGGCCATCCTCTCACTCTCCGGCCATCCTCCGGCCACCCTCTCACTCTCCGGCCATTCTCCGGCCACCCTCTCACCCTCCGGCCACCCTCTCACTCTCCAGCCATTCTCCAGCCACCCTCACACCCTCCGGCCATCCTCTCACTCTCCGGCCACCCTCGCACTCTCCGGCCATCCTCTGGCCACCCTCTCACCCTCCGGCCATCCTCTCATTCTCCGGCCACCCTCTCATCCTCCGGCCATCCTCCGGCCACCCTCTCACTCTCCGGCCATCCTCTCAATCTCCGGCCACCCTCTCAGTCTCTGGCCATCCTCTCAGCCTCCGGCCACCCTCTCACTCTCCGGCCACCCTCTCACTCTCCAGCCACCCTCTCACCCTCCAGCCACCCTCTCACCCTCCGGCCACCCTCTCACCCTCCGGCCATCCTCCGGCCACCCTGTCACTCTCCAGCCACCCTCTCACCCTCCGGCCATCCTCTCACCCTCCGGCCACCCTCTCACCCTCCGGCCATCCTCTCACTCTCCGGCCACCCTCTCACTCTCCGGCCATCCTCTCACTCTCCGGCCACCCTCTCACTCTCCGGCCATCCTCTGGCCACCCTCTCACCCTCCGGCCATCCTCTCACTCTCCAGCCACCCTCTCACCCTCCGGCCACCCTCTCACTCTCCAGCCACCCTCTCACTCTCCGGTCATCCTCCGGCCATCCTCTCACTCTCTGGCCATCCTCTCACTCTCCGGTCATCTTCCGGCCACCCTCTCACTCTCCGGCCATCCTCTCACTCTCCGGTCATCTTCCGGCCACCCTCTCACTCTCCGGCCATCCTCTCACTCTCCGGTCATCTTCCGGCCACCCTCTCACTCTCCGGCCACCCTCTCACTCTCCGGTCATCTTCCGGCCACCCTCTCACTCTCCCACCCTCTCACTCTCCCCATCTCACACTGACCCCTCTCACACTCCCACCCTCTCACTCTCCCCATCTCACACTGACCCCTCACACACTCCCACCCTCTCACTCTCCCCATTTCACACTCTCCCCTCACACACTCCAACCCTCTCACTCTCCGGTCATCTTCCGGCCACCCTCTGACCATCCGGCCACCCTCTCACTCTCCGGCCATCCTCTCACTCTCTGACCACCCTCTCACTCTCCGGCCACCCTCTCACTCTCCGGCCACCCTCTCACACTCCGGCCATCCTCTCACTCTCCGGCCACCCTCTCACTGTCCCCATCCCACTGACCCTTCACACACTCCCACCCTCTCACTCTCCCCATCTCACTGACCCCTCACACACTCCCACCCTCTCACTCTCCCCATCTCACACTGACCCCTCACACACTCCCACCCTCTCACTCTCCCCATCTCACTGACCCCTCACACACTCCCACCCTCTCACTCTCCCCATCTCACACTGACCCCTCACACACTCCCACCCTCTCACTCTCCCCATCACACTGACCCCTCACACACTCCCCCCCTCTCACTCTCCGGCCATTCTCCGGCCACCCTCTCACTCTCCAGCCATTCTCCGGCCACCCTCTCACCCTCCGGCCACCCTCTCACTCTCCGGCCATCCTCTCACTCTCCGGCCACCCTCTCACCCTCCGGCCACCCTCTCACTCTCCGGCCACCCTCTCACCCTCTGGCCATCCTCTCACTCTCCGGCCATCCTCCGGCCACCCTCTCACTCTCCCTATCTCACTGACACCCTCTCACACTCCCCCACCCTCTCACTCTCCCCATCTCACTGAACCCTCACACACTCCAACCATCTCACTCTCCCCATCTCACTGACCCCTCACACTCTCCCAGCCTCTCACTCTCCCATCCTCACTGACCCCTCACACACTCCCACCTTCTCACTCTCCCCTCACACACTCCCACCCTCTCACTCTCCGGCCATCCTCTCACTCTCCGGCCACCCTCTCAGTCTCTGGCCATCCTCTCAGCCTCCGGCCACCCTCTCACTCTCCGGCCACCCTCTCACTCTCCAGCCACCCTCTCACCCTCCAGCCACCCTCTCACCCTCCGGCCACCCTCTCACCCTCCGGCCATCCTCCGGCCACCCTGTCACTCTCCAGCCACCCTCTCACCCTCCGGCCACCCTCTCACTCTCCGGCCACCCTCTCACCCTCCGGTCACCCTCTCACCCTCCCCATCTCCCTCCCCACCCTCTCACTCTCCCCATCTCACACTGACCCCTCACACACTCCCACCCTCTCACTCTCCCCATCTCACACTGACCCCTCACACACTCCCACCCTCTCACTCTCCCCATCTCACATTGACCCCTGACACACTTCCACCCTCTCACTCTCCCCATTTAACACTCTCCCCTCACACACTCCCACCCCTTCACTCTCCCCATCTCACACTGACCACTCACACACTCCCACCCTCTCACTGTCCCCATCTCACTGACCCCTCACACACTCCCACCCTCTCACTCTCCCCATCTCACTGACCCCTCACACACTCCCACCCTCTCACTCTCCCCATCTCACTGACCCCTCACACACTCCCACCCTCTCACTCTCCCCATCTCACTGACCCCTCACACACTCCCACCCTCTCACTCTCCCCATCTCACTGACCCCTCACACACTCCCACCCTCTCACTCTCCCCATCTCACTGACCCCTCACACACTCCCACCCTCTCACTCTCCCCATCTCACACTGACCCCTCACACACTCCCACCCTCTCACTCTCCCCATCTCACACTGACCCCTCACACACTCCGGTCACCCTCTCACCCTCCGGCCATTCTTCGGCCACCCTCTCACCCTCCGGCCATCCTCTCACCCTCCGGCCACCCTCTCACCCTCCGGCCACCCTCTCACTCTCCGGCCACCCTCTCACACTCCGGCCATCCTCTCACTCTCCGGCCACCCTCTCACCCTCCGGCCACCCTCTCAGCCTCCGGCCAACCTATCACCCTCTAGCCACCCTCTCACTCTCCGGCCATTCTCCGGCCACCCTCTCACTCTCCGGCCATTCTCCGGCCACCCTCTCACCCTCCGGCCACCCTCTCACTCTCCGGCCATCCTCTCACTCTCCGGCCACCCTCTCACCCTCCGGCCACCCTCTCACCCTCCGGTCATCCTCCGGCCACCCTCTCACTCTCCAGCCACCCTCTCACCCTCCAGCCACCCTCTCACCCTCCGGCCATCCTCTCACCCTCCGGCCACCCTCTCACCCTCCGGCCATCCTCCGGCTACCCTATCACCCTCCAGCCATCCTCTCACTCTCCGGCCATTCTCCGGCCACCCTCTCACTCTCCAGCCATTCTCCGGCCACCCTCTCACCCTCCGGCCACCCTCTCACTCTCCGGCCATCCTCTCACTCTCCGGCCACCCTCTCACCCTCCAGCCACCCTCTCACTCTCCGGCCACCCTCTCACCCTCCCACCCTCTCACTCTCCCCATCTCACTGACCCCTCACACACTCCCACCCTCTCACTCTCCCCATCTCACTGACCCCTCTCACTCTCCCACCCTCTCACTCTCCGGTCATCTCACAGCCACCCTCTCACTCTCGGCACCCTCTCACTCTCCGGCCACCCTCGCACTCTCCGGCCATCCTCTGGCCACCCTCTCACCCTCCGGCCATCCTCTCATTCTCCGGCCACCCTCTCATCCTCCGGCCATCCTCCGGCCACCCTCTCACTCTCCGGCCATCCTCTCAATCTCCGGCCACCCTCTCAGTCTCTGGCCATCCTCTCAGCCTCCGGCCACCCTCTCACTCTCCGGCCACCCTCTCACTCTCCAGCCACCCTCTCACCCTCCAGCCACCCTCTCACCCTCCGGCCACCCTCTCACCCTCCGGCCATCCTCCGGCCACCCTGTCACTCTCCAGCCACCCTCTCACCCTCCGGCCATCCTCTCACCCTCCGGCCACCCTCTCACCCTCCGGCCATCCTCTCACTCTCCGGCCACCCTCTCACTCTCCGGCCATCCTCTCACTCTCCGGCCACCCTCTCACTCTCCGGCCATCCTCTGACCCCTCACACACTCCCACCCTCTCACTCTCCCCCTCTCACTGACCCCTCACACACTCCCACCCTCTCACTCTCCCCATCTCACTGACCCCTCACACACTCCCAGCCTCTCACTCTCCCCATCTCACTGACCCCTCACACACTCCCACCCTCTCACTCTCCCAACTCACACTGACCCCTCACACACTCCCACCCTCTCACTCTCCCCATCTCACTGACCCCTCACACACTCCCACCCTCTCACTCTCCCCATCTCACTGACCCCTCACACACTCCCACCCTCTCACTCTCCCCATCTCACTGACCCCTCACACACTCCCACCCTCTCACTCTCCCCATCTCACACTGACCCCTCACACACTCCCACCCTCTCACTCTCCCCATCTCACACTGACCCCTCACACACTCCCACCCTCTCACTCTCCCCATCTCACACTGACCCCTCACACACTCCCACCCTCTCACTCTCCCCATCTCACACTGACCCCTCACACACTCCCACCCTCTCACTCTCCCCATCTCACACTGACCCCTCACACACTCCCACCCTCTCACTCTCCCCATCTCACTGACCCCTCACACACTCCCACCCTCTCACTCTCCCCATCTCACACTGACCCCTCACACACTCCCACCCTCTCACTCTCCCCATCTCACACTGACCCCTCACACCTCCGGCCACCCTCTCATCCTCCGGCCATCCTCCGGCCACCCTCTCACTCTCCGGCCATCCTCTCAATCTCCGGCCACCCTCTCAGTCTCTGGCCATCCTCTCAGCCTCCGGCCACCCTCTCACTCTCCGGCCACCCTCTCACTCTCCAGCCACCCTCTCACCCTCCAGCCACCCTCTCACCCTCCGGCCACCCTCTCACCCTCCAGCCATCCTCCGGCCACCCTGTCACTCTCCAGCCACCCTCTCACCCTCCGGCCATCCTCTCACCCTCCGGCCACCCTCTCACCCTCCGGCCATCCTCTCACTCTCCGGCCACCCTCTCACTCTCCGGCCATCCTCTCACTCTCCGGCCACCCTCTCACTCTCCGGCCATCCTCTGGCCACCCTCTCACCCTCCGGCCATCCTCTCACTCTCCAGCCACCCTCTCACCCTCCGGCCACCCTCTCACTCTCCAGCCACCCTCTCACTCTCCGGTCATCCTCCGGCCATCCTCTCACTCTCCCACCCTCTCACTCTCCCCATCTCACTGACCCCTCACACACTCCCACCCTCTCACTCTCCCCATCTCACTGACCCCTCACACACTCCCACCCTCTCACTCTCCCCATCACACTTACCTCTCACACTCTCCCACCCTCTCACTCTCCCCATCTCACTGACCCCTCACACACTCCCACCCTTTCACTCTCCCCATCTCACACTGACCACTCACACACTCCCACCCTCTCACTCCCCCATCTCACACTGACCCCTCACACACTCCGGCCACCCTCTCACTCTCCGGCCACCCTCTCACTCTCCGGCCATCCTCTCACTCTCCGGTCATTTTCCGGCCACCCTCTCACTCTCCGGCCACCCTCTCACTCTCCGGTCATCTTCCGGCCACCCTCTCACTCTCTGGTCACCCTCTCACTCTCCGGTCATCTTCCGGCCACCCTCTCACTCTCCGGCCATCCTCTCACTCTCTGGCCACCCTCTCACTCTCCGGCCATCCTCTCACTCTCCGGCCACCCTCTCACTCTCCGGTCATCTTCCGGCCACCCTCTGACCATCCGGCCACCCTCTCACTCTCCGGCCATCCTCTCACTCTCTGACCACCCTCTCACTCTCCGGCCACCCTCTCACTCTCCGGTCATCTTCCGGCCACCCTCTCACTCTCTGGTCACCCTCTCACCCTCCGGTCATCCTCCGGCCATCCTCTCACTCTCCGGCCACCCTCGCACTCTCCGGCCACCCTCGCACTCTCCGGCCACCCTCGCACTCTCCGGCCACCCTCGCACTCTCCGGCCATCCTCTGGCCACCCTCTCACCCTCCGGCCATCCTCTCATTCTCCGGCCACCCTCTCATCCTCCGGCCATCCTCCGGCCACCCTCTCACTCTCCGGCCATCCTCTCACTCTCCGGCCACCCTCTCACTCTCCGGCCACCCTCTCACTCTCCAGCCACCCTCTCACCCTCCGGCCATCCTCCGGCCACCCTGTCACTCTCCAGCCACCCTCTCACCCTCCGGCCATCCTCTCACCCTCCGGCCACCCTCTCACCCTCCGGCCATCCTCTCACTCTCCGGCCACCCTCTCACTCTCCGGCCATCCTCTCACTCTCCGGCCACCCTCTCACTCTCCGGCCATCCTCTGGCCACCCTCTCACCCTCCGGCCATCCTCTCACTCTCCAGCCACCCTCTCACCCTCCGGCCACCCTCTCACTCTCCAGCCACCCTCTCACTCTCCGGTCATCCTCCGGCCATCCTCTCACTCTCTGGCCATCCTCTCACTCTCCGGTCATCTTCCGGCCACCCTCTCACTCTCCGGCCATCCTCTCACTCTCCGGTCATCTTCCAGCCACCCTCTCACTCTCCGGCCACCCTCTCACTCTCCGGTCATCCTCCGGCCATCCTCTCACTCTCCGGCCATCCTCTCACTCTCCGGCCATCCTCTCACTCTCCGGTCATCTTCCGGCCACCCTCTCACTCTCCGGCCACCCTCTCACTCTCCGGTCATCTTCCGGCCACCCTCTCACTCTCCGGCCACCCTCTCACTCTCCGGTCATCTTCCGGCCACCCTCTCACTCTCCGGCCATCCTCTCACTCTCTGGCCACCCTCTCACTCTCCGGTCATTCTCCGGCCACCCTCTCACTCTCCGGTCATCTTCCGGCCACCCTCTGACCATCCGGCCACCCTCTCACTCTCCGGCCATCCTCTCACTCTCTGACCACCCTCTCACTCTCCGGCCATCCTCTCACTCTCTGGCCACCCTCTCACTCTCCGGTCATCTTCCGGCCACCCTCTGACCATCCGGCCACCCTCTCACTCTCCGGCCATCCTCTCACTCTCTGACCACCCTCTCACTCTCTGGTCACCCTCTCACTCTCCGGTCATCTTCCGGCCACCCTCTCACTCTCCGGCCATCCTCTCACTCTCTGGCCACCCTCTCACTCTCCGGTCATTCTCCGGCCACCCTCTCACTCTCCGGTCATCTTCCGGCCACCCTCTGACCATCCGGCCACCCTCTCACTCTCCGGCCATCCTCTCACTCTCTGACCACCCTCTCACTCTCCGGCCACCCTCTCACTCTCCAGCCATCCTCTCACTCTCTGACCACCCTCTCACTCTCTGGTCACCCTCTCACCCTCCGGTCATCCTCCGGCCATCCTCTCACCCTCCGGCCACCCTCTCACTCTCCGGCCACCCTCCGGCCATGACCCCGGTCAGCTTTACCACTGCTTGTCGGCCGCTACGTAGTTGTGGATTTTGATGTCGGTGCCCGATTTGCCGGCCATACCACCCGGTCCGGTTCGCTCGGCTCGGATCCCGGACTCCGGACTCGGCTGCCCGTTGCCGCACACACCCGACAACCGCCCCTTTGTTCCGCCCGGTATCCGGGCAACGGAGCGTCGTCTCGGGCGGGAGGGCCCAGCACGGAGCAAAACACAGCACGACCCCTAGCACTGACCAAACACAGACAAAACGCAATGAAACACTGGCTCAAACGTAGTCCAAATACAGCTCCAAACACTGCTCCAGACACAGACCAAACACACTGCAAACACAGCTCAAATACTGCTCTAAACACAGAACAAATAGACTGCTCCAAATACAGCCCAATCACAGCTCACACACTGCTCCAAATACAGACCAAACACTGCTCCAAACACAGGTCACACACTGCTCCAAATACAGACCAAATACTGCTCCAAACACAGAACAAACACTGCTCCAAATACAGACCAAACACTGCTCCAAACACAGAACAAATACACTGTTCCAAACACAGCTCACACACTGCTCCAAATACAGACCAAACACTGCTCCAAATACAGCTCAAACACTGCTCCAATCACAGCTCACACACTGCTCCAAATACAGACCAAACACTGCTCCAAACACAGCTCACACACTGCTCCAAATACAGACTAAATACTGCTCCAAACACAGAACAAACACTGCTCCAAATACAGACCAAGCACTGCTCCAAACACAGAACAAGTACACTGTTCCAAACACAGCTCACACACTGCTCCAATCACAGCTCACACACTGCTCCAAATACAGACCAAACACTGCTCCAAACACAGAACAAACACTGCTCCAAACACAGAACAAATACACTGTTCCAAACACAGCTCACACACTGCTCCAAATACAGACCAAACACTGCTCCAAACACAGGTCACACACTGCTCCAAATACAGACCAAATACTGCTCCAAACACAGAACAAACACTGCTCCAAATACAGACCAAACACTGCTCCAAACACAGAACAAATACACTGTTCCAAACACAGCTCACACACTGCTCCAAATACAGACCAAGCACTGCTCCAAACACAGAACAAGTACACTGTTCCAAACACAGCTCACACACTGCTCCAATCACAGCTCACACACTGCTCCAAATACAGGTCACACACTGCTCCAAACACAGCTCACACACTGCTCCAAATACAGACCAAATACTGCTCCAAACACAGAACAAACACTGCTCCAAACACAGAACAAATACACTGTTCCAAACACAGCTCACACACTGCTCCAAATACAGACCAAACACTGTTCCAAACACAGCTCACACACTGCTCCAAATACAGACCAAACACTGTTCCAAACACAGCTCACACACTGCTCCAAACACAGTTCACACACTGCTCCTAACATGCTGCAAACACAGCTCACACACTGCTCCAAATACAGACCAAACACTGTTCCAAACACAGCTCACACACTGCTCCAAACACAGTTCACACACTGCTCCTAACATGCTGCAAACACAGCTCAAACACTGCTCTAAACACAGAACAATTAGACTGCTCCACATACGAGGGGTGATTGATAAGTTTATGGCCTAAGGTAGAAGGAGTCAATTTTAGAAAACCTATCACATTTATTTTTCAACATAGTCCCCTCCTACATGTACACACTTAGTCCAGTGGTCGTGGAGCATACGGATCCCTTCTTTGTAGAAGTGGTCCACAGCAGGGGTGATTGATAAGCTTGTGGTCTAGGGTAGAAGGAGATGAGTTATTAACTTCAAACTTTCTGCATTATCACTCAAAGAGTTGAACTGCATGTGCATGTAATGAGAGCGTCTTGGACCTCCAGGTGGTCCACAGCGGTGTGATTGATAAGTTCGTGACCTAAAGTAGAAGGAGATGAGTTATACAGCTCTTGTTACATACACATGCAGTTCAACTCTGAGTGAAGTTTCTCCTCATCTGCTTCTACCTTGGGCCACAAACTTATCAATCACCCCTGCTGTGGACCACCTGGAGGTCCAAGACGCTCTTGTTACATGCACGTGCAGTTCAACTCTTTGAGTGATTACACAGAAAGTTTGAAGTTAATAACTCATCTCCCTCTACCTTAGGCCACGAACTTATCAATTACCCCTGCTGTGGACCACTTCTACAAAGAAGGGATCCGTATGCTCCACGACCACTGGACTAAGTCTGTAAATGTAGGAAAAATAAATGTGCTAGGTTTTCTAAAATTGACTCCTTCTACCTTAGGCCACAAACTTATCAATCACCCCTAGTACAGCCCAAACACAGCTCACACACTGCTCCAAACACAACTCACATGTTGCTGCAAATAGTCCAAACACAGACCAAATACAGCCCACACTCTGCTGCAAACACAGACCAACCAGAGCTCCAAACACAGTTCACCGCTCCAAATACAGACCACCATCATAAAATGTAACAGATTTTAATTGGACAATGGCTAGGGAGAGAGTGTGTAATGGAAAGAACAATGTGGAGGACTAGGATGGTAGTTAGGAAAGGTTAACTGACAAAGGATGATAAAATCTGACAAAGGGCGATGACGTGAGCAACCAGGACTCGAAAGGAAACAAAGGATGGAGCTTAAAGAGTAGAAATGGAACCAGTGCTATCATTAGCAACACTGATAGGCACATGAACAGGTAGAAACATAGGGAGATGGACCATGCACAGGCAGACGGGATTAATTAAATTTGGTTGGCATGGATATTGTGGATCGATAGGCCTGTCCCAATGCTGTACTATTGAACGCCATATTACCCAGATAATAGCTGTCCTAAAAAATGAAACCAGGCGTAGTGATGAAAAGCTGTCGAACTCTTGGCAGAGGGAGAGATGTTGTGCCTAATACTGAGTGTGAAACCAACTTTGGATATTATGTTCAATCAGATTCTCCTGTCACTGCTCCAGGCTCCTGATGATACAAGTTTTGCTTGCTCAACCATTCCTTATCAGATACCCCTCCATTCCAGATATCAGTTGAAACAACCTTCTCTGAAGTGTTCCAATACACTATTATATTGAGTCTAAGAGTTTTCAGTCTCATCCAGAACCTGAATGATTCTTTTCTGAACAAAACACACAAAATGCTGGAGGAACTCAGCAGGCCAGGCAGCTTCTCTGGAAAAGAGGACTGTCGACATTCCGGGCCGAGACCCTTCTCCAGTCCGGCTGAATGTTTCTCAGCATGAAATGTTAACTGTACTCTTTTCCATAGATGCTGCCTGACCTGCTGAGTTCCTCCAGCATTTTGTGTGTGTTGCTTGGATTCCCAGCACCTGCAGATTCTCTTTTGCTTGTGTTTATTTTCTGAAGAATTTTTGTGTGACAGCTCAACAGTGGACTGATTTCAGCGAGGGGAGATTCAGATTTATTTATCACATGTACATCAAAACATGCATCATTTGAGTTAAGAACCAGCACACCTAAGGGTGTGCTAGGGGCAGCCTCCAGGCGTCGCCACACGTTCTGGTGCCAACATAGCATGGCCACAAGGCATGATGGGAAGTGCGGAAACAATGAGTTCTTCAGTAAGAGGATCTTTTCAAATTGTTTCACCACACTCCCCCTCACCCCGATTGTTTGAGCCTTCCCCCATAGTTCAGTCCGTGCACTGTCACAGAAGATCTAAAGACAAGCACACGACACACAACCGGTCAGGAAGTCCACCTGTTAGGGCTGTGACGAAAGAGGGTTACAAAAGCACACATAGACTAAGATGTTAACTGTCCTGTGCTAGCACCAGTGGGATCAACAGTTGATCTGCCACCTGTCTTCAGGAGAGAGAGATAAGTAAGACAATGGAGCAGCATTTGGAAATGTTAATGAAGAGACGAGAGAGTTTAAGGGAAGGAGACACCAGTCTGAATATTGTCGAAACTGGCTTCTTTTGAACCCTGAACTGTTTGAAGTGCGATGGACAGGCGATACCCCAGCAGGGGGATAAAAAGGGGCAGGTTCGCTTAGACACGACACACGACTCTACGAGGTAACGAGACCCTGAAAGCGGTGTGCCCCTCCCCCCACTAGTTGGTGGGAGTTGTTGGAGGTCTGGTCACGGGACCAGCCATAGACGCACAGGGTAAAAAGGTGCGGATCGGTGGGAACCTGGTGTGTGTGTCCACCCTTGCCTGGGTGCTGGGTTCACCGCAGAAGAATGATCGTATTGGGAACGGAGGGGTCACAGTCGGTGACCTCAGAAGACATTACCAAGGACTCGGCCGAAAGTTAACTGCGAGGAATATCGAAGGTCTGTGTGGAATCCGTTTTGAATATTCATTTGCTTTCGCTCTCTCTCCTTTTCCCCGCCCAACGGCACAACAGCGATTACTGTGAACTGAACTGAACTCAATTGAACTGAACTTTGCGTCACTTGAAACTGGTCATTTACCCCTAGACTGCGATAGAGCTTGATTGATCCTATTATCCTAGTTCTGTGTACATGTGTGTTTATTCATTGCTGAACTGTTGCATTTATTATCCTTGTGATTAGAGTACTGTGTTGCTTATTTCTTTAATAAAACTTTCTTAGCTCCAGTAATCCAGACTCCAACTGAGTTGTCCATTTCTGCTGGTTTGGCAACCCAGTTATGGGGTACGTAACAGGGCATATTCTGGAGTTAGGATAGATAGCAAATGTTAGCCTTTCTGAGTTTATTGTAACATCCCACACCTCCACTGGGAACCAATGACTTGAATATCAAGTAACATCATGAACTAGAAACAAGAAGAAACCGTCTATTCTGGAAGTGAATAAAGGAGCCTTTACTTTCACTGGCAGTAAATGTGTTGATACAGTAACCATGTGGGACCTGGAGGAGGCTCATTTGAAGCACTAACTTTAGCATAAGGGCTTTGAACAAAGGGGCTTATATCTGTCCCCGTGGGTTGTCTGCGATGCTAAGTTGAATTGAAGTTAAGCAAACTGATCTGGCCCAGGACAGATCCTCTGAAATGGTAACACTGAGGAATTTAAAGTTGCTGACCCTCTCCATCTCTGAACCCCCGATGAGGACTGGCTCATGGACTTCTCGTTTCCTCCTCCTGAGGTCAATAATCAGCTCCACGGTCTTGCTGACATTAAGTGAGAGGTTGGTGTTGTGGCACCACTTGGCCAGATTTTCAATCTCTCTCCTACATATATATAAAAAAAACGCTCAACATATATTTTAAGGCAAACAGAAATCCAGCAAGAAAAGTGATCCAGCTGTGGATAGAATCGCATTTGACCAGGGAGAAACATAGCCAAAAAAGCAATTAGGCCAGTGATTGGAAAAATGTGATAATTACAACATAGAACAAAGAGCACGGAACACAGAATGTGGAACAGTACAGGAACAGGCCCTTTGGCTCATGGTGCCGTGTGAAACTCATTAAATTAGTCATTTAAAGCCTACTAAATTAGTCCCTTCTCCTTACATATAGCCCTTGATTCTCTACACATTCATGTGCCCATCTAAGAGTTTCTTAAACCCCTCTCTCACATCTGCCTTCACCACCACCCCCTTACTCTTGGTGTAAAAACATTTGCCCTGCAGATCTCTTTTAAACTTAATTCCCTCAGCTTAAATACGTGCTCTCTAACTTTAGACATTTTAACTCTGCAAAAATGTTAACATCTATGCCTCTCATATTCATATGCACTTCTATCATGACTCCTCTCAGCCTCCTCTGCTTCAGAGAACACACCCTGTTTTCTTGGAGGAACTACACGTTATATTCCGTCTGGGTAGCCTCCAACCTGATGGCATGAACATCGACTTCCCTAACTTCCGCTAATGCCCCACCTCCCCCTCGTACCCCATCCGTTATTTATTTATATACACACATTCTTTCTCTCTCTCTCCTTTTTCTCCCTCTGTCCCCCTCACTATACCCCTTGCCCATCCTCTGGTTTTTCCCCCCTCCCCCTTTCTTTCTCCCTAGGCCTCCTGTCCCATGATCCTCTCATATCCCCTTTTGCCAATCACCTGTCCAGCTCTTAGCTCCATCCCTCCCCCTCCTGTCTTCTCCTATCATTTCAGATCTACCTCTCACCCTCCCACTTTCAAATCTCTTACTAGCTCTTCTTTCAGTTAGTCCTGATGAAGGGTCTCGGCCTGAAACATCGACTGTACCTCTTCCTATAGATGCTGCCTGGCCTGCTCGCTCACCAGCAACTTTTATGTGCGTTGCTTGAAATTCCAGCATCTGTAGATTTCCTTGTGTTTGCCTCTTTGTTCAACCTTTCCTTATTGCACACGCTCTTTAACCCGGCAGCATCTTGGTAAACCTCTACAAAGCCTTGAAGGCACTAGAGAGGGTGGGTGTGGAGAGGCTGTTTCCTCTGGTGGGGGTATCCAGAATTAGAGGGCACAACCTCAGAACTGAAAGGCAACCCTTTAGAACAGAGGTAAGGAGGAATTTTTTTTTAGCCAGAGAATAGTAAATCTATGGAGTGCTCTGTCACAGACTGTGTGGAGGCCAAGTCGGTGCAAGTCCAAGATCGCTTCCTGATCAGTCAGGGCATCAAAGGATATGGTGAGAAGGCAAGGGATATGGGATCCGGGATCCACCATGATGGAATGGCGGAGTAGGCTCGATGGGCTGAATGGCCTAATTATGCTCCTATGGCTTATGGATATCCTTCCTCTAATGAATAACCAGAACTGAATGAAATGCTTCAGATGCAGCCTAATTGGAGTTTTATAAAGCTACAGCATAACTTCTCAGCTCTTGAAATTAATTCCTTAACCAATAAAGGGAAGCATGGCATATGCCTTCTTCACCCCGCTATTAAATTGTGCAGCCGCTTTCAGGGACCTCAAGATCCCTCGGTACATCAGTACTGGTGAGGGTGTTGCCATTACTGCCTCCTTACATTTGACCTCACAAAGTGGATAATAGGCAACTCTCCCCCGCAGCAGAGATGTCTGAAACTAGTGAGTGTAGGCTTACAGTAAGGGATGAAGTGGTTTAGAGCAGATCTGAGGAAGAATTTATTCACCAAGAAGGTGGTGAGAATCTGAAATGCAGTGCCTGGGGAGGTAGACACTGTCACAACATTTAAGAAGTATTCAGATGTGCACGTGTGTAGCCAAGGCATAGACCACAGATGGCTGTGGACCAAGTGCTGGTACGTGGAGCTAGTAAATGGGTACCTGATGGGCCGAAGGGCCTGTCTCTGTGTGGATGACCAGACTGGCCTCAGAGGCTCACAATCACCACTGAGCCACGGGAAACGAGAAGGATCAGAACCGATAGACAATAAAGTACAAAGCCAGTGACGAGGGGCTGAGATGGTCATCTACTGGTAGTGGTGTTGACTTATGATTGTCACAAAGACCATGACAAGTTTCTGCTTGCCTGTCATCCTGTCAGATCATGCGGCACATAAAGGACTTCGAGGTAGCAAAACGAAAACAGAATGCAAAGCGCAGTTACAGAGAAAGTGCAAGTGGACAAATAAAGCGTAAGGGCCACGATGATACAACAGCAACCCCCAAACAGTAGTAAGGATGTGGCTTATGAATTGCAGTGGGAGATAGGAAATGCATGTCAAAAGGACAATGTTACAATAGTCATGGGGGATTTCAATATGCAGGTAGATTGGGAAAATAAGGTTGATGATGGAGGGGGAATTTCTAGAGTGCCCATGAGATGGTTTTTTTAGGGCATCTTGTGGTTGAACCCACTAGGGGATCAGCTATTCTGGATTGGGTGTTGTGCAAAGAACCAGAACTGATTAGAGACCTTAAGGTAAAAGAACTCTTGGAGGAAGTGATATGATCATAATACGATCGAATTTACCCTGAAATTTGAGAAGGAAAAGCTAAAGTCTGATGTATCAGTATTACAGTGGAGTAAAGGGAAATACAGAGCCATGAGAGAGGAGTTGGCCAGAATCGATTGGAAACTAACACTGGCAGGGATGACAGCAGAGCAGCAATGGCTGGAATTTCTAGAAACAATTCAGAAGGCAAGAGACATATACATCCCACAGTGGAAGAAGTATTCTAAAGGAAAGATGACACAACCGTGGTTAATAAGAGAAATCAAAGCCCACATAAAAGCCAAAGAAAAGGCATATAATAGAGCAAAAATTAATGGGAAGTTAGAGAATTGGGAAGCTTTCAAAAACCAACAGAAGGCAACAAAAAAAGTCATTAAGAAGATAGAGATGGAATACAAAAATAAGCTAGCCAATAATATTGAAAGTTTCTTCAGATAGATAAAGTGTAAAAGAGAAACGAGAGTGGAAATTGGACCACTGGAAAATGATACCGGGGATAATGAAATGGCGTATGAACTGAATAAGTATTTTGTGTCAATCTTCACTGTGGAAGACACTAGCAGTATGGTGGAAGCTCTAAGTGTCAGGGGTCATGAAGTGTGTGAAGTTACCATAACTAGAGAGAAGGTTCTTGGAAAACTGAAAGGTCTGAAGGTAGATAAGTCACTTGGACCAGATGGTGTACACTCCAGTGTTCTGAAAGAGGTGCCTGAAGAGATTGTGGAGGCATTAGTAATGATCTTCCAAGGATCGCTAGATTCTGGAATGGTTCAGGAGGACTGGAAAATTGCAAATGTCACTCCACTCTTTAAGAAGGGAGAGAAGTAGAAGCTATAGACCAGCTAGTCTGACCTCAATAGTTGGGAAGATGTTGGAGTCAATAATTAAGTATGAGATCTCAGAATACTTGGAGGCACATGATAAAATTAGCTGTAGTCAGCATGGTTTCCTCAAGGGAAAATTTTGCCTGACAAATCTGTTGGAATTCTTTGAAGAAATAACAAGCAGGATAGACAAAGGAGAATTCATTGATGTTGTGTATTTGGATTTTCAGAAAGCGTTTGACAAGGTGTCACACATGAGGCTGCTTAACAAGTCATGATATGACGGGGAAGATTCTAGCACGGATAAAGCAGTGGCTGATTGGCAGGAGGCAAAGAGTGGGAATAAAGGGAGACTTTTCTGGTTGTCTGCTGGTGACTAGTGGTGATCCACAGGGGTCTGTGTTAGGACTCATTCGTTTTATGTTATATGTCAATGATTTGGATGATGAAATTGATGGCTTTGTTGCAAAGTTTGCAGACCATCTGAAGATAAGTGGCAGGGTAGGTAGTTTTGAGGAAGTAGAGAGGCTACAGGACAGACAGATTAGGAGAATGGGCAAAGAAATGACAGATGGAATATAGTATCGGGAAGTGTTTGGTCGTGTACTTCGGTAGAAGATATGAAAGGGTTGTCTATTTTCTAAGTGGAGAGAAAATACTAAAAACTGAGATGCAAAGGGACTTGGGAATCCTTGTGCAGGATTCCCTGAAGGCTAATTTGCAGGTTGTGGTGAGGAAGGCAAATGCAATGGTAGCATTCATTTCAAGAGGACTGGAATATAAGAACAAGGATGTAATGTTGAGATTTTATAAAGCACAGGTGAGGCTTCATTTGGAGTATTGTGAGCAGTTTTGGGCCCCTTATCTAAGAAAGGATGTGCTGAAACTGGAGACGGTTCAATGGAGATTCACAAAAACGATTCCAGGATTGAATGGCTTGTCGTATGAAGAGTGTTTGATGGCTCTGGGTCTGTATTCATTGGAATTCAGAAGAATGAGGGGTGACCCCATTGAAACCTATCGAATGGTGAAAGGTGTTGATGTGGTGGGAGAGTCTAAGACCAGAGGATTCAGCCTCAGAATAGAGGGGTGTCCTTTTAGAACGGGGATGAGGAGGAATTTCTTTAGCCAGGGAGTGGTGAATCTGTGGAAATCAGGCAGCTGTGGAGGCCAAGTCTTAACGTATATTTAAGGCAGAGGTTGATAGTTTCTTGCTTGGTCAGGGCATGAAGAGATACAGGGAGAAGGCAGGAAGTTGGGTCTGAGAGGGAAAATTGGATCAGCCATGATGAAATTGCGGAGCAGTCTTGAAGGGCCAAATGGCCTAATTCTGCTCCTATATCTTATGGTCTTATGGTCTTATGAGAGTATAAGAGTCTGATAACTGGAAGGTAGAAGCAGTCATTGAAACCGGTGGCATAAGCTCTAAGGCTTTTGAACGTTCTATTTGACAGGAGAGGGGAGAAGAGAAAATGACTAGGGTTGGTGGGCTCCTGGATTATGTTGACTACCTTTCTGAGGCACTGGGAAATGCAGACAAAGTTATTGGGGGGGGGGCGGGGTAGGCTCTTTTTGTGACAGCCTGGGCTGGGTTCACAATTCTGCAATTTCTTGTGGACTTGGGCAGAACAGTTGCCATACCAAGCTATACTGTCCAGATGCAAAGCTTTCTGTTGTGCTTATGTACCGATTGGTAAGAATCTTCAGGAATATGCCCAATTTCCTTAGCTGAATCTTGGTGTGCTTTCTTGACCACAGCATCTATGTGTTAGACCACAACAAATTGCTGGTGATACTTACACCTATTATCTTCACCTTAACACCATTAATGGACAGTTATATGGGAGCTTGCATCTCCTGATTAGAGGGGCAGCCTCCCAGTTTAACACTTCCTGCAGAGTTGTCTGCCTAACACTGCAGCAAAGGAACATGGGCAGCTTGATCACATGACATTTTGTCTCACAACAGAGATTACCACAGTGCTGTTAGTCTGTCATTGCACTTTGTGTTCAGGCCACTGGACAAGGTGTTGAAAATACCTCACAACTTATATATCTAATTCCGACATCAGTGTGTTACAGCTCCATCTTCAGCCTTGTACATAAGGCAATTCAGTATCTAACAATTTCTCCAAAAGCAATCGCTAAAATTACAAAAGCTTCTCCAGCCTTTTTGTCAGGGCCGGCCGTGAAGCAATTAGATTCACATTGAGACATTGCTAACTGCAACTCAAGATACAAATCAAATTGAAGAAGATATTCGAGAGGGGCAGAGAGAATGAATATTAATTACCTTCCTGCAGCGTGGCTGCAGCTGCCTCTGCCAGGAACAGTAACATTGCTGCCCATTCTCCAGTGTAGGGCTGTGTCACACAGCACAGATGTAAGCTATTCAGGTCAGTGAGCTGCACAGTTTGCCCTGCTGATCTTTAGCCTTCAGATCATGGAGACAATTGAACAGGCACATGTATAAGGAAAGACTTGGAGTGATGTGAGACAAATGTAGGCAGATGGGAATGTTTGTTGGCATGGACCAGATGGGCCGAAGATCTTTGTTTCCTTGCTGTATGAATTTGTGACTCTTGATCTTCATCCATTTCAAACATTCAAAAAGTTGTTTTTATTAAAGCTGCTTCCATCACTCTGGCTCATTGCAACAACTGGTTTTCTGCAGGGTTTTCGGGAGGCTCGGCGAACTCTTTACTCTCAGGACCCCTGAGAGTCCTGCTCTTATCTCTGTCCCGAGTCAGGTGAAAGGACAATCAAAATCCAGTCATGTTGATGTGGGTCAAGGGTTCTTATGGGTCAGCCTTTCACTGCAGGTTAGCTTTTCCAAAGAACTGAAAACCATCAGAATCGGAATCAGCAAACACGAGGAATTCTGCAGAGGCTGGAAATTCAAGCAACACACATCAAAGTTGCTGGTGAACGCAGCAGGCCAGGCAGCTTCTCTAGGAAGAGGTACAGTCGACATTTCGGGTCGAGACCCTTTGTCAGGACTTAGAATCGGAATCAGAAACAGAATCAGGTTTATTATCACTGACATACTGTATGTCGTGAAATTTGTAGTTTTGCAGCAGCAGTATATAAAATATACTATGAATTACAAGATATATATATAATAAGTAGTACAAAATGAGAACAAAAATAGTGAGGTAGTGTTGACAGGATCATTGACTGTTCAGAAAGCTGACGGCGGAGGGGAAGAAGCTCCCAAAAAGTAAAACTGGGCTTCCACAGGAAACCTTTGTTTAGGAAAGATAAATTTTATATTCCAAAGCACAGTGGGGGCATTGGTATGCTCTGGCCTGCTAGTCCCATGACATAAACAATATGGTTATTTACCCTCATCTTGACCAATAGAAATGGATGTAACTGGAGATAAGGTTCTCCCAAGCTTTGCCCTCAGGCTCCCTGTCCGGGATGGGGAGAACTATGAAAGCTAACCCATTCAGGAATCAAACAACAGTGGTGTTCTGGTACGTGTTTCTTGAAGGGACATTATTGCTGAGTCACTTGAACTTTTCAAGACTGGGTTCAATATCTTTCAGTTGAGTGAAGACATGAAGTAAAAGTGGATGCAGATTACTCACAGAACAGAGAACCGCCCCAGGAACAGACCCTTTGGCCCATGATGTTTGTGCCAAACATTCTGCCAATTTGAACAAAGTCTCTCCGACCTGCACATGATCCACACCTTTATTCCATGCACCTTGGTGTGCCTGTAAAAAGCGTCAAACACCGCAATTATATCTGCTTCCTCCGCTACCCTGGCAGTCCATTTCAGACCCCTACTGCTTGCCGCACAAATCTCCCTTAAGCTTTCCCTCTCTCACCTTAAATGCATGTTCTCTATCATTTGACATTTTACCCTGACAAAAAGATTCAGGCTGTCCACCCTGTCGCTGTCCGAGGAAAAAAGATTCTGACCGCCTATCTAATTTTAACACTTCTATCAGGCCTTTCCTCAGCTCCGACTGCACCAGAGAACACAGCCCAAGATTGTTCAACCTCTCTTTATATCCCCAATATCCTCAAATCTGGTTGGTTGGCTGATAAACTTCTGCACCCTCTCCAAAACCTCTGCATCCATCCTGCAATGGGATGATCAGAATTTTGGACCATACAAAAAGTTCTGTTTTGTTATTTCAAAAATATACTTCATTGATAAAAACATATACAGCAAATACAATACAATCAGTACTGTACGTCTTTTCTTACCATCACTGTGTCACCAACTGACACAAAGCAGCAAAACTCCTCCTAGTTTCTCTTCAAACAATACATCCAAGATATGTTTAAGGGGCTGTTACACAGGACCCAGAGCCACAGTTTCCAGTGATGGCAAGACCCTGGTCAAATGAGCTTGGTTTGAAAGGCCCCTGTTCCCATGATTCTGACATGTCCCCAGGTATGTCATTGCCAATGCAACGGGCCAGGTTAAGTTCAAAACGGAGTACACGGGAAAGGAAATAACACATATCTTGCCAGTATTGTAAACCTTTCTCCATAGTGCTTTCAATAAAGAAAACTTTTGTTTTAATTTCACAAGTTTTGCAGTGGAATGAACTTGGAGACAGATGAGATTATTGAACGAGTGAGCTATGCAACAAAGTGACATCCCTCACTGAATATTCATCAGTGAATTACATTAACAAAGTGAGATCTCACTGGCTGACACTGACACAAGTGAAATATTCTGCTTCCATCACAACCCATCAATTATTTGAGCAATTGTAAATTATTCACCAGCAATGTGAATCAGAATATTGTAACGTTAAATATTTTAAGGTATTCACACCAAACAGCTGTTAAACTGAAAACACAATGCGTTCTGTTTGGCTTAAGGTAGTTGCCTTTCTCAGGGAATAATGATTAGCTGACTTACTTCCATAGAGCATGATATTAAGATGCGTTAGCAGATGGTAAATGTATGTTTCAAAGAGGAAACTGAGCTCTTGCACACTGAGACATTATTTAACAATTGACTAATTATTGGTGGGGTATTTCCTCCTGCGGTCACGGAATCTCCTGGGACAAGTCATCCCCAGGGACTGGCAATGTCCTCCTGGGGCAGGAAACCTCTTCCTAGGATAAGGTATATCCTGGGGCCAGCATTCTCCTCTTGGCACAGCATACCTCCTCAGGGTCACGGTATCTCCTGGGACGAGGGCATTCCCAGGGACTGGCAATTTCCTTTGGGACAGAATGGCCTCCTCCTGGGACAGGCCTCCTCCTCTTCTGATAGGCCACCTCCTTCTGGGACAGTGCACCTCCTCTTGGGGCAAGGCACCTCCTGGATAGGTAATCTCCTCCTGACTCAGTGGATCTCCTCCTAGGACAGAAAACCCCTCTCCTGGGATAGGATATCACCACCTGGGAAAGGGCACTTTTTCCTGTGGACCAGTGTACTTCTTCCTGGAACAGGTTAATCTCTCCTGGGACATAATCACCTCCTCTTGAGCTACAGCATCTCCTGGGACAGGAAATTTCCTCATTCAGGGCATCTCTTGGGATGAGACATCTTCTTCTATGGGCGGGGTATAACCTCCTGGGACAGGAGACATCCTCGTCAGACTAGGTATTTCCCTTTGGGACAGGTATCTCCCCCCGGGGACAAGGTATTTCAACTCTGGTACAAGGTATATCCCCTGGAACAATGTACAGTACCTCCCCTGGGACAATGTACCTCTTCCTGAGATAAAATATTTACCCTAGGGTGTCTCCCTGTGGGGCAGAGTACTTCCCCAACGAGAGGGTATTTTTCCCAGGGATAAGGTGTCTCCCTCTGGGACAGGGTATCTTCCCAAGGACAAGATACCTCGTTCTGGGACAAGATGTCTATGCTTGGGACAGGGTATCTTCCCCTGGGCTAAGGGATCTCCCTGGGACAAGATATCTAGGGGACCTCCTCCTGTGGTCTTCCAGCACCCTGCAGTGTAACCAGCAGAGACCTCACATTGATCCTGAGGCCATTGGATTAAAGGTTTGGGTAATTTTTGGATAATTCTCATCCAACATTTGCCTTCTGTGGGTTGATTCAGTAACTGAGGGTTGGGGACAGTTTGTGTTCTGTTCCCTCATAAGTTCCAATGAGGCCAGCACCAGCTTCATCGTGGACTCAGTTATTGGAGCCCACAATGTCTGTGCTGACCATGACGCCAAATTAAACTACATCTCTCCTACCTGCACATGATCAATATTCCTCTATTCCTTGTATATTTACTTGCCTTTTGAATAGCCTCTCAACTACCACTATCAAACCTACTTCCACCACAACCCCTGGAGGTGCATTCCAGGCACCCACTGCTTTCTGCGTAAAAAGCTTGCTTCACGCATCTTCTTTAAGCTTTGCCTCTCATCCCATGGCATTTCTGCCTCTGTCTGTCTAATTGTATATCAGGTCACCACCCAGCTTCTGTCGCTCCAGAGAAACCGACCCAAGCTTGACCTACTTCTCCTTCCGGCTGATACTCTCTATCTAGGCAGCGTCCTGTTTGTCCTCTTCTGAACCCTTTCCAAAGCCTCCACATCCTTCCTGTAACCTGCTGGCCTTGAGCATGAGACGTGATTTGGTGGAGGTGTATAAGACCATAAAACCATAAGATTATAGGAGCAGAAGTAGACCATTCCACCCATCGAGTCTGCTCTGCTATTCAATCATGGGCTGATGCAATTCTTCCAGTCATCCCCACTCCCCTGCTTTCACTCCATACTCTTTGATGCCCGGCTAATCAAGAACTTATCTATCTCTGCCTTAAATGCACCCAATGACTTGGCCTCCACAGCCACTCATGGAAACAAATTCCACAGATTTACCACCCTCTGACTAAAGCAATTTCTCAGCATCTCAGTCCTAAAAGAACGTCCTTTAATCCCGAAGTCATGCCCTCTTGTCCTAGAATCCCCTACCATGGGAAATAACTCTGCCATATCTAATCTGTTCAGGCCTTTTAACATTCAGATGATAAGAGGAATTGATAGAGCAGACAGCCATTGTCTTTCTTCCCAGGGTGGAAATAGCTAACAGAAGAGGCATTATTTTTAGGTGATTGGAGGGGAGAAGAGGGGGTATCACAAAGTTAGCTTTTCTTTAAGAGAGTGATGGGGGGGACTTGTTTGCCAGAGATTGTTGTTGAGGCAGGTACATTAGGGACACTTAAGAGACCCTTAACCGTAGCCATCTTGGACAATGTCTCCCATCCACTACATAATGTACTGGGTGGGCACAGGAGTACATTCAGCCAGAGACTCATTCCACCGAGATGCAACACAGAGCGTCATAGGAAGTCATTCCTGCCTGTGGCCATCAAACTTTACAACTCCTCCCTTGGAGGGTCAGACACCCTGAGCCAATAGGCTGGTCCTGGACTTATTTCCCGGCATCATTTACATATTACTATTTAACTATTTATGGTTTTATTACTATTTATTATTTGTGCTGCAACTGTAACGAAAACCAATTTCCCCCGGGATCAATAAAGTATGACTATGACTATGACTACTAAAAAGGGAAAAAGATGAGAGAAAAATGGAGGGCTATGCAGGAGGAGAGTGTCAGATTAGGTTTAAAAGAGTGCATCATCGTGGGCTGGAGGGCTGGCACTGTGCTGTACTGTTCCATGTTCTAAAGGAGATTAGTTAAGAAGATGGGTTTTTCAGTTTTCCAGAAGATGGGATGGATGCTACTGTGGGGGATTGCATCAGGAATCAAAGGCTTCAAACAATAGGGCTGCTGAGAATAAGATGGCGGGTTGGGGGGGGGGCGGATAGGCTTGGAAAGTGATCGGAGGTTGGGGGGTGGTCCTGAACACGGAGTGGAGATGGTGGCGAGGTGGGGTTTGAGGCCAGCCTCATTCTCGGACTGTGGGGTGGGGAGCAGTGGCCAGGAGGGGAGAATGGGGGAAGGAGGATTGAGAGGGAACGGAAAGTAAGTGACAGTGAGGGAGTGGGGGATTCAACAGAGAAAGTGAGAGGGCAGTAAGTGGTTGAGAGGCAAGACATTTGAAAAAGACACCTTGAGCTTGCTCCGTCTTTCAATAAGGTCATGACTGATCCAACTTTTCTCATCCATTTTCTTACCTCTCCTCCTCACCCCTTGATTTCCTCACTGATTAAAAGTCCTACCATCTCACCTTTGGTCCGATCAAAGATTCAAGCTCATAAGTACAAGAGATTCTGCAGATGTTAGAAATTCAGAGCAAACACACAGAAAATGCTGAAGGAACTCAGCAGGTCAGGCAGCACCTATGGGGAGGGGAATGAACAGTCAGATTTTCAGGCTGAGACCCTTCATCAGAAATGGAAAGGAAGGGGGAAGGAGCCTCCCTGGGGCAAAGATTGCCAAAGACACAGATACCATACTGAGAAGAAATTCTTCCTCATCTCAATCTTAAATAGGAATCCTCTTTTTCTGAGGTGGCAGTCTCTTGTTCTGAGCTCTCCTATGGGTAGAATATCCTCCTCATATTTACCCTGTCCAGTGTCCTTACAACCTTATATGTTTCAGTAAGATCACCTCTCATTCTTCTGAACTCAAATTAACTTCAGGAATACAACTCATTGGTTCTTCTGCTACGTCAGACTAACTTATCTCTTTTTCCCAGCTGTAATAAAATATTATGTTTGTTTCTCTCTCTACAGATGCTGCCTGACCTGCTGAGTGATTCCATTTTGTGTTCTTATTTCAGATTTGCAATGTATGCCGTGTTTCCTTTTCATTAAATAATTGGGTTTTCTGCTTTGGCCGTTGGTTGAGAATTAAACATCGACTGGTGCCCCAAGGAAGATGTTCCTGCTTTCCTCTGCTGGTAACATGGGACCTTTCATGTCCAATCAAGAGTTCTGTTTAGCATCTCATCTGGAAGTCAGCACATCTAACAATGCGACCCCTTTCCAAAAGTGTTTATCTAGAATGAAAAAGCAACACCTTCCAATTTAGATGGGGATAGGACATAGAACAAGGAACAGTACAGCAATCGCTGGCCATTCAGTCCATCGATGGATTCTGTCCACTGAGATGGGGATAGGACATAGAACAAGGAACAGTTCAGCAATGGCTGGCCATCCAGCCCACCACGTTATGCTGATCTTGCTCTTCCTATGTAGTATCCACATTTCTCTGTTCCCTTCCTGTGACTACAGTATCGAAAAGCCTCTTAAATTCCACCAAACTACATGCTTTCACTACAGCCTCTGGTAACTCATTCCATCTAGCACTTTGCAGAAAAAAAATTACCCCTTACATTGCCTTTAAACTTCCCTCTCTAACATCAAAAGCACATTCCACCCTGGGGAAAAAGTTCTGACTGTCTACTCTATCTATACCTCTCGTATATAAAAAAAATCTCAATCAGGTCTCCCCTTCGTCTCCAACGCTTTAGGGAGAACAATCCAAGTTTGTCCAATCTTTTCTTGTAGCTCATGCCCTCTAATCCTGACAGCACCCCGGTATACCTCTTCTGCGAGCTTGCCACTTTCTCCACATTCTTCCTATAATGGGGTGGCCAGATGTGGACACAGTAAGCCGCAGATACTTTTTGATACAGAACCAAATAGAAGGCTGGGAACATGGATACAACACAGCCTAAAGGACCAGGCAACATCCTATTTGTATCCTGAAGTCCTCTGCTCCAGAACTAGATATGGCCCAAGCTTTTCCAGTGTCAACACCAGCAACTACTTGATAATGTGGAAAATGACTTGAGAATACCCTGTCACAGACTGAAGGACAAATCTGATCCAGCCTAGTTACCTTCCAATCAATCTATTCTCAATCATCTGTAACATATTAATTAGTGGCATTGATTGTGCTATTAAGTAGTACTCACTCACTGGTAACCTGATCCCTGATGTCCATTTTGGGTTTCACCAGAACCATGTGGCTCCAGAGTTCAACACTGACTTGGTCCACAGAGCTGAATCCCAGAGATGATATGAATGTCTCTACCCTGGCATCAAGAGAGAATCTGATTAAGGAACATTGAAGTCAGTGGGCATTAAGGGGAAAGCACTCTAAAAGTTGGAGTTACGCCTCACACAAAGGCAGGTAGTTGTGGTTGTTGGACATCAATCTGCAGGACAGCCCTGCAGTGGTTCCTCATAGAAATGCGCACATACTCCCAGATCACTCTTTGTATACTCCTTAAACATTATGCCCTCCAGTTTATAACACCTCTTCTCACTATCATAAAGTAGAACACCACATCTCCAGTTACGTTTTATCTGCCAACTATCTTTCCATTCCAATAACATGTCTATAACTCTTTGATGTCCTCACCACACTTCCAAGTTTGTGTCATCTACTAATTTTAAGTTATGTCTGGTACCCCTGACTTCGAGTCCAAATCATGGGACAATCAGGAATGCAGTGTTCCAATTAACTCACCCCTGTGGAACACTCCACTGCACAGTTCCCTCTGGAGTGCAAAACCTCCTCTCTCTACTTCCCTGTTCCCTTTTACTCAGGCAATTGTCTATCCAGGCCACTGCAACTCTTTTTATTCCAAAGACTTTAAACTTGATGACAAACCTTCATTGAACACCCTTCAGAAGTCCACATGCACCACATCAGTTGCATTCACCTCATCAACCATCTCCCTTATTCAAAAACAAGAATTCACATTACTGCTAATTCTGTCACTGATGATTGTTTCTTGGATCTTACTCTCTTCTGAAGTCAAACTTTCTCTGTAGTTATTGGGTTTATTCCTTCACCACTTCTCCAACAAAGGTGTAAAAATATCAATTTTCTAATCCTTACATTTCAACTTTGGGCTATTGATATCAGAAAATTATTCTTCCAGAACATTAAACAAACTTCCTGCCCACCTTTTACTTAAACACCTATCAAATTTATTTTTAAATGTTGATATTGTTTCAGTCACCATTGAGTTGACTATTCCACAGCCTCATTACAGACTGGATTAAAGAAAATGTTTTTCCTACCTACCATCTGAACATTATATACCGTATACTCAGCCTTACATCTGTAGCTCCTCAATTGGAAACATCCCATCCCTCACAGACTGCTTCATCACTTTATAAAGTTAAATATCTTTTACAAGTGACCAGACAGTGTTCTCAGTTCTGGAGCAATCAATTTATATGAAAATAGCTTAAATAGTTTAGCTTTCAAAAAAATCGCTCAACGTTTGAATCTTGAACATGTAAAGCTGCCCTTTCAGAATGTGGCACCATAGTGCATAGGAATGATCTCTTTGGAGACAATGATTCTGACAGGTGTCCCAGTATGCAGGGAGTCACAGGAGGGTGTGGGACAAGGCTGGGGAGCAAACTGTGTGAGCAGAGTGTACCTTTTTCTCTGCCCCGTGAGAATCATTGGTGTTCACACTTGAACAGCAACTCTCTGAGCATATTGCTAGTCTCTCACATCCAACTCCCACAGTACAGCAGTTTCATCCTAATGAATCAGGACAGACGCGCTGTTGCCTTCACACAATCAGTGCCAGACTCCGCTTCGAGATATTGTAAACTATATGTCTGCAACAGTAACCCTTCCTTGTCTGCGGTGACCTAGGAGTCCAGAGCCAGGGCTTGTAACAGATATTTATCCATCAAAACAAGTCCATCCTCATTATCAGTATAGGTTCATTATTGTCAGATGTACCGAGATGCAGTGAACAGCTTTCGTTTGCATACCATCCAGTTAGATCATAAGTAGTAAAAAGGAAAGCGGAATGGTAAATACATTTTTACGGTTACGGAGAAACTGCAGTGTAGGTAGACAAACAAGGGCTACAACAAGGTGGACAGGGAGATCAAGAGTCATCTTTTAATGTATGAGAGGTCTACTCATGAGCCCAATAGCAGTGAGATAGATGCTGTCCTTGAGTTTGGTGGTGCATGTGCTTGTATTTTTGTAATTTCTATCTGGGAAGTGGAGGGTGGGGAGGATAGTGGGAGAAAAGAGAAACTCTAAGGTGGGAGAGGTCCTTGATTATGTTGGCTGCTTGTAACTTATATAAACACAAGGCAATATTTGCCAAGGGGGAGTTATGAACAGGAATTGAATCAAGAGTTTTGTGTGCACAAAACTGATGGAAGAACTTAGGACTCCTGATGCATTGTTATTTCCTTTCTTCCACAACTATTGATTGACCTGCTAAGCTCCTCCACCAGATCTTTTGTTGCTCCAGATTCCAGCATCTGCAGTCTCTTGTGCGTCCACATAAACCACCAGTCAGTAATGTGGCCTTGTTGCTATCATCAGCCTTGTTCTGATTCTGTTTTGTGTGGTTTGGAAGCAGGAGGATTGATATTGCAAACAAGTTAAAGGCAAGTTACAGGGTTCAGATAATTGGAGAACAAAATAAGAGATACACAGCAGTCTGAATAATTTTAAATTAAATTAAGCAATGTAAATCTGGATTTGATTGACAGCGACAATGGGCAGGTTTAAATAAGTAGTATTTCTGAAGTCACACTCTTTCTGTGGCACCTCCCCTAAACCTAGACAGCTATGTACTGCCTCCCCCAGATCCAGACACTTTCTACCACCTCCCCCAGACCCAGACATCCATCTACCACCTCCCCCAGACTCAGACATCCATCTACAATGACTCCCAAACCCAAATATCTGTCTACCACCTCTCCCAGACCTAGACATCTGTCTACCACCTCCCCCGGACCCAGACATCTGTCTACCACCTCCCCCAGACCCAGACATCCATCTACCACCTCCTCCAGGCCCAGACATCTGTCTACCACCTTCCCCAGACCCAGACATCCATCTACCACCTCCCCAGACCCAGACATCCATCTACCACCTCCCCCAGATCCAGACATCCATCTACCACCTCTCCCAGACCCAGACATCTGTCTACCACCTCCCCCAGACCCAGACATCCCTCAACCACCTCCCCCAGACTCAGACATCCATCTACCACCTCCCCCAGACCCAGACATCCATCTACCACCTCCCCCAGACCCAGACATCTGTTTACCACCTCCCCCAGACCCAGACATCCATCTACCACCGCCCCCAGACCCAGACATCCATCTACCACCTCCCCCAGACCCAGACACCCATCTACCACCTCCTCCAGACCCAGACATCCGCCTAACACCTCCCCCAGACCCAGACATCCATCTACCACCTCCCCCAGACCCAGACATCCATCTACCACCTCCCCCAGACCCAGACATCCATCTACCACCTCCCCCAGACCCAGACATCTGTTTACCACCTCCCCCAGACCCAGACATCCATCTACCACCTCCCCCAGACCCAGACATCCATCTACCACCTCCTCCAGACCCAGACATCTGTCTACCACCTCCCCCAGACCCAGACATCCATCTACCACCTCCCCAGACCCAGACATCCATCTACCACCTCCCCCAGATCCAGACATCCATCTACCACCTCCTCCAGACCCAGACATCCATCCACCACCTTCCCCAGACCCAGACATCTGCTTACCACCTCCGCCAGACCCAGACATCCATCTACCACCTCCCCCAGACTCAGACATCCATCTACCACCTCCCCCAGACCCAGACATCTGTTTACCACCTCCCCCAGACCCAGACATCTGTTTACCACCTCCCCCAGACCCAGACATCCATCTACCACCTCCCCAGACCCAGACATCCATCTACCACCTCCCCCAGACCCAGACATCTGTCTACCACCTCCTCCAGACCCAGACATCTATCTACCACCTCCCCCAGACCCAGACATCCATCTACCACCTCCCCCAGACCCAGACATCCATCTACCACCTCCCCCAGACCCAGACATCCATCTACCACCTCCCCCAGACCCAGACACCCATCTACCACCTCCTCCAGACCCAGACATCTGTCTACCACCTCCCCCAGACCCAGACATCCATCTACCACCTCCCCAGACCCAGACATCCATCTACCACCTCCCCCAGATCCAGACATCCATCTACCACCTCACCCAGACCCAGACATCTGCTTACCACCTCCCCCAGACCCAGACATCTGTCTACCACCTCCATCTACCACCTCCCCCAGACCCAGACATCTGCTTACCACCTCCCTCTGACCCAGACATCCATCTACCACCTCCCCCAGACCCAGACATCCATCTACCAGCTCCCCCAGATCCAGACATCCATCTGTCACCTCCCCCAGATCCAGACATCCATCTGCCACCTCCCCCAGACCCAGACATCTGCTTACCACCTTCCCCAGACCCAGACATCCATCTATCACCTCCCCCAGACCCAGACATCTGTCTACCACCGCCCCCAGACCCAGACATCCGTCTACCACCTCCCCTAGACCCAGACATCCATCTACCACCTCCCCCAGACCCAGACATCCGTCTATCACCTCCCCCAGACCCAGACATCTATCTACCACCTCCCCAGACCCAGACATCTGTCTACCACCTCCCCCAGTCCCAGACATCCATCTACCACCTCCCCCAGACCCAGACATCTGTCTATCACCTCCCCAGACCCAGACATCTGTCTACCACCTCCTCCAGACCCAGACATCTATCTACCACCTCCCCCAGACCCAGACATCCATCTACCACCTCCCCCAGACCCAGACATCCATCTACCACCTCCCCCAGACCCAGACATCCATCTACCACCTCCCCCAGACCCAGACACCCATCTACCACCTCCTCCAGACCCAGACATCTGTCTACCACCTCCCCAGACCCAGACATCCATCTACCACCTCCCCAGACCCAGACATCCATCTACCACCTCCCCCAGATCCAGACATCTGCTTACCACCTCCCCCAGACCCAGACATCTGCTTACCACCTCCCCCAGACCCAGACATCCGTCTACCACCTCCCCCAGACCCAGACATCCATCTACCACCTCCCCCAGACCCAGACATCTGCTTACCACCTCCCTCAGACCCAGACATCCATCTACCACCTCCCCCAGACCCAGACATCCATCTACCACCTCCCCCAGATCCAGACATCCATCTGTCACCTCCCCCAGATCCAGACATCCATCTGCCACCTCCCCCAGACCCAGACATCTGCTTACCACCTTCCCCAGACCCAGACATCCATCTACCACCTCCCCCAGACCCAGACATCCATCTACCACCTCCCCCAGACTCAGACATCCATCTACCACCTCCCCCAGACCCAGACATCTATCTACAATGACTCCCAAACCCAAATATCTGTCTACCACCTCTCCCAGACCTAGACATCTGTCTACCACCTCTCCCAGACCTAGACATCTGACTACCACCTCTCCCAGACCCAGACATCCGTCTACCACCTCCCCCAGACCCAGACATCCATCTACCACCTCCTCCAGACCCAGACATCCATCTACCACCTCCCTCAGACCCAGACATCTGTTTACCACCTCCCCCAGACCCAGACATCCATCTACCACCTCCCCCAGACCCAGACATCCATCTACCACCTCGTCCAGACCCAGACATCCATCTACCACCTCCCCAAGACCCAGACATCTGTCTATCACCTCCCCAGACCCAGACATCTGTCTACCACCTCCTCCAGACCCAGACATCCATCTACCACCTCCCCCAGATCTAGACATCCATCTACCACCTCCCCCAGACCCAGACATCCGTCTATCACCTCCCCCAGACCCAGACATCCGTCTATCACCTCCCCCAGACCCAGACATCTATCTACCACCTCCCCTAGATCCAGACATCTGTTTACCACTTCCCCCAGACCCAGACATCTGTTTACCATCTCCCCCAGACCCAGACATCCATCTACCACCTCCCCCAGACCCAGACATCTGTCTACCACCGCCCCGAGACCCAGACATCCATCTACCACCTCCCCGACCCAGACATTCATCTACCACCTCCCCCAGACCCAGACATCCGTCTACCACCTCCCCCAGACCCAGACATCCATCTACCACCTCCCCCAGATCCAGGCATCCATCTACCACCTCCCCCAGACCCAGACATCCGTCTATCACCTCCCCCAGACCCAGACATCTATCTACCACCTCCCCTAGATCCAGACATCTGTTTACCACTTCCCCCAGACCCAGACATCTGTTTACCATCTCCCCCAGACCCAGACATCCATCTACCACCTCCCCCAGACCCAGACATCTGTCTACCACCGCCCCCAGACCCAGACATCCATCTACCACCTCCCCGACCCAGACATCCATCTACCACCTTCCCCAGACCCAGACATCCGTCTACCACCTCCCCCAGACCCAGACATCCATCTACCACCTCCCCCAGATCCAGGCATCCATCTACCACCTCCCCCAGACCCAGACATCCGTCTATCACCTCCCCCAGACCCAGACATCTATCTACCACCTCCCCTAGATCCAGACATCTGTTTACCAGTTCCCCCAGACCCAGACATCCGTCTATCACCTCCCCCAGACCCAGACATCCGTCTATCACCTCCCCCAGACCCAGACATCCATCTACCACCTCCCCCAGACCCAGACATCTGTCTATCACCTCCCCCAGACCCAGACATCTATCTACCACCTCCCCCAGACCCAGACATCCATCTATCCTCTCTCCAAACTCAGCACCACCTTCCTGCTCTCTCCCCAAGTCTCACCACCCACTTGTGGTTCAAATGTCTTCCGATCTCCACTTAGAATATATTCAATGACTCTATCCCTCTTGCCAGCTCCTGGGGTAGAGAATCCCAAAGATCCACAAAACTCTGGGAAGAAATTCCACCTCACTTCTATCTGAAACGGGTGAGCCCTTGCTCCGAAACTCTGCTGCTGAGCGCTAGATACCTCCCAGCAACCGCCTTGCTGAGGCCTCTCAGGATCTTATGCATTTCAGTAGGATCACCACTTATTATTGTGAACAGGTCCATCCTGCTCAAGCTGTCTTCATTCTTTAACCCCTTCATCCCAGAAACTAACCTGGTGAACCTCCTCTGTTCTACCCCCAATGCAAGGATGTCATTCCTTTAACATGGAGACCAAAATGTCCATAATACTCCAAGAGCAGGTTCAGCATCTGTCCTGTCGAGCACCGCACACTCTTATACTCCATTGAGAAGATAGATGGAGAAGATATTGCCTCCTGCAGAAGAATTAGGAATCAGGGATGGTTGTTGAAATATGAAGGGTTCTTCACTTAGATAAGTGATTTCTTTTCTCTTGAAGGGTCACAGATCCAGGGAAAACTCTTCCTTAAAATCCCGAGGGGTCAAGTTCTTACTCAGTGGAACTGACTGAGTGTAACTAGGACCTCAGTGATGGGAATGTTGGTGTTTGTATCTTCTGCTGATAGGAGGAGGGGAGGTGAGAGAACGTCCAGGGTAAGAAGGGGTCTTTGATTATACTGGCTACTTCACTGACGCAGTGAGAAATACAGATTGAGTCTATGGAGAGGAGGTGGCTTTCCATGATGTGCCAAGCTGTGTCCAAGACTTTCTGCAGTTTGTTGCAGTCATGGGTAGAGCGGTTGCCAAAGCAAGCTGTGATACATCCACAGAGGATGGCTTTAATGTTTCAACTACATTCATTGATGAGGGTCAACAGGGATATGCTGAATTTCTATAGCTTCCTGAGGACGTAGAGCTGTTGGTGCACTTTCTTAGCCTATCCTTCCTTATGTCCGAAGGCCTTGGAGACATGATCTCGAGCTAGCAGTAGAGGGTTCTCTGGACATACTGCTGTGTGATTATGTAGCAGTGTACAGCGAATTGCTTAGCTTATATGGATATCACTAGTCATTGTGTCGTCGACTCATACAACCTCTTGGGTCACCCTGGAAGAGTCACGGTTCATACAGCCCAACTTACCTATGCCGACCAAAATACCTACCTAGGCTAGACCCACCTTCCTGCAATTGGCCCATATCCTTTTAGACCTTTCCCATCCACATACCAGGTGCATTTTAAATGGTTTTTGCTCTACCTGCCTCAACCACTTCATCTGCAGTTCATTCCATAAACACACCACCATCTGCATGAAGAAGTTGCCCCTTAGGCCCCTTTTACTTATCTCATTAAACTCATGCTCTCTGGTTTCTGATTCCCCTTATCTGGGGAAAAGACTGTGTGCAGTTAACTTATCTACATCCTAAGTGACACAAACAAGAGAGAATCCAAGCAATACACTTGATTCTAATTACCTCCACAAGGTCCCACCTCCATCTCCTACACCCCAAGGAATAAAGTCCTAACCTCTCCCTATAACTCAGTCCCTTGGGTCCTGACCAATTCCTCGTAAATCTTCTTTACACTCTCTCTAGCTTAATGAATTCTTTCCAACAACAGGGTGACCAAAACTGTGCACAATACTCCAGGCGCGGCCTCACCAACTGCTACACAGTGTCCCATTGTATCCCATGAACACAACTTCATTAATCCATTTTTCAGAACTATTTTTATCATTTTAGGTAATATGTCCTTGAGCTGCTCTGTCCAGACAAATAGCAAATTTAACATCATCTACGTGAGTGATAATTGTCGCTCTGAGCTCCTGTTCTCAGTGCCTGTCAGTGTGCTAAACACCTGCCCCACCCTGTCTGCCCGTGAGGCTACTAACATGTCCATTGTGCTTGTGTGAACTGCAGGTAGATTTCTGGGCACTATGTATCCAGCCTGTGTGACCCTCCCATGGGAGGACCTTTGACCATGGCGCTGGTGTCATTTGCAGGGAGGTCTTGGCGTGATGCAGTGAGCTTCTGTGACCAGGGGGGAGACCCCTGGGTGTGGTGTGAGCTTCTGTGACCTGCAGAGGTATCTCTTTAGTCGCAGTGAGCTTGTGTGAACTGAAGGGGGAGATCTCTGCACAGTGTTGTGGGCTTCTGCGGCTGGTGTGTCGGACAGACTGATCTTTGTGGTGGGTATAAAATGTATGCACCTCCTTGGTTAGCAGAGAAACATATTGCACAGGAGAAGGCTATTTGGCCCATTGTGTCGACGTTGAATAAAAATAAGCCTTAACCATCCAACACAGAAGTAGGACTTTGACACACAGTGCCTGTCAGCTAACTTTCTGCCTGCACTAAATGAAAATCTGCAATGAAACAAGATAGATGGAAATGTTCAGCAGGTGAGACACCTTCTATGAAGAGGGAAACGGCTAATATTTCTGGTCAGGACTGGGAAAGCGAGGGAAAACAAGCTGGTTTAGGTGGCAGAGAAGGTGAGGGAGGTGGATGGGGAACAAAGGCAGTATCTCTGATAGGGGGAGACCTGGTGATCTAAGGCAGCAGTTAAAATCAGATTAATCTCCTTTGTGTAATAGCGAATGGCGAGGAAGTGGGACTGTATAGGAAAAGGAAATAAAAAGAAGAAAAGCTGAGCCAGACTGATGCAGGCAGAAGTGCCAGTTCAGAGGGAGAGGGGAAAAGAGAGTTACGCAGAGTCGAAGATTCAGCATCGAGTCCCGCGGGATGCAAAAGCAACATGTTCAGATGCAAGATGGCGGCTTGTTTCTGAAGTCTGGCTCTGGCCTTGTTCTGGCAGTGCAGACTACAGGCAGAAAGATAAAGCTGGGATAGGGATGGAGAATTAAAGTGGCAGGTAACTGGAAGCTCAGGTTCGCTCGTGTGGGCTGAGTGCAGATGATCCACAAAGTAATGCCCAAACTGCATTTGCCTTCTCCATGGTGGAGGAGACCACACCAAGTGCTGTACATCAGAGTGGAAACACTACAAGTGAACTGCTGCTTCACCTGGAAAGGCAGGGTCTCCGGGTAGTGGCAAGGGAATTGGAACGGGATTCTGAATCAGGTTTACTATCACTGTCTTGTATGGTATTAATCTCTTTGTTTTGCTGTGCAAAGACATAAGTTTGCTATCCATTACAAAATAAATAAATAGTGCGCAGAAGAGTGGAGCAGTGTTCGTGAGTTCATGGGCTGTTCAGAAATCTGATCGCAGAGGGGAAGAGATTGTTGCAGAGTCATTGAGTGTGGGGTTTCACGCTCCTGCATCTCCTCCCTGATAACGGAGCAGGGCATGGCCCTGATGGCGAAGCCCCCCGGTGATGGATGCTGCCATCGTGAGGCACTGCCTCTTGAAGAAGTCCTCAGTGATGAGGGGTTTGCATCCACGATGGAGCTGGCCGAAGCTACAGTCCTGTGCAGCCTCTTGCTCCCCCGTGCATCAGAGGCCCCATGCCAGCAAGAATGCTTTCCACAATTCATCCAGAGACATTTGCAGATACTTGGTGCTTTGTCCAGGGGGAGAGGGGATCAGAGCAGAGTTGAGGGAAGTAGATGAGATACAGCCAAGAGCTCTCTCTGCTCTGGAGACAAGTCAAAGGCATCTGGGTGGAATGTCTTCTTTGATAAATGAATGACTTATTTGGTAGCTCTCGATGACTTAATGATCCAAGTGTTTATTTGGATAGTTCTTAAATTTTACGAGAGACTCTGCCTCCACCACCCACTTGGGTTTCACCAATTTTGGACATCTTGGTAGTGCAGCAGTGAGCATGAAGCTATTATAGCTCGGGATGTCGGAGTTCAGCGTTCGTTTCTGGCGTCTTCTGTAACAAGCCTGTGCGCCCTTCCCTTGAGCACGTGAGTTTCCTCCAGGTGCTCCGGTTTCCTCCCACAGTCCAAAGATGCATGAGACAGAAGGTTAATTGGTCATTGTAAATTGTCCGATGATTAGGCTAGGGTTAAAATAGGTGGGTTGCTGGGCCGTGTGGCTCATTTGGCCAGAAAGAGCCTATTCCAAGATGTATCTCTAAATAAATAGATAGATAGATAGATAAATAAGTAAAGTGAAAGAAATCTTCTTCAGATTGCTTTTAAATCACCAACCAGTTTCCTTATCTATAACTATATCTATATCTATACACTTTGATTATAGCTAACTCTACTAAGGGTAAAAGTTTCTCATTGTTGACCATATCTATGCCGTCAGTCAGGTCTCTCCCCAAACTCCTCAATCCTCATTATACCCTTGCACCTTATTGTCTGTCTGCACTGCACTTTCTCTGTAACTGTAAACCTTCATTCTGCATTCTGTTCTTTTCTTTTGTATTTCCTCAATGTACTGATATGACGAAATGATCTGTAAGGATGGCATGTAAATCAAAGTTTTTCTCTGTACCCTAGTTCATGTGATAATAACGAACCAATTTATTTATCAAACTAAAGCATAGCTGAAGTGTTTTGCCTCAGGCAACAAACTAGTGAATCAACAACCACTGCGCTGGAGAAACTCAGTGGGTCGATCAGCATCTGTGCGAGGAAAGGAACTATCAACGTTTCAAGTCGAATCCCTGCATTTGGACTGAGAAGGGCTGTGCCAAACCCCTCAGGCTCCTTTCTCACTACTCCTCCTCTCTCCTTAATACCATTCCACCTATGCACTCTCAGTGCCTTTTCTCCCGGGGTGGTAAAGACATCCTTTTAAGCAGAGTGGAGGAGGGTTTAGGGAAGATGTCAGAGGTAGATTTTTCTTTTGCACAGAAAACAGTAAGTAGTTGGAATGCAATGGCGGGGATGGAGGTTGAGGCTGACACAACAGAGACATTTAAGAGACTCTTAAATAGATACATGGATGTAAGAAAATTGGAGGGTATGGGCTGTGTAGGAGGGAAGGGTTAGATTGATCATTGAATAGGCTAAAAGGTTGCCACAACTTTGAGGGCTGAAGTGTTCATATTGTTCCAATTTCTATGTTCTACTTCTAATTTTTCTATTGCCATGTTCAACGTCACCTATAAACATTATATTCCATCTGCCATGTCGTTACCTACTCACTCAACCTGCCGGCATCCACTCTGAAGGTTCTTTTCATAATCCTCACAGCCTACAACGCCATGCAGGAAAATAGCTGGTCATTGACTTCTGGAAGTGGGGCAGGGTACTTGAAATGTAGTGCCCAGGTGGTAGATACCACCCATTGCTTGTTCTGGTCCAAGCACACAGACATTATGGCCAAGAAAGCACACCAGTACCTCTTCTTCTTCAGAAGACTAAGAAATCTGCCCCATCTTGTATGGCATGCACCAATTTTCACAGATGCAGCTTAGAAAACACCCTCTCTCGATGCATCATAACTGGGCACGGCAACGGCTCTGCCCAAGACTGCAAGAGATAGTAGAGAGTTGTGAATACAGTCCAGCTTATCACAAAAAAACAGCCTCCCCTCTATTGACTCCACCTAAAATCTCCAAGAAAGTAGTCATTATTATCAAAGACCCGCCCCACCCTGACCATTCTCTCTTCTCCCTCTTTCATTGAGCAGGAGATACAAAAACTTGAGAGCACATACCACCAGACTGGACAGCTTTGATCCTGTTGGTTAAGGCTCTTTAATGTGCGATAAAGGTGAGCTCTAGACCTCTCGATCTACCTTAACATGGTCTTTGTATTTTATTGCCTACCTGCACCACATTTTCTATGCAACTGTAACACTATACTCCCCATTACTCCCCATGCTGGTTGTTTTAGCTTTTGCACCAGCATGATGTTCTGATGTATGAAATGATCTGTCTGGGCGGCACGCAAGCAAAAGCTTTTCACTGTACTTGCAACCATAATAGACTAATTATCAATGTCCAGTTACCAACTTCACAAGCCAACTTGAATGTATTACACTGGATCCCATGTTCTTGATATGGCCACTCAGTCCTGATCCCTATGGCATCCCACTGGTCCCAGCCTCGCCTGCTGATTCATTCTTTCCCTTTGCTTTCTGGGCAGCACAGTATTATAATGGTTAGCATAATCGCTCTACAGTGCCAGCCCAGCCAATACTGATTGGGGTTCGATTCCCTCCGCTGTCTGTAAGGAGCTTGTACGTTCTCCCCATGACTGCCTGGGTTTCCTCCAAATGTTTTGGTTCCCTCTCACATTCCAATGACGTACAGGTTAGGGTTAGGGGTAAGTTGTAGGTGTGTTGGAGGCGTGACAACACTTGTGGGCTGCCCCCAGCACAACTCGTGCTGATTTGTTTTGACGCAAAATGATGCATTTCAATGTATGTTTCAATGTCTCGATGTACTGTGCCTATAAAAGGTATTCACCACCCCCCCCCAGAGGTTTTCATCTTTTATTGTTTTACAACATTGAATCACAGTGGATTTAATCTGGCTTTTTTTTTGACACTGATCAACAGAAAATGACTCTTTCATGTCAAAGTGAAAACAGATCAGTGTCAAAAAAAGCCAAATTAAATCCACTGTGATTCAGTGTTGTAAAACATTAAAACAGGAAATCTTCCAAGGGGGTGAATACTTTTTATAGGCACTGTATATTTGAAGAATAAATAAAATCTCTTTGATCTTCTATATGACCTGACATTCATCACTTACTATATAATGGAGGAAGATAGGCAACAATTGCTGAAGCTGGCACACCAACAGTTAACACTGAAGTATCTCAGCTCCTGTTGTACCATCTTGTCCATCTGCGAATGTGTGATATGACCTTCTTGAGCATTATCTATAGAAATTAGCAAATAATGAGGACTTCAGGTACTGGCTATGTAACATATAACCTTGAAAATCCTACACCTTGGGATGTAAACAAATTTCTGGTGTAGACTAAGTCATCAGTACAAGGTAACAACCTTCCAAACACTAAAATGTCCCTTGTTAATGCGTTCACTCAGATTAACAGTTCAAAACACAATGCTCAAACTGAAATGACTGAATGTGCTAATGTTACTTCAGCCTTTAACTTAAACTTTTGTATCTTCCAAGTTTTATTTCATGCTGTAAAGATGCTTTAATCATGCCTGCTCTTCCTCCTGCCACATGATTCCCCTGTAGGTCAACTGTCAATCTCACTGTTGTGAACCCTCCTCATCAGTCCTCTGAGTTGTTACATTCCCAATCTTCTCTGAGAGAACATTTTCTTTGCTTCACATTTTGAGCATATCGAGGACTTACTATGATAACGGAGTTAACTTTAAAGCAAAATACTGCAGCTGCCAGAAACCTGAGGAAAATACAGGACGTTTAGAGATATTCAGAGAAATCACAACTACCCAAAAGAAGAAATTGTTTCTTCATCTGTGTTTGAAATGGGAAACCTTGTGATTTAAAACTGTGCCCCCTAATTTTCCACACCTATAGGAGAAACATCCTCTCATAATCTACCTTCTGGACCGCTCTCAGAGTTTCCTGGGTTTCAATAAGACCACTGAAAGTTTCAATAAAAAGGTGTTTAATTTCCATTGGGATCCATTGCAAGCTCCTGTAAAAGATATCTCAGTAACTGGAAGTAGCCTCAGTGCTACAGTTGGTGACTACATTTCCAAGGGCGGGAGTCAGTAGGGGTCAACGGTAGCAAGTGAGGCGGGGAACTGGAGATACGTGCACAGGAAGGGCTGGTTGTGGCCAGGGAGGTGTGGACTAGCGGAGCTCAATTGAAAGGAGTTTCCAGATGCCGGACAGCATAAACTGAAGGGTAAGTCTAGGACAGGGGTGAGAAGGTGTGAAACAGACCTCTATTGATAGGGGGGTAGGTGGAATGGAGAGGAGTTGCTATGAGGTCAAATGATTAGACAAAGAGGATGTGGATGCTGGTGTCAATATAAAGAGGCAATCATGGTGTATGATAGAGATCATGAGAGGCATAGATAGGTTAGACACAGGGGGGAGGCGGAACATCGACTCAGACCATGAGAAGCCTTCGTCGGGCATTTTCATACCTTACAAGGAAGGCACAGATTGGAAATCTGCGTGGGGTGCCTCTCCTTGCACAGACATCAGAGCAATGTGTGGTTAAGTGCCTTGCTCAAGGACACAAACACGCTGCCACAGCTGAGGTTCGAACCAGCGACCTTGAGATCACAGACAAACACCTTAACCACTTGGCCACGTGCCCAGACATAGGGGAGTGGTGTATAAAAACAGAGGATAGGTTTCAGATGAGAGGGAGGAGGTTTAGAGGGGATCAGAAGGTAACAGAGAGTGGCTGGCAATGGAATGCAAAGCCTGAGGAATTGGTGGAGGCAAAGACTCTCACAACATTAAAGGGGCATTTAGATAGGCACCAGGACAGGCTACAGGCATAAATCAGAGACAGGGGATTAGCATTGATAGTACAACTGTTGGCATGGACTAAGGGGACCATACCTGTGCTGTTATATTCCAGCACTATGACTGAGCCAAACAGAACAAAAACAGGCCCTTCAGTCCATTACATCCATGCTGACCATCAAGCACCCAGCTATGCTCGTCCCAAGTTTTGGTCTGTAACTTTCTGTATGTTGGTGTTTCCAGTGCTCATCTTGATATTTCTTAAATCTTCTGGGAGTACCTGCCTCCATCGCCTTCTTGGGCAATATGTATCGGACTCCAACCACCCTCTGGGTCTTCCACAGATCCCTTCTAATCCTCTTACTCCTCATACTTACTCCTTAACTTACTCCTTAAACTTATACCCCCAGCCTTAGCCCTCTCTGTCCTGAGGAAACATGTCTTATCCATGCTTCTCACAATTTCATGTCGAATTTATTTAATCCCACATATTTATTTTTTTGCGACTAGATTGGAAGAGAGAGGACAATGGCTGAACTAAATATCATTGGGACTCATATCTTCATTATTGTATTTTGTTTGTATTTAATCAATGTTGTTACTTTCAATTTAGAAGGGTTCCATAGTCATGCACTGACTGCTTTAAGGAGAGTGAGTACTTCTAGTAGAGGAAGGTGGAAGCATACAGTACTAGAATAGATATCAAAGTGCTTTTATTGCAGCAAAAAGGACATTTTTCTTTTATCTCCATTGATGTTCAAGAAGCAATTGCTCTCAGTGTGCAAGTGACAGTAGCAAGGACACACTTAATACCCATCCCTGGTTGCCTTGAGAACATGGTTGCTAGGCTATAACAATGGTCATTAGGAGCCAGTAACAGCAGAGGCAGATGTAGGCTGGACCAAGTGCATTTGGTAGGGTCCATTCTGCAAAGGATGTGAGCAAAGGGTGTTGGATATTGTCTGGATGTGGAACTTTGCCAGATACAGGGCAGGGAGAGATCATTCAGCGACCCAAGAAATTCTGTAGGTGCTGGAAATCTTGAGCGACACACTCAAAATGCTGGAGGAATTCAGGTCAGGCAGCATCTATGGAGGGAAATAAACAGTTGACATTTTGGGCCAAGACCTTTCATCAGCCCCATTCAGCTCTTGTGCCTGTTCCACCACTTAATCAGATTCCCTGCTGTTATGCAGATCTCTCACAACACTAACCAATACCGCTTTTACTGAACAGCTCTTTGACCTGAAACATTAACTGTCTTTCTGTCTCTGCGGATGCTGCCTGACCTGCTGAGTGTTTCCAGCGTTCCTGTTTTCATTTGATAATTGGTAAATGGGTTCATTGTTGTCCCATGTCCTGCGGTAAAGTGAAAAAGTTTTGTTTTGCATGCCAGCCCCACAGACTATTTCACCACATCAGTACATCGAGTATAGAGTGCAATAAAGGCATGTAGCTTTAACAGCATATAGTTACAGAGAGAGTGTAGTGCAGACAGGCAATAAGGTACAAAGGCCATAACAAGGAAGATTGTGAGGTTAAGAGTCCATCTTATTGTTCCAAAGGTCTGTTCAAGAATCTTATAACAGCAGAGTAGAAGTTGTCCTTGAGCCTGGCGGTTGATGCTTTCAGACTTTTGTATCTTTTGCCCAATGGGAGGGTGGAGAGGAGAGAATGTCTGGGGTGGGACAATATTTTGATTATGCTGGCTGCTCTACCAAGGCAGTGAGAAATGCAGACTGAGTCCATGGAGAGGAGGTTTTGGGATGTCCTGAACTGTGTCCCCAAATTTCTGCAATTTCTTATGGTCTCGGGCAGAGCAGTTGCCATACCAAGCGGTGAACATTTCACCCTAACCGACTATTTTACAAATACTTGCCTCATACTATAGCTAGCAATAGTAATCCCTCAGCCCTTTCAACATATCAAATATTAATAGAAAGGCTATTGATAAAACAATTCTTATCAGGTTCCTTAGTATCAGAAGACTGGATTAGTGGAGGTTCCTAATTACTCCTGCTCCCAGTTTGATTACACTGTTGCTTCAGGGCAGTGTTGTCTGGAAGTGTTGCATTGTCGGAGGTAGGAAGCTTGGATATGGTATTAAATAAAGGCTGGGCCTGTCCTCTCAGGTGCTCTCAAAAGCTCCCACAAAATTTTAGAAAGAGAATTAGTGTTTCAGAATTTGGTTTTGTAAGCAGGTGTATACAAATGAAAGTCAAATGAGAGCCAGGCCATTATAAACACTAGTGGTTTCCGGAGGGACTGCTGACTAGATTGGCTGACTGGTAGGAGGCAAAAAGTGGGAATAACGGGGCCTTTTCTGGTTCGCTGCCAGTGATTAGTGGTGTTTGTTCCCTAGGGGTCAATTTTGGGACTGCTTCTTCCCATGTTGTATGTCAATGATCTAGATGACAGAATTGAAGGCTTTGTGGCCAAGTTTGTGGATGATACAAAGAAAGGCAGGCAGTGCTGAGGAAACAGGGAGTGTGCAGAAAGATGAAGAAAATGGGTAAAGAAGTGGCAGATGGAATACAGTACGCAGTTTAGGGTCATGCACTTTGGTAGAAGGAATAAAGGCAAAGACTATTTTCTAACAGGGGAAAAATTCTGAAATTTGAGGTGCAAAGGGTCTTGGGGATCCTAGTACAGGGTTACCTAAAGGTTAACTTGCAGGTTGAGTTGGTAGTAAGGAAGGCAAATGCAATGTTATCATTCATTTCCAGAGGATTAGAAGATAAAAGCAAGGATGTAATGCTAAGATTTTATAAGGCGTTGGCCAGACTGAATTTGGCGTACTGTGAGCAGGTTTTGAGCCCCATATCTTTCTTTCTTTATCAATCTTTTTATTAATTTAAAAAAAAGTATATATATACAAACTAGAGGAGGATTATCTCATAACAATATCAATAACAATACATATAAAAGGTAAAATAAACATCATCAAGATGATACATAATATTAATCTAATAGTATATAATAAAAATAAGAATCAATTCTCCTCTTATCATTTCATAAAAAGAAAAAAAAGAAACTTTTATAATTTATATATATAAAAACCCCCCACTATTCTCTGTAAACAAAAACAAAAAATAAAAAAAAGAAAAAGAAAAAAACGGGGGACTGGGCAGCCCATATTGAGAGTAAAGTGAAAAAAAGAAAAACTTTCTGATCAAATCCAAAGTTTTGAGGGAGTAACTGGGAGAGCAATGAATATGAAAATGAAAATATTGAATAAAAGGTCGCCAGGTTTCTTCAAATTTAAAGGATGTATCAAATGTCCGACTTCTTATTTTCTCTAAACTTAGACAGGACATAATGGAGGAAAACCAATAAAAAAACAGTAGGTGGATTAGGAGCCCCATATCTAAGAAAGGATGTGCTGGTATTGGAGAGGGTCCAGAGAAGGCTCATGAGAATTATCCCAGCGTTGTGTATTTAATATTTCAGAAATATTTGAGTAATCCTGTAAATATATTGTTTGATTAAGCATTCTTTGTTGCTTAAATAATTAATTACAGATTATTTGTAATAATAAGTGAATGTTATACATCATGGCGCCACTGCATGATAAGTACGTGCTTCACTTCAAGTAAACATCAAACTAAGACTTGCATTCCCGGCTCTCTTGTTTTTCTTCCAATTAGTTCAATGTTTTGAAGCGTGATAGCCAGGAATGAAAGAGTTAACATTAAAAAGAAGCGTTTGATGGCTCTGGGCCTCTGCTCGCTGGAGTTCAGAAGAATGAGGGTGATCTAATTGAAATCTGTCAAATATTAAAAGGTCTAGGTAGAGAGAATGTGGAGGAGATTTTTCCAAAAGTGAGAGTCTAGGACCAGAGGGCACAACCTCAGAATACAATTACATCCCTTTCGAACAGATCTGAGGAGGAATTTCTTTAGCTGGGGTGTGGTGAATCTGTAGAATTCATTGGCAGAGATGGCTGTGGAGGCCAAATCATTGGGTATATTTACAGCCAAGCTGATAGTTTCTTGATTAGTGAGGGCAAAGGCAGGAGAACGAGGTTGAGAGTGATAATAAATCAGCCATGATTGAATAGTAGAGCAGACTCGATGGGCTGAATGGCCTAATTCTGCTCCTATGTCTTATGGTCTTATGACTATATAGGGAAGGCTGTCAATATCTTAGGTGGAGTCCAGAGAAAATTTACCACAAAGCTGTCGACAATATGGGAGTGGGGAGGAACAAGCGAATCTGGGCTTGTTCTTTCAAGTGGAGATATTGAAGAGAAAAGTTAAAAGAGGTGATTAAAAATATGAAGGATTTGACAGTATATTTCCTGACAACATAGGAGACTGTTCAGCACATCACGATTGTGCCAGCTCATAGAGAAGTCCCATTCCTGCAGTCATGTTCCCTGTAACATATTGGAACAGAGAACACATGGCACAGCACAGGCCCTTCATCCCACAATGTTGCTCTAACCTTCTAACTTACTCCATGATCAATCTAACCCTCCCCGCCCCGCAGCAAAACATTGCAGCTCTTGCACTCAATCCCCCGACTAATGAAGGACAACGTATCACACACTGTCTAACCACCCTATCAACCTGCGTGGCAACTGGGAGGGACCTATGAACATGGACCCAAGATCCCACTGTTTCTCCACATCTCAGAATCCTGCCAAAAATATGCAAACTCCTCATGGACAGTATTGGAGGTCAGGATCAAACCTGGGTCTCTGGAACTCTGAGGCAGTGCGTCTACCAGCTGTGTATGGCACTGTAAAGGAGATCGTCTACCAGCTGTGTATGGCACTGTCGAGGAGATCATATACCAGCTGTGTATGGCACTGTAAAGGAGATCATCTACCAGCTGTGTATGGCACTGTCGAGGAGAGGGTCTACCAGCTGTGTATGGCACTGTTGAGGAGTGTGTCTACCAGCTGTGTATGGCACGGTGGAGGAGAGGGTCTACCAGCTGTGTATGGCACTGTAAAGGAGATCGTCTACCAGCTGTGTATGGCACTGTTGAGGAGAGGGTTTACCAGCTGTGTATGGCACTGTAAAGGAGATCGTCTACCAGCTGTGTATGGCACTGCAGAAGAGAGGGTCTACCAGCCGTGTATGGCACTGTAGAGAAGAGGGTTTACCAGCTGTGTATGGCACTGCAGAAGAGAGGGCCTACCAGCTGTGTATGGCACTGTAAAGGAGGGGGTCTACCAGCTGTGTATGGCACTGCAGAAGAGAGGGTCTACCAGCTGTGTATGGCACTGTAAAGGAGATCGTCTACCAGCTGTGTATGGCTCTGTAAAGGAGATCGTCTACCAGCTGTGTATGGCTCTGTAAAGGAGGGGGTCTACCAGCTGTGTATGGCACTGTAGAGGAGAGGGTCTACCAGCTGTGTATGGCTCTGTCGAGGAGATCGTACGTGACTATAGAGGAGCTTATGACTGAATGATGAGAAACTATTCACGTGCAGAAGGAGTAGTGGTGAGAGGGCACAGATTGAAGGGAAGTGACAATCAGACTAAAGCTGAGAGGGGTTCTGTTACTCCAAAAGTGATGGAGGCAGACCAAATAATGACTTTCAATTGAAAGAGCTACGTTATGAGATCAGTGTGAGCAGGTAAAGTCACTGCTTCATAGTTTTGAGGTTCAATCCTGACCTTGGGCGCTGCCTGTATGGAGTTTGCATGTCTGTGGCTGTGTAGGTTTCTCCCCACTGCTCCCGTTTTCTCCCACATCCCGAAGATGTGTGGGATGGTTGGTTGATCAGAGACCGTAAATTACTCCTTGTGTAGGTGAGTGGCAGAATCGGGGGCATTTGATGGAAATGTGGGAAAATACTGTTTACATGGGAAAGTTAATGAGGGAATGAGATTTCTCTGCGAGCTGGTATCAATTCAATGGGCTGAGTGGCTTCAGCTTTTTTACCTGGAAAGTATTGAATAACTCTTTCAAAAGCTGGCCATTTTCTGTGCTCCATGATTCCAATGGTGCCTTTTTGTTGAATGTAAAGTGCTTTGGAAGGCAAGACGTTGTAAGTTTGCAAGCAATTACTCCTCACCCGGTTTAATTCTAATGGCAACACCCTCCACCTCCCATACCCTCACATCTCACACCCCCACATCTCACAGCCTCCCACCCCACACACCCCCACAACCCAGCAACAGCTTAGAACAGATCTTAGAACACTGATAAGTTGTTGAAGACAAGTTCCAGAGAGCATTAATGTGGAGTAAGTGTCATTAAAGACCCTCAGCATCAGGGATAATCCCTCGTCTCATCACTACCATCGGGGAGGAGCTACAGAAGCCTGAAGATGCATGCTCAATGTTTTAAGAACAGATTCTTCTTCTCTGCCATCAGATTTCTGAATGCGCTATGAATACTATTCCCCTATTACAATATTTATTTATCTATCTATGTAGTTATATATTTATTATTAATCATTGTAACTTACAGTTAACTTGTATTGTTGTTACGAACATCAGATTTCGTGACTTTGTCAGTGATAACAAGCCTGATTCTGATTCTGTAAACGATTACGGGCACAAGAAAAGTTTAAGCAGCTCTGCCTGGCCTTCAGAGACCTCTCCATCACTGAGTCCCGTCCCTTAGGAATCAGGAGTATCTGGAGAGAGGTCATTGGTTGGCCACATTGCCACCTGAAATGTGGTCCCATTTGCCCACATTAAGTTGTGACAGGGTCCTGAATTACCCCTATGAACTGTGCTTTTGGAAAGAGAGAGAGAGAGAGGTGTCCAACACAGACAGCTTGTTAAAAAGAGAGAAAAAGAAAGAGAGGGAGAGAGAGAGAGGCGAAGACTGCTTTGAGATGGTGTTATGGTTTGTCGGCAGCATGTTTACACTTTTGCAAGGACACTGGCAGCTTCCAAGTTCTTACAGGGAGAGAAGGGAGCAGCTGCTTGATAGACAGCTGGTATTCAACACAGTGAGATAAATAGAAGATCAGTTGTTAGACCTACAGACACATGGTTTTGGACACTGAATGAGCTTTGTTGTGCCCACAGGAAAGGTGGGTTTTGGAGGATCGAACAGGCAGATCGATCAGTGACTCTAGCAGTGTGAAAAGGGTGTGACCGGTGGGGAGTTATTCATGTGTCTGACCCTCACCTGGGTTGATAATTCCACCACAGAAGAACGGTCCCCTTTGTTGTGGTCACAGTTGGTGACTTCTAAAGGATTTCGGAGGACAACAGGAAGATCGAAGATGTCAGCTCACCTGAAGACTCAAATCTCTCCCTCTCTCTCTCTCCCTCTCTCTCTCTCTCCCTCTCTCTCTCTCTCCATCACTACTCAACTCAATACCACGAATTGAACTGAACTTTACTCATCATTGTAAGACTATCTACTTACCCCTAGACTTGAAGAAGCCTGGTTTTCATATATTTCCACACTTATATATAATCATTCCTAACCTGTTTTATATATCTGATTTTATATTACTGTATTGCGTAGTTACTAATAAATACCATTAGTTAATAGCAATACTGGACTCCAAAGTGTTTTCCATTTCTGCTGGTTCTTTAACCCGTCACGGGGTACGTGACAAAATTGGGGCTTGCATCCGAGATATGAACAAATTGGTTGGGGTGCTTGTTTGAATTGATCGGGGAAAATCCATTTTGATTTGCTTGTGTGGAAAAACAGCAGAAATGGATGTTAATGTTGAGAGGTTTCTGTTGGAACCAACCCCTGAAGAATTGGATGATGCTAAGAGGGATGTGCTGTTGGGAATTGCTCAAAAGTTAAGACTAAAGATGACCACAAGAAAGCTCAGAAATAGACCAGCATTATATAGCTAAGGGAAAGTTTGATAAGGAGGTGTTAAAGTTATTTGCTGAAGGTAAGGTACTTACTGAGGCTGAAATTCAGTTGCAATTGAAATTGAAATTAAAACAGCTCAAGGCTGATGAAACAGAAAAGCAGAGGATCTATGAGGCTAGAGAGGCAGACAAACGGAGAGAAGTGGTAGAAAAACAGTTTGAAAGGCTGTCCAAGGCGAATCGTACTGTGAACCTCACTAAAAGTGAGTTTAGTCATGCCACAGTGACATATCTGGGCTATGTAGTAGGCCAGGGCCAACTGGCTCCTCTACAGGCCAAGATTCAAGCTATTGCTGAGGTTCCTGTTCCGACAGGCAGGAAAGCTTTGAGAAGGTTTCTGGGAATGGTTGGATATTACCGAAAGTTTTGTAAGAACTTCACGGACATCGCTCTCCCCCTAATGAAACTTCTAGGGAAGAGTGAATGATTTGTATGGAGTGATCTTTGCCAGAAGGTATTTGAAGGTCTAAAAACCATCCTGTGTTATCATCCTGTGCTCAAAGCACCGATTTTTCCAAGCTATTTTCTATAGCAACAGACGCTAGTGATGAAGCTGCTGGGACAGTACTGTTACAGAAAGGTGTGGTTGACATTGAACACCGAGTAGTTTATTTCTCAAAGAAATTTAATGTGCACAGAAAAATTATTCCACTGTTGAAAAGGAATTATTAGCACTTATTCTGGCTTTACAACACTTTGAAGTCTATGTTTGTCCTGCCCAGAGACCACTTGTGGTTTACATGGATCACAATCTGTTAGTGTTTCTAACTAAGATGAAGGATAAGAATAGACAGTTATTAAATTGGAGTCCGATATTGCAAGAATATGATCTGAAAATCAAACATATGAAAGGTACTGACAATTTTCTAGCTGATTGCTTATCCAGATGTTAAGTTAGAAATTGTACACATTTTTGCTGTTATCTGATGATTTATACATGTATTGTTTCGAACTCTGTAATTTCCAGTTAAACTAAAATTTTGCCTGCGTCAAACTTTTTTCTAAAAGGAAGGGTGTGTGACAGGGTCCTGAATTACCCCTATGAACTGTGCTTTGGAAAGAGAGAGAGAGAGAGGTGTCCAACACAGACAGCTTGTTAAAAGAAAGAAAAAGAAAGAGAGGGAGAGAGAGAGAGGCGAAGACTGCTTTGAGATGGTGTTATGGTTTGTCGGCAGCATGTTTACACTTTTGCAAGGACACTAGCAGCTTCCAAGTTCTTACAGAGAGAGAAGGGAGCAGCTGCTTGATAGACAGCTGGTATTCAACACGGTGAGATAAATAGAAGATCAGTTGTTAGACCTACAGACACATGGTTTTGGACACTGAATGAGCTTTGTTGTGCCCACAGAAAAGGTGGGTTTTGGAAGATCGATCGGGAGGATTGATCAGTGGCTCTCGCAGTGTGAAAAGGGTGTGACTGGTGGGGAGTTATTTGTGTGTCTAACCCTCGCCTGGGGTGATAAGTATACCACAGAAGAACGGTCCCCTTTGTTGTGGTCACAGTCGGTGACTTCTAAAGGATTTCGGAGGACAACGTGAAGATCGACGGCGTCAGCTCACCTGAAGACTCAAATCTCTCCCTCTCTCTCTCTCTCCATCACTACTCAACTCAATACCACGAACTGAACTAAACTTTACTCACCATTGTAAGACTATCTATTTACCCTTAGACTTGAAGAAGCTTGGTTTTCATATATTTCCACACTTACTTATGTATAATCATTGCTAACCTGTTTTATATATCTGCATTTATATTACTGTATTGCATAGTTACTAATAAATACTATTAGTTAATAGCAATACTGGACTCCAAAGTGTTTTCTATTTCTGCTGGTTCTTTAACCTACCACGGGGTACATGACAAAGCCTATTTGCCTCTGAACCTTTCCTATCCATGTACCTGTCCAAATGCCTTTTAAATGTTGTTATGGTACCTGCCTTAACCACTTCTTCTGGCAGCCCGTTTACCTCCTGGGTGAAAAAGCTGCCCCTCAGGGTCCCAGTAAATCTCTCCCCTCTCATCTTAAACCCTTGTGTTCTCCTCTTTCATTCCCCAATCCTGGGAAAAAGACTGAGTGCATTCATCCTATCCCTGCCTTCATAATTTTATGCTCCTCTATAAAATCACCCCTCATTCTCCTCTGTTCCAATGAAAATTCCAGCCTGCTCAACCTTCTCCATAGCTCAGTCCCTTGAGTCCCAGCAACATACTCAGAAAGGTTCCATGCACTCTTTCCAGCTTAATGGCATCTTTCCCACAGCGGGGTGACCAAAACAGAGTACAACGTTCCAGTGCGGCCTCACCTGCATCTTGTACAGAAGAGTTTAAGTCGGGGTTGGATTGAACACCCAACATTTACCCAGAATGGCACAATTGAGGTGGCTCATTAATAGTTTGCAGGATGGAGCTGTCTCTTGCCACTGGAGTCAATGTCTATTCCCTCTATTACTAATGCACATTGGCTGTAGTACACAGGGAAGTTTTATCTCACCCATGAGGAACTCTGGAAAGACTGGCCTTTACTGCCCAGTGCTGGAGTTGACCACATTCTAGGCCACAGCCTAGGATAACCTCATGTCAACCAAATGGGTATGGAACTGAAGGATGATCCAGGCTTTGCTTATTAAAATCATTCAGCTCTAAAACCGTCAGGGTCAATTTGTAAAGCCTTCTGAGTTACTGACTATGTAATCTCAATAGTAAACTGATGTACTGTAGCATCTGATCAAGTTTGCTTTGGCAGGGCCTACATCCTCTCAGACCACCTGACCAACAGTACTGAGGAAAAGTGTCCCTCTCTGAATCCTCCTGTGTGTCGCACTGTTTTAGCAGGAGGGCATTTATCAGTGAGGTCTTAGGGAGCAGACCCATTTACTGCCTATCCCTAGGAACTCACACAAAATGGTGGAGGAACTCAGCATCTGTTCTGCCTATCTCCTTGCAACTTCCCCCCTCACCTGGTCTCACCTATCACCTGCCAGTTTGAACTCTTCCTCCTCCCTCCACTCTCTTATTCTGGCTTCTGCCCCCTTCCTTTCCAGTCCCGATAAAGGATCTTGGCCCGAAATATTGACTGTACATTTTCTTTCATTGATGCTGTTTTACCTGCTAAGTTCCTCCAGTGTTCTGTGTTTGCTGCTCAAGAATTCCAGCTGCTGCAGAATCTCGTGTCTCTGATGACTGCTATCCGTGGTTGAAGGTGATGCTGTGGGCACTGAACTACCACAGTCTTTACAGGGTGAGAGCCCAGTTATAACATGGAGTTGTGGAGAATGGGCACAGAAAGGTACAGAGTAGATCAGTTGTGACCATACTGAATGAAAGAGCAAGCTGAGGGGCATGGTGGCCTACTCCTGTTCCGACCTCCTTGATCATGGCCAATTTATTATCCCTCTCCTGGCTTCTCCCCATAACCTTTGAAGCCCTTACTAATCAAGAACCTGTCAACCTCCATTTTAAATACAGGCGATGCTTTGGCCTCCACAGCCGTCTGTGGCAATGATTTCTATGGGTTCACCACCTCCTGGCTAAAGAAATTCCTCCTCATTTCTGTTCTAAAGGGACGTCCTTCTGTCCTGAGGCTGTGCCCTCTGGTCCCACATCCACCCACTGTGGGAAACATTCTCTGTACATTCAAACTATCTAGGCCTTTCAATATTTAGTAGATTTCAGTGAGATCTCCACTCTTCCTTCTGAACACCAGTGGGTACAGGTCCAGCATCATCAGACGCTCTTCATATGTTAACCCTTTCATTCTTAGGATCATTCTTATGAACTTCCTCTGGACCCTGTCCAATGCCAGCACATCTTCCCTTAGTAATGGGGCCAAAAAACTGCTCACAATGTTCCAAATGCAGTCAGATAAAGTGTCACTATTATATCATTGCTTTTAACCTCTAGTCCTCTGGAAATAAATGCTAACATTGCATTTGCTTCCCTTATTACCAACTCAGTCTGCAAGTTTTCCTTCAGGTAATTTTGCACTAGGCCTCTCAAGTTCCTTTGCACCTTTGATTCCTGATTTTTGAATTGCACCTCTACCTCCCCATTTAGAAACTAGTCAACGCCTTTATTCCTTCTACCCAAGTGCATGACTTCCCCACGCAGTATTCCACCTGCCACTTCTTTGCCTATTCTCATAATCTGCCCAAGTTTTTTTCTGCAAAGTGAGTTCAGGCAGCTACGTGCTTTAAGTTGAAGGAAGGGACCTCCAGTGTTGTGATCTCGGGATTTCTACCTGTGCCACGTGATACCGAGACAAGAATTAGAAGGAGATACAGTTTAATGCGTGGCTGAGGAGATGGATCAGTGGGGAGGGCTTTGGATTTCTTGCAGGAAAGGTGGAACTACAAGGGAACCAATATACTGTAGGAAGGCTTGCTGGTGCTACTCTGGGGTGTTTAAACTAGAGGTGTAGGGGATGGGAAGCAAAGTGCTGGGACAGATAGTTGAGAGGTTGTGGGGAAAGTACTGTAGATGTCAAGCCTACATACAAAGACAGGAACTAAAAGGTTGAGTACGGTGGAACAAATATTCTGAATTGCATCAATTTCAATGCAAGGAGCATTGCAGAAAAGGTGGGTGAGTTTAGAGCATAGATCAGCACATGGAATTATGATATTGTAGCCATTGATGAGACTTGGCTACAGTAGGGGTAGGAATGGCAAGTCATTGTTGTGGAGTTCTGTTGTTTTAGACATGGAAGTGCGAGAGGATTTTAAGGGGAAGGATTGGCATTGCAAGTCAGGGAAAACGTCATGGTAGTGCTCAGACAGGACTGATTGGAGGGCTCGTCGATTGAGGCTATATGGGTGGAAATGAGGAATAAGAAAGGAATGACTGCATTAATGGGATTATACTATAGACCTCCGAATAGTTAGTGTGAATTAGAGGTGCAAATTTGTAGAGAGATAGCAGACAGTTACAAGAAATGTAAAGCTGTGATTGTAGGTGATTTTAACTATTTACGTATCAACAGGGACTACCGTAATGTAAAGGGGTTGGATGAGATAGAGGATTACAAGAAATGCAAGAGAACACATAAGAAGGAAATCGGGAGGGCTAGAAGGCAAGAGGTTGCTCTGGCAGACAAAGTGAAAGAGAATTCCAAGAGCTTCCACAGGTATATTAAGAGCAAAAGGATAGCAAGGGGCAAAATTGGTGCACTTGAAGATCAGTGTAGTCATCTAGGCATGGAGTCAAAAGAGATGGAGGGAATCTTCAATGGATATTTGTGTCTGTATTTATGTGGGAGATGGACATAGAGTTTATAGAACTGAGGTAAAACAGTAGTGTGGTCATGGGCCTTATCTAGAAGAGGAGATGCTTGCTGTCTTGAGCCAAACTAGGGTGAATAAGACCCAAGGGCCTGACAATGTGTCCCTTCAGACCTTGTGGGAGGCGAGTGCACAAATTGCAGGTGCCCTGGCAGAGGTATTCGAAATTGCCCTTAGCATGTGTGAGGTGCCGGAAGACCAGATGATAGATAATGTTCCGTTGTTCAGAAAGGCTCTAAGAATAAGCAAAGAGATTAAGGGCCGGTGGGCCTGATGTCAGTGGATAAATTACTGGAAGGTAATCTAAGGGACAGGATATATAAGTATTTGATTAGAGAGGTCCTGATTAAGGAAGTCAACAAGGCTTTGTGTGTGGTAGGTCATGTCTAATCTTACAGAGTTTTTCGAGGAGGTTACTAGGAAAGTTAATGAAGAAAAGGCAGTGGATCTTAAATATGAAAAATTCTGCAGATGCTGGAAATCCAAAGCAACACACACAAAATGGTGGAGGAACTCAGCAGGTCAGGCAGCATCTGTGGAAATGAATAAACAGTCGACGTTTCAGGCCAAGATCTTTTTTCGGGGCTGGAAAGGAAGGGAGAAGACACCAGAATAACAGAAAGGCAGTACATGTTGTCTCCATGACTTTAGTAAGACCTTTGAGAAAGTTCTGCATGGAAGGTTGGTCAAGAAGTTTCAGTCGCTTGGCATTCAGAATGAGGTCATAAACTGGACACAACATTGGCTTAGCAGGAGAAGACAGGGAGTGGTAGTAGATGGTTGCCTCTCTGACTGGGGGCCTGTGACTAGTGGTGTCCTATAGGGATCGGTGCTGGGTCCATTGTTGTTTGTCATCTATATTAATGATTTGGATGATAACGTGGTAAACTGGATCTGCAAATTTACAGATGACATTAAGATTGGGGATGTAGCAGACAGCAAGGAAGGTTATCATGACTTGCAGTGGGATCTGGACCAGCTGGAAAAATGGGCTGAGAAATGGCAGATGGAATTTAATGTAGACAAGTGTGAGATGTTGCACTTTGCGAGGACAAACCAGGTTAGGACTTACACAGTGAACGGTAGACATAGAGGTGTATGGTATAACAGAGGGATCTGGGAATAATTCCTTGAAAGTGGTGTTACAGGTCATAAAGAGAACTTTTAGCACTTTGACCTTATTAAATCATATACTGAGTACATGATTAAGTTGTATAAGACATTGCTGAGGTCAAATCTGGAGTACTTTGTGCAGTTTTGGTCATCTACCTACAGGAAAGATATCAATAAGATTGAAAGAGTACAGAGAAAATTTCCAAGGAAGTTGCGAGGACTTGAGGACCTGATTAACAGGGAACGGTTGAGTAAGTTGGGACTTTATTCCCGAGAGTGTAGGAGAGTGAGGGGAGGTTTGATTGAGGTATACAAAATAAAGAGGAGTATGGATAAGGAAAATGCAAGCAGGCTTTTTCGCCTGAGGTCGGGTGAGACTTGAACTGGACATCATAGGTTTAGGGTGAAAGTTGAAATGTTTAAGGGGAACTTCTTCACCTGGCAAGGAATGAACGTGATCATTTAATACACAGGACAATTAATGGATTAACACTCTTTTCCCCACAGTCAATTAGTCAATCCAAAAACAATTACATATACATGGAAGTAAACTCTCCTCTCAGCCCCATTAGCTGTTTTGGAATGGACCTGTGATTCACGTGAATAATTTTTCACAATTACTGAAAGGTCTCTCATTTGTCAAAACTCAGTCACAGCCCAGCTGTTCTGAGTGGGCAACAGCAGTGACTTATCGCAGTGCTGTGCTGTACAAACAGAACCTGAGGAACATGCAGTTCCGAAGGTGTCCGTTCGGTCCCTCGTATCTGTGTCAGTTCATTAAAAGGGCTTCCTTATTAATCTCACTCTTTCAGCCTTAGGGATGTTTTCTTTTGAAATGCGTTTAAAGGAAATTTGTTATTGGATCTGCTTCCTTCACTCTGCCAGACAGGACATTCCAGATTATAACAATTTACTGCACAACACAAAACTCTGCTTGGATCTTTTGCCAATCAGATAAGGATTGTTATCTAGCTCATAATCTTTTAGCCATTGGAAAAGATTTCTCCTTATTTTATCCAGGAGAACCTACATAATAGTACGCACCTGTATTAAATCATGCCTTCAATTTCACTGCTTTAGGAAGAACAATTCCAGCTTTGCTAACATTGCCACATAACGGAAGTCTCCCATTCCTGGTAACATTGCAGTAACTCTCTGCATCAACTTAACGCTTGACATCACTTAGGAAAAATGTTACTGTTCATTTTTATGGAGCCACAGAGTCATAGAGCACAACAGCGCAAAAATGGCCCTTCAGCCCATCTATTCTTTGCCTTACTTTTTCTGCTTAGTCCTATCCACCTGCTCTCAGACCAAGCTTCTCGTAAATATTACAATTAAACCTGCATCTACTACTTCTGCTGGCAGTTCATTCCACGCTCAGACCACCATCTGAGTGAAGAGGCTTCCCCTCAGCTTCCACTTAAATATTTAATCTTTCATCCCAAACCTATGACCCTTAGTTCTAGTTTCACTCAGCCTCAGGGGAAAAAGCCAGCATGCATTCACCCTATCTATACCCCTCATAATTCTGTATACCTCTATAAGTTCGCCCCTCATTCTCCTATTCTCCAGGGAATGCTGTCCTGACCTTTTCAACCTTCCCCTATAGCTCAGGTCCACAAGTCCAGGCAATATCCTTCTAAGCTTTTTGATAGCTTTCATTTTCGTCACTTTGTGTACTGTACGTACCATCTGAAGCTAATCGTGAGTACATATGGCATACTTGTATGTTGTGGTTTATATATATATTCATTATGTTTTTATGTTTACTGTGTTTTTTACGCTGCTTCAGATCTGAAGTAACAATTATTTTGTTCTCCTTTACGCCCGTGTACCATCTTAAAGCCAGAATCGCTTCTTGAATATTTTTCTGTAGGTAGATGACCAGAGCTTCACACAATGCACCAAATTCGGCTTCACCAATGTCTAGTAAAACCTTAACATTGTAGGCCAATCCTGTACTGCTCTGATTTATCAATCCTGATTTATAAATCTGATTTATAAATCCTGCTCTGATTTATGAAAGCAAATGTGCCAAAGCTCCCTTTATGACCCTATCCACCCTGCAACACCAATTTCAAGGAATTATGGATCTGTGTTTTCAGATCCCTTTGTTCTGCCATACCCCTCCGTGTCCTACCATTCACTGTGTAAGTCTTACCCTGGTTTGTCCTGCCAAACTGTAATAACTTGCAATTGTCTGCACTAAATTTCCATCTTGTTACCCCAGATCCAATGCAGCATAAAAGAGCTCCTTAAACTGAAACATTAAATACTTCCCTATCCACAGATTCTGCTCCAATCTGCTGAATACCCCAGCATTTTCTATTTTTATTTTCCATTGAATTTCCCATTATGTTGGCTGTGGTCTGAAGATAAAGAAGAGTGCACTGATATTTATTTACATTGAATTCAGCCTGTCCCTCCTCACACTGTGAGGCTACTTAATTATACAGTTTTTTTGTATTATACAGAGATGGCATTAATGATTGAAAGTTACAAACAATTCAGAATTTCAATATTCCCTACACAACAGTAATCAGAATAGGGCTAGCACTATCTCTAGTTGTCCTGGAACTAAATCCATTAGGACTACAAAAAATACTTTCTATTATATCTTGTTAGCTTATTAGCCTTATCTAATTAATTCTAATGCATGATGCAAGCGTAATGCATTATGAAGACTCCTGGGATATGATTTACTTCCTGCAGGTGGCATTGGCAATTATTTATTTGTGCTTTTGAGCTCATCGGTCACTGGACCAATTCATCAACGGTCTATAAACATGAAATTTTACCCTATTTATCTCCAATTTCTTTCCTTTCCCACCGCACTTTAAAGTAATTAGTTTAGCGTCTTTAGCCACAACCTCCAGGCTTCCTGCTGCCTCTCTGTTCTGTCTGCTCGTCCAATGATGAACCTTGCATTTTATCATCTCGTTGGCACAGCAGCACTGTACAATCTTTGCATCCCACCTTCTCCATTTCAATCCAAACATTTCATGGTCTTCAGTCCTATGTTGACCACTTCTCCCCATCTTCCCCTAGCTTTCTGGTGCTCTGTCAAAGCTACTTTGAAGCTGATTCCACACATATCCTGATTAGGAGTTATAAACCAGACATACACTAATAAATCCATTAGACCAACATTTCCATTTTCCTACTTGAGATTTAAGGATTAAATTGATCTACTTAAGGTTAGTCCAGCAGTTGGTCCCTGTTGGTAGGATCAGCTGTGGCAGGAGATAACTCTGGGATTGTCCACTTGTGCCTGAACCCTACTACAACATATGAATTCTTTCTTTGGGGTGTTAACTCAAGGGTGGCATGGTAGTTCAGTAGTTGGCATAATGCTATTACAGTGCCAGCTGTAAGATCAGGGTTTCGATTCCTGCCGCTGTCTGTAAGCAGATTGGATGTCCTCCCCATGACTGCATGGGTTCCTCTGGTGCCCAGATTTTCTCCCCAAATCCAAAGACGTACAGTTAGGGTTAGTAAGTTGTCGGCATGTTTTGTCGGTGCTGGAAGCGTGGTGACACTTGTGGGCTGCCCAGCACAGCCCTCGCTGTACATTTCTCTGTATGTTTCCAGCTACAGTATATGTGACAAATAAAGCTTACCTTTATCTTATAAATCTGGGACAATGGAGACTCTGTTTCCTTTGTTGGAAGTTGGAAGGTTCAAGTGCCACTTTAGTCAAGAACACAAAGTTTAAGCTATCACACTGGAGGCTCTCTTGGAGGTGCTGTCAGATTAAGGATTGTAGAACAAATTATGATACAAAACCTTTGATAAGCAAGAAGATATCCCTGGACATTTGGTTGGCATTTACTATTCAATCAATATAACCTTACCTCACCTTAAAAGAGATATTCCCTTTGTCCAAACTGTCCCTCCCACATTCTCTGTACAAATTAGAACAAACTTATTTTCTCTTTTTCCCATTTTTAATGAAGTCTTTGACCTGAAACATTACCCTGTTTCTCTTTTCCTTTTATCTGTGTACTTTTCTACCTTCTCTCATTTCACATTTTTTACCTTCCTTTATTGACACATACCCTCTGTCTAACTATCACCATCAGCCTACCAATGACTAAATTTCACCATTTCACCCCACAGCCATACTGATCGCCCTCCCTCAGAGATTTTATTAATGATTTTTATTCCTTTTCCCTCCCAATCCTCTCTCCAACTTAAACTTGACTTTAGTTTTCCCCCCTTCTCAGTTCTGAAGCATTGTTTCTCTAAGAATAAACTCTTCTCAGGTTTCCAGCCGGGTATAGGGTACAGGTCTACCTGTATCTGACCAGAAGTTCCTCTCTCCACAGATGTTGCCCGATCTGCTAATTTTCTAGTGTTGTTCCAGACTACCAGCTTTAGGACCTAAAATAGATTATTTGGTCATTATCATATTATTGCTGCTGGGACCTGGTTATACATAGAGTTTCTGCCACATTCTCTACCTTCCAATAATCGCTTCGCTTCAAAAGTGTTTTATTGCCGGTAAATGCTTTGGGTTATGACCAGAGTTATACAAGCCCTAATCCCTCTTCTTTCCCTTAAAATATAGTCAGTCTCAGAATGATTTGTGACTTGAGCGAATAGTTTGGTTTTTTTCCCTTGGTATTTTTGTTATTGTTGTTGGACTAAGAAAGATACAAGAACATTCCTGTCATCCGAAGCCACCGGCCTGGGCAATGACAGCAAATGCGTGACAGGACGTAGCTTCCAGAAGTGGTGAGATTGAGTGAAGACAATAATGAAGAAGGAAAGGTCACAGAACCTCCTTCCCTTTAATGACTGCCAGCGCCTAGCAGAAGATAGCTGTTGGGTCTGTGATCTGTTCACATGAGACAGGCATCCTCCATGTGGCGTCGCGGACTGGGTGCTTGCACAGATTAATATCGCTTGATGGAAAAATTAAGAGCCACGTGACCTTGGATTCCTAATCTGCACTCCCTTGGAGTTCTCTCGCACAAAATCAGCCCTTATAAGTCTTCTAATTTTCTCCCTTTCTGACTGCATTCCATGTGATATATTGAGCTGTTGAGTTCAAACATTGTCAACTTGATCTTCTGCCCATGGGGCCTGGTGATTTCTGCCAATTTTGATTAAGGCATGAAAAATAATCTGGATTTCTTTGTAAGAAAATAGTCTTCCTGACTATTCAGTTTCAGCAGGTCCCCTGGGTCACTTCACATTATATCAAGATATCTCAAGGAAGTATTTTCTATGTAAACCACATCTAAAGGCCCCAGATTCCATAATTCATACCAGTACTCAGCAGGGAATGAAAGCACGCTCCAATAAGTCGTGTTATGCTGGGGCTGGAACCAGCCACACATCCCCTGCTTTGAGATTTAAACGCTGAGGCAACACCAGGAAGAAGGAACAAGGCTTTCAATCCATGTTTTTCTATTCTACTTGGAATTAAATCCTGTGTCATTCCCGGAATGGAAAGAGATCTTCTGAGTGGCTCCATTTCTGAGTTGAGGGACGGATGAGAGTGAATCTTCCAGATACAGGGAATAGGAGGATGAATCCTTGACTTCATCACTGTTTCCTTTCTGGCTGATTTGCCTTTCTCCGTTATTGCTTGAGTGGGAAATGCCATTCCTTTCAGGTAGATGGAAATCCAGGAAAGGTTTGCCATTTGCCTGGATTAGCATGGCTCCAAACCTTCCAACACAAAGCCATCTCTTGATTAAAGGCCTACTTCCAGATTCACTCCCTCTTGTCATACATAGTAGATCCAAACACCCACCACTTCCATTATCGAGGTCTCCCACCATACAGGCCATGCTCTCTTCTTCCTGCTGCTATTGGGAAGGAAGCTGGTACTGGAGCCTTAGGCCCCACACCACCAGGTTCAGGAACAGTTACTACCCTTCAACCATCAGATTCTTGGACCAGAGTGGGTAACTTCACTCACTTCCTTATAAGGACTCACTTTCAAGGACTCTACAACTCACGTTCATAGTATCATTTATTTATTAGATTTTTTGTATTTGTGCAATTTGTCTTCTTTTCCACATTGGTTGTTTGTCAGTCTTTACTTGTGTGCAGTTTTTCATTGATTCTATTGTTTTCCTTTGGTCTACTGTGAATTCCTGAAAGAAAATGAATCTGGGGGTAGTATACGGCGACAAATACGCTGTTGACAATACATTTACATTGAACTTTGAGCTTTATAGGGACACTGGGTCCGGATCCATGGAAACAGCAGCACTGTGAGGTAACACATCACTTGGGTAAGTATCACCATCCTCTCATCCATTATACAGAAAGGGTTACCTCTTTAAGACCAGCTGATTGGCTCTTCCTGTAACCCACCCTGATCACCTACGCCTCTCCTCCCTCTACCTTCTTTCTTGCAGAACTTGCTAGCTTCATTAGGATGGGACCAGTCAATTGGCACAGCTCGACCACAAATGGCAGTATCTACCTTTCAGAATCAGAATCAGAATCAGATTTATTATCACTGACATACGTTGTGACATTTGTTGATTGTGGCAACAGTGTGGAGCAGTGCAAGTCATAAATAATTACTATAAGTGACAATTTTAAAAAGATAGAGCACCGGGGCGACATGGTAGCGTAGTGGTTAGTGCATCATTTTACAGGCTGGAGACCAGGATTCGATTCCCACCGCTGCCTGTAAGTTTTTAAGTTCTGTCTGTGAACGACGGGGGACCACAAACCAATCTTCACAGAAGGATTGGAAGTGCAAAGGGTGAGCAATTTCAAGTTCCTGAGCGTCAACATCTCTAAGGGTCTATCCTGGACTTTCATGCAGCTATAAAGAAGGCAAGACAGCGGCTATATATCTTTAGGAGTTTGAAGAGATTTGGTTTATCTCCAAAACCACTTACAAATTTCTACAGATGTACCATGGAGAGCATTCTAACTGGCTGCATCACCGTCTGGTATGGTGGAGGGTGGGGGGCTTCTGTAAAGGATTAAGGTAAGCTGCAGAGGGTTGTAAAATTAGTCAGCTCCATCATGGGCATTAGTCTCTGTGGTATCCAGGACATCTTAAAGGAGTGTTGGCTCAAAAAGGCGACGTTCATCATTGAGTACCCCCGTCACCCAGGACGTGCCCTCTTCTTATTGTTACTGTCGGGAAGGAGATACAGGCGCCTGAAGGCACACACTCAACAGCTTCTTCCCCTCTGGAAGAATGGACATCGGACCCACGAACACTACCTCGCTATTTTATTTCTCTTCTTTGCACTACTTGTCTAATTTAACCATTTAATACATTTACTGTAATTCACCACTTTTTTCTACAATCATGTATTGCATTCTACTGCTGCGAAGTTAACAAATTTCATGAGCTCTGGCGGTGATATTAAACCTGATTCTGCATGCGTGGGTTTCTTCAGGGCGCTCTGGTTTCCTCCCATGTTCCGAGGATGATGGTTTAGCAGGTTAATTGTGCACAGGGGTGTAATTTGGCGTCATGGGCTCGTTGGGCTGGAAGGGCTTGTTACTGTGCTGTACCTGTGAATTAAATCAAAAGAACAATGTCCACGGGCTCATGGAGCGTTCCGAAATCTGATGGTGCAGGGGAAGGGTCTGTTTCAAAAAGTTTTGACTGTGGGTCTTCGGGGCTTCTATACCTCCTCCCTAATGAGAAGAGGGCATGTGCCTGATGATGAGGGCCCTTAATGGTGGATGCCTTTTTCCTGATGCCCTTTGAGGATATCCTCAATGGTGGGGAGGCTTTTGCTTCCTCCCTGGACCTGAGAGCCTCTTGCCCTTTCTCAGTCTCCTGCCACGTTGCGTGCACGATTTTGCACCTCCTGAAACCCTTTCGAACAGGCCACAGCGAAGCGTGCTTTTCCCTAGCAACGAAGCTGCTCAAGTGATCAGCTGCGTCAGCTGTGCTTCCGTCCGACCTTGCATCAGCAGGGTTTGGTGTCTGGCCCTTCTTGATCTGAGGAGGGCACATCGACCCAATTCTTTCAGAGGTTCTCCCTCCACTGATCCCACCTGTGTTTTTCTGGCATTTTCCGCTTTTGTTTGGAAGGATGGGGGGGGGGGTGGGGGTGTAGGGGGTGAGTCCCATTGGTCTACCAGATACTGAAATGCCTGAAGAAAGTGGATGTGGAGAGGATGTTTTGGTTAGCAGAGTCTAGGATCTGAGGGCACAGCTTCAGGATAAAGCGACATCTACTTACAACCGAGACGAGGAGGAATGGAGAAGCTGTAGAACTCGTTGCCACAGAGGGCTGCGAAGGCCAAGTCATTGTGTGTAGTTAAGGCAGCGATTGTTAAAGGGGTTATTGATTACTAAAAGGGTTGAGGGTTAAATGGAGAAGGTGGGAAAATGGAGCTGAGAAAAAAGTTCAACCATGGTTTGAAAACCGGGTGGACGTTATATAGGATCACATCAGATACAGAGACGAAAGAAGGGTCATTCAGCCGAAGTTTTTAATTTAACTATATTTTTCACTGGTGAATGCTGCTGTCATGACGTCATGTGCCTGTGATGTTGCTGTAAGTAAGTTTTACAGTGCACCTGTACATATGTGTCCATGCGCTTATGTCAATAAACCTGACTTAGACTTTGAACAGTAAGCAACACTCTGTGTTATCTAACCAAGATTCAATACACAGCAGGTTTTTCAAAACGTCCCTACTATTCAGTTCCCTCCATCTAGAAAGTAAACCCCATTGTTGCTTTTACTGCCTTTCTGACCTTACAGGTCTGTAGCTCAACTGTCGGCAATTTGTGTACCTGTACCGTGGGCATTCCTCTTCCCTGTCCCCCAGCTAGACACACAGCTTCCTAGTAACAAGTAACCTTTCTGCCAAGAGGTACTGCCTTATGTGGAAATTCATGTTCTCAATGACGGTCCATTCCGCAGGTTCACTGATGTGATTTTCGTTGCTGATTGCTGATTTTCAGTACTTCGTCGCTGATTTTCAGTGCTCCTCCTCACCCCCAGACCTTACATTCAGCTCCGTATCATCCATTTCTGACAGAGAGAAGCTGCCAGCTAAAGAGAATGTTGTGTCACCAAATTCACCAAGAAATTCAGGTGAGAGAAGCCCAAAATGTTCTGTTATAGATGACCTAAACTTTCCCACACCTATGCAGTTTACCAGCAATCTAACTGATAAGTAGAAATGCTTCAAACAGCCATTCAATTTACGAGGGATGATTGATAAATTCGTGGCCTCGGGTAGAAGGAGTCAATTTTAGAAAACCTAGCACATTTATTTTTCAACATAGTCCTCTCCTACATTTACACACTTAGTCCAGTGGTCGTGGAGCATACGGATCTTGGACCTCCAGAAAGTGCCCACAGCAAGGGTGATTGATAAGTTCATGGCCTAAGGTAGAAGGAGATGGGTTATACAGCTGTCGTTATATGTACATGCAGTTCAACTCTTTGAGTGATTATGCAGAAAGTTTAATAACTTAATTCCGTCTACCTTAGGCCACGAACTTATCAATCACCCCTAATGAGTTATTAACCTCAAACTCTCTGCATAATCACTCGAAGAATTGCACTGCATGTGCATGTAATGAGAGCAGTATAACTCATCTCCTTCTACCTTAGGCCACGAACTTATCAATCACCCCTGCCGTGGGCACTTTCTGGAACTCCAAGATCCGTATGCTCCACGACCGCTGGACTAAGTGTGTAAATGTAGGAGGGGACTATGTTGAAAAATAAATGTGCTAGGTTTTCTAAAATTGACTCCTTCTGCCTTAGGCCACGAACTTATCAATCACCCCTCAAATATTTAATGGCCAGCATGAACATTTGAAAGTGTCTATCTTTCTACACGTATTTGCGAGGATGCTTTGGTCATCTATAGGAGTTTTCAAATTGGTGAGTCTGCTCTGACACTGGATACGGATGAAAAAAATTTGGAAGTATTTTGTCCCAAGTAAAAACATAACATTTGAAAAATATACATTATTTTCCTGTGACCAGAACAAGGTGTTAGCTTTGACAAATACTTAGCTGAGCTACTTACACTGAGTAAGTCCTGTGAGTTTGGAAATTTGAGAGACTCACTAGTCAGAGACAAAATAGTTTGTGGATTCCCTGATAAAGCTCTCAGAGAAAGATTGCTTCATGAAAAGGTTTAACACTGGAAAAGGCTATGGATGTGTGTAGGGCAGCAGAGACCACACAGTCTCAAGCTAAATAGCTATACAGCGTAGAAACATTAGTGCATGCTGTGAAAACAGAGGGGCAGAGCACAAGGCGTTTCCCGAAGCGACAGCACAGCAAAGAGGAAGGCTCAAACAGTAAGTGTGGAGGGAGGCACATCACAAAGACGTGTCCTGCATGTGGAAAGTCCTGCAATAATTGTGAGAGGAAAATCATTTTGCAAAGTGCTGCAAAGCTGGGACTACCAAGAGAAAGATACACACAGTTGGTGAGGACATTGAGGATGTTTTGGTGGATTCTTTGCAAACTGCTGGTGTTGGTAATTGGAAACAATTGTTCCAGTGACTCTGAATGAGACAGTAATTCCACTCAATCTCAACACCGGATACCAGGTGATTCTGTTATCCATCGATGATTACAAGACCCTCACAGTAAAGAGCAAGATTTACCGAGTGAAGTTAAAAGTGACAGGCTACACTGGAGAGAACATTCCAGTAAAAGGAGGCTGTGTAGAGACCTTCAAGCACAAGGGGCAGCACCTAAAGGCACAGCTACTGATTGTAGAAAAAAGAGTACAGGCTCAACCTAGTGGCTTCACAACCCAGAGATGACCACATAATACTTATGGAAGAGTATGCAGACGTCTTTAAAGGGTTTGTATGTTTACATGATGTAACTTGAGAAACCTGTAACAGCACCCATGAGAGCACCAGAGAGGTTATGCAAGAGAAGCACAGGAACTCCAGTTTCCATAGATGTCCACACCAGCTACAGCACCATGACAACCAGGGTGCCAGTGCTGAACAGAGTGATCATGATCTGGAAGTCGCCAGTCTTGCTTCCACATCATGCAGCTTTGTTTCAAAATCTGTCTCTCATCGACTTCCAGTTAAAGACGGGGAATCAAAAATATCACCACAATCCTCACCGAAGTAGAAGAGGAAAAATAAAAAAAGGAAGATGGGGAGACCACGCAGTCCCCAAGATCAGAACAGCTGCACCAGTTCAACACAAGCCGACAGGAGGAGTATGATACGCAGCCAACAGAAGGAGCTCTGTGAGTTCAGACAGGATCCGTCGGAACTTGTGATGTGGGGGAGCTGGTGACATGCACGCAGGTTGAGCAGAAGCCATGAGTTGGGCACACATGCTCGTGTGGCGCTAGAGCCATTAACTTTAAATAAAGATGTGCTAGCGTTTCTTACCCACGCGGTTTGCCTTTATTAAGAACAAACGTAACAGTTATCATGGACTTCTCTGCTCTCTATGTCCTTCATACATGCCCATTCTTCACACAGTGCCACAAGGGCAAGCATTCCTCAGCCAGAGGTAACTTGATGGCATAAACACAAAATAAATTCTGCAGAAGCTGGAAATGCAAAGCAGTATGCACAAAATGCCAGAGGAACTCAGCAGTTCAGGCAGCATCTATGGAAATTAATAAACAATCGACGTTTTGAGCTGAGACCCTTCATCAGGACTGGAAAGGAAGGTGGCAAATGCCAGAATAAGAAGATGGAAGGAAGGGACGTAGGACAAGCTAGAAGATGATAGGTGAAGTCAGGTGGATAGGCAAAGGAGGGATGAAGTAAGAGACTGGGAGGAGATAGGTGGAAAAGGCAAAGAGCTGGAGAAGAAGGAATCTGATAGGAGAGGGGAGTGGGCCATGGAAGAAAAGAAAGGAGGAGGGCACCAAGGGAGGTGATAGGCAGATGAGGAGAAGAGATAAGAGGCCAAAGTGGGGAATAGGAGAAGAGGGAAGAGAGAGGAGAAAAATTAGCCAGAAGTTTGAGAAATTGATGTTCACGCCATCAGGTTGGAGGCCATCCAGACGGAATATGAGGTGTTGCTCCTCCAGCCTGAGAGTGGCCAAGCCTCTCCTCCACCATCTTATTCTGGCATTTTCCCCCTTCCTTTCCAGTCCTGAGGAAGGGTCTTGGCCTGAAACGTCAAATGTTTATTCATTTCCACAGATACTGCCTGAACATCTGAGTTCCTCCAGCATTTTGTGTGGGTTGCTCAGTAATTTGATGAGGTGTTTTTAACAGAAGCATTTAGTCAGACTTTCCCCTGAGGGGTGGCACAGGAACAGGAGGAGCTAATCAAGAATGTCACAGCCGATTGAACAGCATTGTTGTCAGATTCCTAAACACCTTTAAGATTGTTTACTGTATCTGCGTCTGTGATGCTGCTGCAGATAAGTTTTTTTATTGCATCTGTGCACACATGTACTTGTGCAGATGGCAACAGACTCGACTTTAACCTTGACTTTGAAGTTATAGCCACGGCTCAGTCATTGAGTTACTGGGTTGGAAGTTCAGCAGCATTGTGGGGAACTGAGGTCAAACCTCCAGGGCAATCAAGACATCTAAGTTCAGGAATTGATGTGGAATTTTAAAAAGTGGTCATTAATAATGTTGCTGTAAAAGCTACCCTTCTTCAGGGAGGGAATTCTGATATGTTTTAAGTAGAACTCCAACCCTCCAATCTGGTTCACTCTTAAGTATACCATTCTGTTCAAGGTGATTAGAGGTGGGTGGTACTGCCAAGATATTCAGATCCTGAACAATGGATACATCATTTAAGCTAGCAGTCTAATTTTTAAAATTTTGCTTAGCTAACCTTGGCATTGTTTATAGGGAATGGGGGTTTCCACAATTTTTCCCAAAGCTCCCAGTGAACTGGACAAGAGTCATTGTTCCTCTGTTTGTGAGGGTCTGTGGTCCTTCTCAAAGGGAGGGCTCTCCAGAAGCTAGGAGATGCATTCAGCATGCTTTCTCACTGACTATGGTCGTGTCAAGAGCTGAGCATAATACTCAAGGCAGCCAAGTCCATCACCTGAGTGTAGAAATAAAATCCTAGCAATATCCATTTTGAATACATAAAGCAAACAGCTTTCAGATAGCATTTTGTGTATCCCCACAATGCACAACAGCACTTCAGATCCAGTATCATACTTTGAAAGTGTAGCACTATCGTAACGTATGCATCATCAGCAGTGACTTAGAGAGACGGAGTCACAGAACACAGAAACATTCCCTTCGGCCCACTGAGTCCATACTGATCTCCAACTACTTACTTTCCCCACACTCCCATCGGCTCTCCCCAGTCTCTACCACAGACTTACCCACATCCAACATTTTAGGAACAGCTTCTTCCCCTCATTGGATTTCTGAATGGTTCATGAAACCATGAACAGTAAATCGCCATCCCTCTTTTGCACTATTGATTTATTAACTTTTCATTATGAATAATAGTGATTTTTATGTTTTGCTCTGTTGTGCTGCCACAAAACAACATATGGCTAATACGAGGGGGCATGATTTTAAAGATTGAAGGAAAGAATAGGGGGATGTTAGGAGTAAATTTTTTACACAGAGAGTGGTGGGTGTGTGGAACGCTTTGCCAGGGGTGGTGGTAGAGGCAGATACATTAGGAATATTTCAGAAACTCTTAGATGGGCACGTGGATGATAGAGACAAAATGAAGGGTTATGTAGGAGGAAAGAGTTCTGTAGCCTCATGTGACCCTGTGCATTGGCAACACCATACCAGGCAGGAATGCAGCCAACCAGAATGCTTATTGTTTGAGAGAGGAATCGTGAATCTGTGAAATTCGTTGTCACAGGCAGTTGTTGAGGCCAAGTCTCTATCTATATTTAAGGCAGAGGTTGACAGATTTTTGATTGGTCAGGTCATGAAGGGGTATGGGGAGAAGGCAGGAGATTGGGGCTGAGAGGGAAAGTGGATCAGCTCTGATGAAATGGTAGAGCAGACTCGATGAACCAGATGGGTTAATTCTGCTCCTATTTCTTATAGTCTTAGTAACTGGATCACAGGGAGATTCGAGCTGCTCCTGGCAGCCATGTGAGGGATTGTGTAATTCAAGGGACAGTATCTCCAATGGCATGCCACAGCGTTTCGAGCATCATCCTGCATGACCTGTCCTACAGAATCTGCCCTCTCAATGGGATGTACAGGTCACATGGAGGTGGAGTAGGCTGACACCAGATAGTGCAGTCTGCAACTGTCACAGAGTGGATACTGACTGATGGTGTTACCGAGCACCAAATAATCTGCTGTCATCCTCCCAGCTTGTAAACAGACCAGAGACCACGTGTGGCCCGCGTATCACAATATTCCCTGTTACACCAGAGTCTCTGCTGGTCCTTGGAGAAGTTGTACTGCACCTGGGGAAATATTCTGGACCAGACCTCCATGTTACTACTTTTCCAAAAACCTTTGCCGTTCTCTTGGCTAATCCCTCAACAGCTCTGGTGCGGCTCATCCAAACATACAAGACCATAGCCTTTCCTGATAGTCCACGTGCCCTTTCCTCTCATGCTTGCCGGAATCCCTGAGTTCCCTGCAGTTAACCCTCCCTTTGCCGCTCATTCAGTGCTCCCATCCAATTTGATTCCAAGTCCTCCCTTCCTGGTGTCTCCCAGTTCATTACGTGTACTGAATTTCCAGGAGATCTCTTTGACCAATGTAAGTTCCTGATTCCCTCCTGGCTGGTGAATCTCCTCAATGACTGGGACTGAGAAGGAAAGGATGGATGAGATGAGTGAGTTACTCTGAGTGACTCGCAATGTCCAAATGTATTCCCTTTCTCCCTTCAACACTAATATTGAATATCAACAGGCATTCAGGCTAGCTTCCTCACTGGAATTGATTCTTCTATCCTTTGGGATGGCAACTCCTTCCCTGGACTGAACCCCCACCAACACCTGCAGGAGGTCCTCATTTCCTTAAGATCTACCTCTTCCTCAGATAGATCCTTAAGATCTATCTCACTTGGTGTTAGGCAGGTAGTTATGTATTTAATATTTCAGTAACATTGTAAATATATTGTTTGATTCAGCATTCTTTCTTGTTTAAATAATTCATTACAGGTTATATGTAAAAGTAAGTGAATGGCATACGTCATCATGCCACCATGTCAAAAGTACACACCTCGCTTAAAGTAAAAAACAAAGTTATACTTGCATTCCAGACTCCCTTGTTTTCCTTCCAAGTAGTTTTATGCTTTGGAGTTACAAAACATAACAGTGGTGACAAGGAAGTTTTAAATGAATCTGTGACAACTACCTACCTGTTGAAGCACAGCGAGACATTAGACATTTTCAAACAAGCACAGCAGGCCTTCTTTGCAAGAGAAGACATTCGAGTTTTAAAAAAAGTCACGGAGCAGACAAAATTTGTGGGTTCATAAGCAATGAGTACCAGGTGAATAAAATAATAAATAAAAAAGCAGATATGGCTGGCTACATTGGTGGATGCTTTAAGGCCAAAGGACACATCACAGTTGCAATCCTTTTTAGGATTTGTCAACTACTATAACAGGTTCCTGTAAACCTGGCTACTGCGCTCCACCCCTTGAATTCATGACTACAGATCGGGAAGAAATAGCAATGGACAAAGCTGTACGAGGTGGCTTTCAAAGAGGTAGAGTAAATGGTGACATCAGACACAGTACTCACACATTATGATCCAAATTTTCCGGTGAAGGTTGCTTGTGATGCCTCACCTCATGGTGTAGATGCAGTCATGCCACGTGCTATGAATGATGAAAGTGAACACCCAATAGCCTTTGCATCACGTTCCCTTACTGCCGCAGAGAAAAATTAAAGATTGACAGAGAGGCCTTGAGTCTGGTTTGGGGTGTGAAACATTTCAACCAGTACTTGTATGGCAGAGAGATTACCCTCATTACTGATCGTCAACCACCGGTGCCCATTTTCAATCCACAGAGGGTGTTCCACTAACAGCAGGAGCACGAATGCAGAGATGGGCTCTGTTCCTTGGGGGGCACAATGACAAGATCGATTTCAAGAGGACGACTAAGCATGGAAATGCTGATGGAGCATATTGGAGAAAAGGAAAAGAAAGGTGGCCAGAGCTGACAGAACCACCTCCTGCAGTCTCACAGTGAACTCCTACAACATCACCAAGGAGGCCCCAGAACCCGCGATTGTTTCACAGCCACAAGTCTCACCCACCAAGAAGAGTGACCCTCTTGTCGGGAAAGACATTAACTCACAAGAGTAAGGAATCCTTTTCAGTGATTAAATCTTTAGCCCTGAATGGGGACAATTTTAAATTTACTATGCTGTAGATGTCAGTATATAGTAGTTGTATTAAATATTGTAACAAATATATGTTTTTTTGAGAGAGAGAGGGAGAGAGTGTGTTAAGGTGCCTAAGACTTTACCACTGTCCTGTAGCAATTTTATGTATTGCACTGTACTGCTGCCACACAAAAAGACATCTATCTCCAACCATTTTGTGGTCCATCCTTGCTCTGTCTCTGTCTGTTCTTCGCAGCTGATCTGTCTTGTAGAACACACACAAAATTCTGGAGGAGCACAGCAGGTCAGGCAGCATCAATGGATGGGAATAAGCAGTCAATGTTTTGGGCCAAGACCCTTCATCAGGACACAAGAGATTCCGCAGCATCTGCAGAAACTCTTGTGTCTATGACCGATCTTCTCATCCAGCACTCTGCTTGTCGGTACCTCTCTCTTTCCATGTATCACTATTTATATTCGAATTCGTGTGTCTACAGTACCTGTTTACTTCTTACCCTTACCATCAAAGCTCCCTACCATCCAGGCCATGCCATCTTCTCACAGATACCATCCAGCAGGAGATACAGAGACCTAAAGTCCCACACTGCCAGGTTCAAGAACAGCTATTTTCCTTCAAACGTTTGGTTCATGAGCTAATCCCACACAACCCGTATCATTATGGCAAAGTAGCAACACCATGGCCAATGTCAACCACTTTGCTCTATACTGGATTTTGTTTTGCTCTAGTTGTGTTCTTTACTGTAAAAATACACAATTTATGGTCACTTTATGTTTCTCTTATGAATGTTGTGCCTCTGATGGTACGTAGCTGTGGAGTTGATGTAAGTAAGCTTCTCTTAGCATTTGTGCACACGTGTACTTGTGCAATGACAATAAACTTGAATTTGACTTTGTCTTCTCTATGCCCTTCCATATGGGTGTACATGTCCACTTCTTTACATATGTATCACTGAGCTTCTTTCTCTTGCTATATCTCTATCACTCCTTATTTCTCTTCCTTCTCTCTGCATCTGCTTCTCTCTATCCCTGTTTTCTACCCCTCACTCTGTCCCCATCATACTATGTTCCTCTTTCTCACCATCTTTCTGTCATCCCTACCTCCCTCTCCAGAGCAGACTTAGTCAAGGTGACTTAACTATCTGACTGACTTCATGAAATGTGTCACACGAAACGAAAATAATCCCTTCCAGCCAGGAAGTGAACCTTTTCCTGTCTGGCATACTCACCCTGGGGCATAGTTTGCTTGCTGAACAGTGCATCAGCTAGTGAGGACTAGGAGTGATGTGTCTGGAGCAGGAATTCAATTGACTATTACACAGGATGCAAACCAATAGCAGTGAGATTTACAGTGGAACCTGCTCAGTCATTACACAAAGGAAATTCATCACAGCCTGACAGATAACTGACAAGTTTTGATGCTTTCTCACTTGTGTGTGGCAATCATTTTCAGTAATAAATTTGCTTTATGCAACAATGGTGAATTGAAGTCCAGTGCATCAAGCATGTTACATTGTGTTTGTAATGCAAGGCCTAGTTGGAATATAGAGGGTTATGTGGCTTGCATTAACCTGCATCAGCCTGGGAGAGATGCCAGCAAGGAGATTGGGTCTCCAGGCAGAACATTTCAGATGCATTCCCTTCCATATATTCCCATTTGGAATGGGCATAGATTCCAGTATACTCTCAGACAGATGGAATTTATTTGATGAAGCTGGGATTTCAATCGTAATCAAATTTAGTTCTGGTCACCTCATTGTAAAGAGGACGTGGAAGCCTTAGAGAGGGTGCAGAGGAGATTTACCAGCACGCTTGCTTGGATTAGAGAGTACATGTCATGAGGAAAGGTTGAGTGAACTCGGGCTTTTCTCTTTACAGCCTTGGAGGATGAGAGGCAATTGACAGAGGTGTATCTGATAATAAGAGGCATAGATCAAGTGGACGGCCAGTGCCTTTACCCCAGGGTGACAGTGGTTAATATCAGAAGAAATCCTTTTAAGATGAGTGGAGGAATGTTTAGGAGAGATGTCAGAGGTAGGGTTTTTTACACAGAGTGTAAAAAGGAGCGTGGTGGATGTGTGGAGTGCACTGTCAGAGGTGGCGGTAGAGGCTGATACACAGAACATAGAACATAGAAATCTACAGCTCATTACAGGCCCTTTGGCCCACAATGTTGTGCTGACCATGTAACCCACTCTGGAAGCTGCCTAGAATTTCCCTAGTGTGTAGCCCTCTATTTTTCTAAGCTCCATGTCCCTGTCTAAGAGACTTTTAAAAGACTCTATTGTATCTGTCTCTACCACTGGCGCCAGCAGTGCATTCCATACACCTACCACTCTCTGTGTGAAAAAACTTACCCTTGACATCCCCTCAATACCTATTTCCAAGCCCCTTAAAACCATCCCCCCTCATGTTAGCTATTTCTGCCCTGGGAAAAAGCCCCTGACTATCCGCACGATCAATGCCCCTCATCATCTTATACACATCTGTCAGGTCAACTCTCATCCTCCCTTGCTCCAAGGAGAAAAGGCCAAGTTCACTCAATCTATTCTCATCAGATACACCCTCCAATCCAGGCAACATCCTTGTAACTCTCCTCTGCACTCTCCCTATAGTATCCACATCCTTCCTGTAGTGAGGTGACCTGAACTGAACACAGTACTCCAAGTGGGGTCTGAACTCAGTCCTATGGTTGATGAAGGCCAACATTCCACAGGCCTTCTTAACAACACTGTTTACCTGTGCAGCAGCTTTGAGCGTCCTATGAACAGGGACCCCAAGATCTCTCAGATCCTCCCTACTGCCAAGAGTCTTACCATTAATACTATATCCTGTCTTCAAATTTGACCTACCAAAATGAACCACTTCACACTTATCTCCATCTGCCACTTCTCAGCCCAGTTCTGCATCCTATTGATGTCCTGCTGTAATCTCCGACAACCTCCAGACTTTCCACAACACCCCCAACCTTTCTGTCATCAGCAAACTTACTAAACCACCCTTCTACTTCTTCACCTAGGTCATTTATACATTCAGGAAATTTAAGAAACTCATTGATAGGCACATAAATGAAAGAAAACTGGAGGGTTATGGGCTGTGTAGGAGGGAAGTGTTAGACTGATTGTGGAGGAGGTTAAAAGGTCAGCACAACATCATGGGCTGAAGGGCCTGTACTGTTCTATGTTCTATGGAATTTAGCTCTGATTTCTATTTGCCTTTGTTGATCTCATGATGTTCCTAAGTAATTTCTTGTAGTATTTTACAGTGTAGTCCCTGTTGTAATGTGGGAAATGTAGAAGACAATTTAGACAGAGGAGATCCCATGAAGAAAAGCAAGATAATGCCGAGTATATTGGTTTGAACAGTGGATTCAGGAACACGCATATTGTTAAGATATCAAGGAAAGTCTCCCACTTTTCATCGAGTAGCATCTTCAACATCTTTACATTCTGTGGGACGTGCCTGGATTTAGAGAGTCAATGACTGATATCCGTGGCATTAGCTGCAGGGCAGCATAGAGAAGGGCAGACAGGATCCTCTGCTCAGATCTCTGGACCAGAGCCCCAGGTTGGCTGCAAAACTTACCCATATACACCAGAGAGAATCGCAGGGGCAATTTTTCCAGCTTTTGCCCAAGTGGGAAGAGACACAGCAAGGCAGGGTTTCTGGGGGAGGGGGTGATATCAGTGGGCACAAGTGTGACCACGGTGTAGTGTACATGGTACACACGCACACACACACACACACACACACACACACACACACACACACTCTAACCTATGCACACAAATACACCCTCAGATGTACACACACACATGCAGCAATTGTAGGCTGTATCTCGGGTAATGATGAGTTTGAGTACAGAGAGGAAATTAAGAACCTGGTGGCATGGTGCAAAGACAATAACCTATCCCTCAACGTCAGCAAGACGAAGGAATTGGTTGTTGACTTCAGAAGGAGTAGCAGACCGCACAACCTAATTTACATCGGTGGTGCGCAAGTGGAACAGGTCAAAAGCTTTAAGTTCCACGGGGTCGATATCACAAATGACCTGACTTGGTCCAACCAAGCAGAGTTCACTGCCAAGAAGGCCCACCAGCGCCTTTACTTCCTGAGGAAACTAAAGAAATTTGGCCTGTTCCCTAAAACCCTCACTAATTTTTACAGATGCACCGTAGAAAGCATTCTTCTAGGGTGCATCACAACCTGGTATGGAAGTTGTCCTATCCAAGACTGGAAGGAGCTGCAGAAGATCGTGAACACGGCGCAGCACATCACACAAACCAATCTTCCATCCATGGACTCACTTTACTGCACGCTGTCGGAGCAGTGTTGCCAGGATAATCAAGGACACGACCCACCCAGCCAACACACTTTTCGTCCCTTTTCCCTCTGGGAGAAGGCTCAGGACCTTGAAGACGCGTACGGTCAGATTTGGGAACAGCTTCTTTCCAACTGTGATAAGACTGCTGAACGGATCCTGACCCGGATCTGGGCCGTACCCTCCAAATATCCGGACCTGCCTCTCGGTCTTTTTTGCACTACCTTACTTTCCATTTTTCTATTTTCTATTTATGATTTATAATTTAAATTTTTAATATTTACTAATTTTTACTATTTTAAATATTTTAATTTTTAGTATTTGTAATCCAGGGAGTGGGAAGTGCGGAATCAAATATCGCTGTGATGATTGTACGTTCTAGTATCAATTTTTTGGGGACAATAAAGTACAAAGTATAAAGTCTTGTTCTCACTGGAATTTAGAAGAATGAAGGGTGATCTCATTGAAAGCTTATTGAATATTGAAAGCCTGGATAGAGTGGATGTGGAGTGGATGTTTCCAATAGTGAGGGAGGGTAGCACCAGAGGGCACAGCCTGAGAATACAAGGATAGCTCTTTAGAACAGAGAAAAGGAGAAATGTTTTAACTAGAGGGTGGTGAATCTGCAGAGTTATTTGCCACAGCTGTCGAGGCCAAGTCACTGGGTATATTTAAAGCAGAGGTTGATAGGTTCTTGATTAGCAAGGGTGTCGAAGATTACAGAGAGAATACAGGAGAATAGGTTTGAGAGGGAAAATAAATCAGCCATGATCGAATGGCAGAGCAGAATTAAGGTGCTAATTCTGCTCCCATGCTTATGGTCTTATGGTCTTACACGTGTGCACACACACATGAGTGTACACATGCACAAACAAACATAGACAGTCGCATAATCCACACGTCTGTTACAGGACAAGGATGAGTCAGTCCCAGTGACTGAACCGGGATGTTCAGCAGTTTCACGGCAGCACCCACAAACTCCTTGTCCCTGTCACATTCTGGTACTGCCTGAAATAGCCCCCGCCCACCTGGTAGTTAGATTCCTCGGGTGGCAAGTTGAACGTCACTTTACAGACCACAGTGGTGATTATCACATAAATTACCGCCCAGCCCAACCATCTGTAGCTCTGCTTCAAACTCCAACACAACGGTGCGTCCCTTGGCATTGTCTTACCTACTTACATCAAACCACAGCAATAAAGCCCCTCAAACCTTCCCAGTCTCCCAGTCATATTGTGACTAATCTGATTGCCATCCACCAGAGTAACTATTCATAAACACAGGAGATTCTGCAGATTTCACGCACATCTGCTCTCACTCCATCCTCCCGCCACCCCATTAGGAATAGGGTTCCCCTGGTCCTCACCTACCACCCCACCAGCCTCCAGGTCCAATATATTATTCTCCGTAACTTCCGCCACCTTTCCCTCCCCCCTTCTCTCTGCTTTCCGCAGGGATCGCTCCCTACGCGACTCCCTTGTCCATTCGTTACCCCTCCATCCCTCCCCACTGATCTCCCTCCTGGCACTTATCCGTGTAAGCGGAACAAGTGCTACATATGCCCTTACACTTCCTCCCTTACCACCATTCAGGGCCCCAGACAGTCCTTCCAGGTGAGGCGACACTTCACCTGTGAGTCGGCTGGGGTGATGTACTGTGTCCAGTGCTCCCGATGTGGCCTTCTATATATTGGCGAGACCCGACGCAGACTGGGAGATTGTTTCGCTGAACACCTACGCTCTGTCCACCAGAGAAAGCAGGATCTTCCAGTGGCCACACATTTTAATTCCACATCCCATTCCCATTCTGATATGTCTATCCATGGCCTCCTCTACTGTAAAGATAAAGCCACACTCAGGTTGGAGGAACAACACCTTATATTCCGTCTGGGTAGCCTCCAACCTGTTGGCATGAACATTGACTTCTCTAACTTCCGCTAATGCCCCACCTCCCCCTCGTACCCCATCCGTTATTTATATACCCACATTCTTTCTCTCTCTCTCCCTTTTCTCCCTCTGTCCCTCTGACTATACCCCTTGCCCATCCTCTGGGCTTTTTCCACCCTCCCCCTTTTCCTTCTCCTTGGGCCTCCTGTCCCATGATCCTCTCGTATCCCTTTTGCCAATCACCTGTCCAGCTCTTGGCTCCATCCCTCCCCCTCCTGTCTTCTCCTATCATTCTGGATATCCCCCTCCCCCTCCAACTTTCAAATCCCTTACTAACTCTTCCTTCAGTTAGTCCTGACGAAGGGTCTCGGCCTGAAACGTCGACTGTACCTCTTCCTAGATTTGCTGCCTGGCCTGCTGCGTTCACCAGCAACTTTGATGTGTGTAGATTCTGCAGATGCTGGAAATCCAGAGAACCACACCCAAGGAGAAGGCTAAGGAAGGAGTAAGAGGGGAGCCGAAATAGGGAATGGTGAAAGAGAGAAGGGGAATAACTTTTTTACCTACTCGCCTGTGAAGAACCTACATATTAACTTTGTCCTTAAGAATATTCAACAGCTCTCATTGAAAAGAAGTCTGAAGTGTCACACCTTTCTGAGAGAAAATATTTAATTTTGTCTTTGCTTTAATGGGTGAGCCTTTTTGAACAGCAACACATAGTTTAAGGTTTTTTCCTGAGGAAACTTTCTTTTGTCATTTGCGCTGCCATTCAAGTCTCCTCACAGTCTTCTAAACCCCAGGAAATGTGAGCCTACACTGTCAAAACCCACCCTTTCCATTCCAGGGATCAGCCTAGTAAACCTCCCATTGACTCCTGGGAAGCTCCTGGCCCACGGCCACTCAGAATGCAGAGGGAGTATTGGGACCTCCAACTCATGGCCAGGATCACTCAGAGGCCCAGCACGACTGCCAGGGTGTCCTCTTAAAACTTATTGTTTTCCTGCTCCGCACTTTCTCTGCAGCTTTCACACTTCATTCTGCATTGTTATTGTTTCGCCTTGTTCTACCACGATGCACTGTGTAATGATCTGACCTGGATGAACAGTATGCAAGACAAACCTTTCACTGTATCTCAGTACATGTGACCATAATAAACCAATTCCACTTCTAGCTCCAATTTCCCAGATCTGAAGAAGGGTCTCTGACTTGAAACATTATCTTTCCATGAATGCTACCTGACCTACTGAGTGTTTCTGAAACTTTCTGGTTTTATTTTTGAAGGAGTGCACCACCTCACAAATGATCCACCTCCTTCTCTCCCAGCCACCCCTTCTCCCACCTGACGAAGAATCTATGATCGCCCTATCGGCTTCCTCAAGCACCTCAGCATCCATGAAGCAAGAGTGGAGGGAAGTCAATTTCCACCCTAAGAGACTACCTTACCAAAATATTATCCATCTGTCCCTGTCCCACAAGGAGCCTAAACACCCTTGACCACTGCTAAACATACAATGAAGATGCCTACCGAGCTACCTCCCCATCTGCACTTTAGTAAATCAGGCCATCAAGTTCTGTTCCTTCTTCCTGCATACATACCAAAGCTGAAACACAAGGACCCAGTCAGAAAGTTGACAGGAGCTGGTCTGAGGACAGAGGTAGATGAGTGGCTTCATGACGCTTTGAATCGGTAACCTGGTCTGTGTTGGAAGTCTCAGCTGCCAGCCTAGGTGGGTGTATCTGCACCATCACGGATTTAACAGCAAGCGTATTGAGGAGTGTGTACCAAAGTGGGCATTCAAGAACCCATGGACGAACTGTGAGACCCACTCCGTACTGAAGTGCAGATCAGCTGGTGGAGGTAGTTATGGGCATTTTTACACTGGCAGTAATGAGAAGAGGGTTCTCACCTGGAGGGTGAGCGTCCTTCATGGTGGATGCCACCTTTCGATGTCCTCAATGGCAGGGAGGCTTGTGTCCTTGATGGGCTGGAATTGAGGATTAAAGTTAACAGGAATTTTGGGATCATTACAAACCCTGGATGCAAGATTAGAAAACTTCTGCTTCACTTGGAAGGACCATTTAGGGCCCCTGGTTGGTGCAAAAGGTAGAGGGGAGCAGACAGGTGTTGCATTTGAGGGTTTGTGGGATGGGGCGAGCTGGGTTGGGTTGGAAGAGCGGACTAGGGAGTCACAGGGTAAGTAGTTCTTGTGAAGCATGGAAAGGGGAGGAGAGGAGATAACGTGACTGGAGTAGGGTATGCAATATATTTTGGTACGCTACTGGATAACGTGATCACCTAGCAGCATTGTCAAATACAAGAAACTACAGGCTATGAATCTGGAGCAACACACTCAAAGCGTTGGAAGAATTCAACCGGTCAGGCAATATCTGAAGAGATGAATAAACAGTCTATATTTTGCGTATAGATCCTTCATCTGGAGCAGTGTCTGAGAACTCACCTTCCTCATGCCTGGCTTTGTATCACTATCCTTTCCCCCATTTGTTAAACCACACCCCTCCTTCCCTTCGCTCCCCCTTTCACTGTTTTTGCTTTAGAGGTCTGTACTTCAGGTTCACCTTCCCCCTCCACTCCCCTAGAACCTTGGCTGTCTGTGCCAGGAGTACAACTGACCAAGTGGGCCACAATCCACTGCCTGCTTGGGTTCAGTCCCTCACTGCTCGGTCTCGAGTAAAGTAGCCAGACATTAATTTTGCAGGAAAACCAAGCTGTGGGATTGCTGCTACCCCACACAAATGGAAGGCTTAATTGCGGTTACTATGATAACAAAGTTTCTGCTGCCTGTGCACTGCCCAAGTGCCCAGGGAGTGTGTACCAGAATGGCAGCCACCTGTATAGTGGCTCTGCGACCTCTGGGTAGGTTGGATCACAGAACAAACACCACCACACGCAGCAAGTAGAATGCTGAAACCATGCCAACCTGTTCGGCATTGACATAACATACACAATGGATCTATTTTTCTTTTCTTTTCAAATCTTTTTATTATTATTATCCAGGACTAACAAGAGTACTTCAAAGTAGGCAACACTTACAATGTCTCAAGAAAAAAAACATTGTTTTAAAGATTGAAAAAATTTTGGTGACAAAAAAAAAGAGAAAAACAACCCACTACTAAAGCAAAGAAAGGTGAGGGAAAAAACCCATTAGATGTTCAACCCTGGAGCCATGCATCATACAAAAGCTTCTAAAGATAAACATCAAACCACCAGCAAGAAAAAAAAATGTACCAAAAAATTTACAATTAGATCATGGAGGAAATCTATCAATTAACTCAAGTGATAGTAATGAGCAAATGAACCCCATCTTTTCTCAAAATCAAACATAGGTTCAAAGGTTTGACTTCTAATTTTCTTCAAACTAAGACATGGCATCACTTGAGAGAACCATTGTGATAAAATGGAAGCCAACATATCCTTCCACTTTAACAAAATGGCACTCCTAGCTATCAATGTAACAAATGCAATAACACGTTGGTCAGACAAAGAGATACCGTGGATATTTTGAGGAATTTTTCCAAAAAGCACAGTTAATTTGTTAGGTTGTAAATTAATTTTAACTGCTTTAGAAATTGTCGAGAAAACTGACTTCCAGAACTGTTCCAGTATAGAACGGGACCAAAACATGTGGGTCAGTGTAGCTGTCTCAGTTTTACATCTATCGCAATATCTATCAACATTAGGAAACATTTTAGACAGTCTCTCCTTCGTCAAATAGTAACGATGCACAATTTTAGATTGAATCAGTGAATGACTAGCACAGATCAAAGAAGAGTTAACGAACCTCAGAATCCGCGTTGGATCCAATTTTACTCCCAAAGAACGTTACCCCAATCCAACAACTTCACAGTCACCTTTATTGATAGTAGTTTTTGGTTATGATTACTTTTTTTTAAATTAAATCAGTTTTTTGTGAAATGAACACAGGAAGGATCTAGAAGTTATGGAGAAGGTGCAGAGGAGATTTACCAGGATACTGCCCAGATTAGAGATGTACCTTATGAGAAAAGGTTGAGCGAGCTAGAGGTTTTCTCTTTGGAGTAACAGAAGATGAGAGATGACTTGATAGATTATCTCTGGTGTAAGATTGTGAGTGGCATAGGCAGAGTGGATAACTAGCACCTTTTCCCCAGAGTGACAATGGCTCAACGGCTAATACCAGAGGAAATCCTTTTAAGGTGAGTGGAAGGTACAGCTGTTTTGTTTTTACACAGAGTGGATGGGTCACTGAAATAGGGGTGGTGGTGGAGGCTGTTACAATGGGGACATTTAAGAGACTCTTAGATATGCGCATGGATGTAAGGAAAATTGAGGGTTATGGTCAGTGTAGGAGAGAAGTGTTAGCTTGGTTATAGAGTGAGTGAAAAGGTCACCACAACATAGTGAACCAGGGGACCTGTTCTTTGCTGCACTGTGCCCGTAGGTTCTGCGTTCTGTGGTTTCAGGGCTAGTAACCGGACAGCACACCCCACTGGATATAAAATTGGTACACATCCTAACATGATCAGAAGCATTAAGAGATTTGTCAGAGATACAGTGAAAAACTTGTTTTGCACGTCATTGATACAGATCATTTCGCAACATCAGTACAAGAGAAAAGCAAAAGCAGAATGCAGAATAAACTGTTACACCGAGAAAGGACAAAGTACTAGTTATTATCAATGTAAATATGCAGTTTACAACCCTGAGGTTTGTCTTTCCCACAGACAGTCAGGAAACAAAGAAACACCATGGAGCCTGGTGTTCAAAGAAAAGCATCAAGCCCCCAATGCACAAAAAAAACCAAATCATGCAAATAGCAAAAATAGAGCAAAAACACAGATTATAAAGCTCATAATCGAAAGGATCCAGGCATCCTCAAGTTCAGCTCAGTGTTCGTTATCTGCAGTCTGCCCTGATTTAAAATCACCAAAACAGTACCAAAAAAAGGAACACCCAGAAACCAGAAACACATCATCACATGAACTACAGAGTCCGATCAACAAACCACGTCAATCAAACTTTGGCCAAGACCCAGGATTTTGGCACCATCTTCTGACAACATGGAGGGAGAGAGAGTCCATTCAAATGTAGGGACCTTCCTTCCTCTGGGAGCAGCAGGGTGACCCTCACATGCAGACACCTTCCTGATGAGATCGGTGAGAAATGGACTCAGTCATGGCTCACGTTCCATCTCCAGGCCTCTTGGCCTTGAGGCTGCACGGTCCTTGAAATCTCCTCGGAATGTCAGATCAATTAATCAGCCTGAAAGCACTCCACCAAAATTTAGATCACAGGCTCCGACAGGAGCAGAACCACATTTGAAAGAAAAAGATGTAAAAGAAATGAAAATGCAGTTCTGTGAACGGCCTGGAGGGTGTCGCCCTTGGAAAGAGCGAAGCAGGAAAACAATAAGGTGCAAAGCTTTAGTGATGTCTGCTTCACCTTGCTACCTATGGAGGCGAGTATGGAGGGGGTGAGTAATCGTTCCCAACGGAGGCCGAAGGGTCAGCGATCGCTCCCAATTGAGACCAGTTAGCGGTTGCTCTCAACAAAGGCCAGACGGTCAGTGGTCACTCCCAACAGAGGCCAGAGGGTCAGTTATCACTCCCAACAGAGGTCAAACGGTCAGCAGTTGCTCCTAACGGAAGCCACCAGGGTGATTGGACCAGGCATGAGTTCTGAGCCACGGAAGGACTATTCGATGTTCTGAGATTTATAGACAACAATAGACAATAGGTGCAGGAGTAGGCCATCGGCCCTTCGAGCCAGCACCGCCATTCACTGTGATCATGGCTGATCATCCACAATCAGTATCCAGTTCCTGCCTTATTCCCATAACCTTTGATTCCGCTATCTTTAAGAGCTCTATCCATCTCTTTCTTGAAAGCATCCAGAGATTTGTCCTCCACAGCCCCCCGCGGCAGAGCATTCCATATATCCACCACTCTCTGGGTTAAAAAGTTTTTCCTCAACTTTTATCTGACTGGACTGTACTTTATATTGGTGTCCTTCAGTTTCTTGGGTTATATTTTTTGTGGCCGATTGGTGGGCAGGTGGACTGTTAATTCTTTGTGTGTCGGGGGAAGGATTGGGGCTTTTATGCTACTGTTGCTGTTCTTTTGGAGTGAGGGTGCTGGGGATTGTTATTGTCGCTGTTTTTTCCTGCAAAGGTGGGGGGGGGGTGGAATTGGTTGCTATTGTTAATCTTTTTTTTCCTGAGGAGGAAAATAGAACATAGAACATAGACATCTAAAGTACTTTGCAGGCCCTTCGGTCCATAATGTTGCACCGACCATGCCTATTCTAGAAACTTCCTACCGCATAGCCCTCTATTTTTCTAATGTACCTATCTAAGAGTCCCTTAAAAGACCTATTGAACCTTTGAACATCGTGGCACTCAACAATAACTAGAGAATGTTTCCAAATAATATTTACATCCTTTATTAACGCATCTTCTCAGTTTAACTTTCTTTCTCATTTTTCCCTTCCAAGATTACTGCTGACTCTTCATCCCTTTCTGAGGTACGTGGGATTGTGGTGTCTCATGAGGCACCACTGTTTACTGGCCCTCTCTCAGCTAGTCAGACTCCTTAGATTGACCTATGTTTAGAAATAGAAACAGAAAAGTGCTGGAAACACTCAGCAGGTCAAGCAGCAGCTGTGGAGAGAGAAGCAGTTAACATTTCAGATTGGAGGCCCTGTTCCAGAATGGAAAAGGGGGAAAAAACAGCAGAGAAGGTGAGAGGAACCAAGGTGTTTTCTCTGATAAGGTGAAATAATGTAGCTGAGATGGGGCAATTAAGCCTTTTTGTTTGTGTTACATGTGGAAAACTGTGGATGATGTTGGCCAGCAGGCCAGAGGGAAGAGAGGGCTGGCAGGTCCTGATACAAACAGATGGACAGTGGGTGATCTAACTTTGGTGGCTTCAACATTGAGCTTTGCAGCAATGGACAAGATGCTCGTAGATCTCAATGCTTCAGGCAGCATCCATGAAAGGAAATGGGTGTTCACCTGGATGGAAAGATAGAGGGGAGAGAGCTGGTATAAAAAGGCAGAGGGAAGGTGTGGAGCAAGAGCTGGCAGGTGATAGGTAGATTCAGGTGAGGACCGGAGATAGGCAAATGGAGGAGGGGAGGGTGGAAGCAGGGACAGAGATTGGGAGATGATAGATGGAAGTGACAAAGGGTTGAAGATGATGGAATCTGAAGGAGGAGAAGGAGAAGAAGATTGGGATTAAGAAAGGAATGTGGAGAGGGCAGAGGGGACCAGTTGAGGGAGCAAGTATGTGGGTGGAGTGGGTAGAGGAGGGGAAAGAAAGCACGATGATGGGGCTGGGACAAGTGCTGGAAGATCAGGGCCGATCAGGAGGAGAGAGAAAAGAGGCAGAGAGGGAGCAGTTTTTCCAGAAGTTCAGGCAGAATATGAGGTGATGTTCCTCAAGCTTGTAATGTTTTCTCACCACGGCAGTAAAGGAGGCCGGAGGAAAAACATATCAGTACGGGAATGGGGAGAAGAATTAAAATGGCTGGCAACTGGGAGGTCCCGACAACCACAGCTGAACGGAGCAAAGGTACTCAGTAAAGCAGTCTCCAGTTTGAGGCTTGTCTCACCAATGTAGAGGAGGTCACATCAGGAGCATCGGGTCCAGTGAATAAGGCCAGGGCACATGCACGTGAACGTCAGCCTCACCTGGAAGGGCTGTTTATGTTCCTGGATGGACGAGAGGGAGGAGGTGGAATAGATGTTATACCTCCTACAGTTACAGGAGAGAGTACCTGGGGAGGGGGAGGAATGTGCGAAGAAGGATGAGCAGACCACGGAGCCACGGAGAGAGTGATCCTTGTGGAAGACAGAAGGTGGTGGGGAGAGGAGGAAGTAAATGGTGTTGGGATCATGTTGTTGAAGGCAGAAGTTGCAAAGAATAACATACTGGATGTGTAAGCTGGTGGAGTGATTGGTGAGGACCAGGGGAATTCTATCCCTCTTCTGCCTCAGGGGCATGGGAATGGGGCAGGAAATGGCAGGATGAGTGTCCCATCAATAACAGTAGAGGAGGAGGCCCTGTTTTCTGAAAAAGGAGGATATCAGACGTTCTGGATTTGAAGGCCTCATCTGGAGAATAGATGCAGTATTGACAAAAGAACTGAGAAAAATGAATGGTGACAGGGTATGAGGAAGGCAAACAGAGCTTCTAGGAACTGAGGATTCATTTCTTCCTTAGAGGGGTGTTAAATATCTAGAATTAACAGGAAGTGGAGCAGCTTGGAGTTTGGCAGAGTAATAGGAAAGGAAAGTACAATATGGGTCAGAAGCAAAGGACAGAACTGGAAGAGCACCACAGTGGCTCCGCAGTTAAAAGCTGTTGCCTCAAAGCTCCAAGGTCAAAGGCTGATCAGAAGCCTGGAGGTCTACAGAAATCTGGGCCTGCAAGTCTCTGTCAGTCCACTGGGGAAGTCAAAGCCCACAAGTTCTAGGATTGGAGGACTGTGGACCGTGGGAGTGAGGAACGGCTCTTGTTTCGCAGTTGTCGCCTTGCTGCTTGTTGTGCTCTGTGGTTGCTCTGCCGAGCATTGTGGGCACGCTGTCTTGGCACCAGAGTGTGTGCTGCCCCCATCACATCATTAGATTGTGCTGGTTGTTAAAGCAAACAAAGCATTATGTATGTATGTACGTATGTATTGATGTGGTAGATAAATGAATTCCCCACAGCCCAGTCTGAATCCTGACCTCAGGCGAGTTTCAAGCTTCTCCCAGTGACTGTGTGGGTTTCCCTCATGTGTGTCACAATGTGAAGCTCATCAGGTTAATTGGCCATTTTAAGGTGCCCCCAGTGTGCAAGTGAATGATAGAATTTGGGGGGAGTTAATGGGAAAGCAAGGAGAATAAAATGGGAATAAAATGAAAATGTGTGGTTGAATACCAGTATGGACTCAGCGGGCCAAAGGGCCTCCCTTTTTGTTAAATGACCCTTTCTGCTGAGTGACTCTGTCAGGCTATATGTAGATTGGGCCTGCCAAGGCCACGGATAGTTTCACCCAGGAATGTGACAGGTCTGCCGACCAATGTGTGTGGGAAGATCCAGGAGAAGGTGTCAGCTCTTCCTGTACTCCTGCAGTTTAAAATAGTGCATGCTTGAATGCCTTGCTGATGAACATTACACCATGCATCCTGGGTTCACCATAAAACCCCTGCTGTCTCTCCCCTAACTCTGAATCCCACTCACACATCACCTCCTGGGTGTTGACTCCTGACCCACCAGCCCTTGGTTTCAGAATTATTTGTCCTATTTTCACATCTCTCCCATCCTGTTGCTGGTGAGCTAATCTAGCCTTCCATCTGCCCTGAGTTTTACCATCCTTTCTCCTGGCCTCTCCCAAATTCCCAGTATCTTCATTCCACCACTGGCACCCTACACTTTTCTGGTCCAGGCCCTAGGACCTACTCCATGAAAATCCTTTCATCCTGTCCCTTTCACCTCCTACACCATGGTCTCAGAATCTTATTTCTTCGTTCTTTCTTACTTCTCTTCTAATATTTGTACATCTGTGCACTTGTAATGCTATTGGGACACTGTAATTTCCTTTGGGTTCAATAAAGTATCTGTCTGTCAATCTCATCCACTGGAGCGAAGCAGATGCTGGAATCTGGAGCTACACACAAAGTGGTGGAGGAACCCCGTGAAGTTCTGTCCAGATAAAACGTCTCAAGCCAGAACGTCAACTATCGATTTACCCTCCATAGATGCTGCCTGACCTGCTGAGTTCCTCCAGCACTTGACGTGTTGCTTTTGAACCATGTTGTCCACCACCCCCTCTCACCCATCCTTATTGGGCTTGCTTTTAAATTTTCTTTTGTGAAAGGCCTCAGGAAGTTGCTGTTGTTATGTGATTGCAGAAGGAGAGAAGGGAAGGGGCACCATGCATCCTACAGGAATCATAAAATACTTTCTATCTGTAAGGAAAAGTAAAGGGAACTTGCATAATTCAGGAAAAGGGATCCAATTATATTCTGAACCAAGATACTTAACTACGTTCATGTTGTGACAATTCCTCACCCCTTACAGAAGCTGTTCGATCTGCTGAGTTCCTCCAGCTGTTTGTTTCAGGCTTAACAGAGCTTACATTGCTTTTATTCTGATTACCAGATGTTTGTCCTTCTAAAGCTTCTTCCATTTTCTCTGTGACAGCTGCTGCTTCCTCTCCCAACATTTCTGGCACAGACTGGCCTGCTAAAGGGCAGGCGGTGACCAGAGACCTGAACCAGACAGGTTGTGAGCTAATAAAAGGGCCACTGAGATCCTGGGTAATTATAAGGGAACCTGGCCAAGCATTATGTGTGTTTCCAAAGTGGCTGATGCAAGTAGTGGGTATCTGGAAAACCGGGCACGGAGGAGCAAAGCAGAAATTGCATTCTCTTCATGCAAAAATACTGTCTTTTAGCTATCAAGTTCCCCTTATACATGTGGGTTCAGGCACAAGGTACGCAGGAAACTGGGCATTTATACATCATACGTCTTTGGGTAATGAGACAAATTATGTTATTAAATTACATATTATGTGTTTTAACTATAAACATGTATACCTCTAAATTATAAATAGTGAGTTTTTGTGTGAGTACAAGAATATGTTTTAAAGTGACTTCTGAACTGCATATGAATATTTATGCGATGTATGTATCTGTATATGTATGTGTGTGTGTGTGTGTGTGTGTGTGTGTGTGTGCACTACAGACAGAGAATGAGATAGAGTGAGAGTGAAAAAGAGAGGGAGCAAAGAGAACAGAGATGTCTTCATACAATGTAAGCCAAAGGAGCCATTTTGACAAGCTATTTTAGAAAGTGAGATTACAATAATATTGTTTGCCTGCACTGCACTGTCTCTGTGGTGGCTACACTTCATTCTGCATTGTTACTGTTTCACTTTGTTCTACCACAATGCATTATGTAATGATTTGAATGTTTGAACAAAATGCAGGACAAGCTTTTCACTGTGATTTGTTCTGATTCTGATATTAATTGGGGCAGTGAGAGGGTGATGTCTGTGACGTCGTCATGTTGGTGGCAGCGTGTGTGTCTCTGATTGGCATCTTTGGTCTTGCAGGTAAATGTGAAGTGAACTGATCTTGGCTCCAAGTTCACAAAAGTGCTGCAGTCTAGTACCAACACTGCTGGTCCTCCGAGCTATCAGAAGAGTAAGTGTCTGCCCAGCCCTGCCCTGGTAAATGAGGAAGGATATTACTGAACATTGAAAAGCCTGAACAGTGTGGACATGGAGAGGATGTTTCCAGTAGTGGGAGAGTCTAGGACTGAAGGACAAAGCCTCAGAATATGCGGATGTCCTGTTAGAACAAAGGTGGGAAGGAATTTCTTTAGCCAGAGGGTAGTGAATCTGTGGAATCGATTGCCACGGACGGTTGTTGAGACTGAGTCACTGAGTATATTTAAAGTGCGGGTTGATAGGTTCCTGATGAATCGGGGCGTCAAAGGTCATGGGAGAAGGCAGGAGAATGGAGTTGAGAGGGATAATAAATCAACCATGATGGAATGGTGAAGCAGACCGATGGGCTGGAAGGCCTAATCCTGCTCCTATTCCTTCGGGCCTTATGGCCTTATTGTGTGGAGAATCATGGCCAGTGGGGGATGTGAGATAAGTACTTGCTCAGTGGCATCAGCAGCCCGAAATTCAATAGCACGGAGCTGACAATTGGCCACAAACGGCAGATTCCATAGACGCAAGAAAATGCAATCAGATCAGATTTAGAATCAGAATCAGGTTTATTATTGCTGACATATATTGTGAAATTTGTTGTTTTGTGACAGCAAAGACAAAAAAAATCCCAGTACAATAAAAAAACAAAATAAATAAATAGCACAAAAGGGGAGAAGCGAGGTCGTGCTCACGGGTTCACGGACCATTCAGAAACCTGATGGCAGAAGGGAAAAAGCTTTTCCTAAAACGTTGAATGTGGGTCTTCAGGTTCCAGTACTCCTCCCAGATGGCAGCAATGAGAAGAGGGCATGTCCCAGATCGTGAGGGTAAAGTTCCCTCTAATGTTTTATACAGTTGCGCGGACCAACCATTGCTCGAAGTGGGAAATTTTACGCAGCCTAAAAACTGCGCGACACTTTTGTGACGAGAATACACATAAATTAAGATGTTTGCTGGCCTGGGCTAGCATCAGTGGCATCAGCAGTTGGTCTGCCACCTGTCCTCAGGGGAGGGAGAGATAAGGAACACAATGAAGCAGCATTTGGAGATGTTAATGAAGGAGCCATCAGTCTGGGTATTGTCAAGCTGGGCTCCCCCTTTGAACCCTGAACTGTTTGAAGTGTGATGGACAGGCGATACCCCAGCAGGGGGATAAAAAGGGACAGGTTCGCTAAGGCAGGACACACACGACACCTGAGGTAACGAGACCCTGGAAGCGGTGGGAAGCTTTTGGACGGCTGATCGCGGGATCAAGCCATAAACGCATAGGGTGGAAAGGCACGATCGGCGGGAACCCGGTGTGTGTCCACCCTTGCCTGGGTGCCAGGTTCAGCGCAGGGAAACGATCGTATCTGGAAACGGAGGGGGTCACGGTCGGTGACCTCAGATGACATCACAAAGGATTCGCCCGAAAGCTGACTGCGAAGGTCTGTGTGGAAGCTGTGTTGAATATTCATTCTTTTTGCTCTCTCTCCTTCCTCCCCCCACTGTCCATCGCCACGGCAACGATTACTGTGAACTGAACTAAATTGAACTGAAGTTTGTGTCACTTTGAAACTGGTCATTTACCTCTAGACAATGATAGAGCTTGATTAATCTTGTTATCTTAATTCTGTGTACATGTGTGTTTATCATTGCTGAACTGTTGCATTTATTATCCTTTTTGATTAGAGTACTGTGTTGCTTGTTTCTGTAATAAAAACTGTCTTAGTTCTAGTAATCCAGACTCCAACTGAGTGATCCATTTCTGCTGGTTTGGCAACCCAGTTACAGGGTACGTAACACTTTAATAAAGCATTATATAAAAGAAAATCTCAGCTGCATGACAACAAAGGCTAACTGCACGGCCGCACACCCGTGCAGCATAGATGAACAGTGGTGAGGGTCCTTAATGATGGATGCCACCTTCTTGACACACCGTACACTGTATCCCGTATCCTGACATTTACTCTTCTGATAGCTCAGAGGACCAACAGTGTTGGTACTAGACTGCAGCACTTTTGTGAACTTGGAGCCAAGATCAGTTCACTTCTCATTTACCTGCAAGACCAAAGATGCCAATCAGAGACACACACACTGCCACCAACGTGACGACGTCACAGACGTCACCCTCTGACTGCCCCAATTAATATCAGAATCAGAACAAATCACAGTGAAAAACTTGTCCTGCATTTTGTTCAAACATTCAAATCATTACATAATGCATTGTGGTAGAACAAAGTAAAACAGTAACAATGCAGGATGAAGTGTAGCCACCACAGAGACAGTGCAGTGCAGGCAAACAATGAAGAGTAAGGTATTGTAATCTCAGTTTCCAAAATATTGTGTATCCTGCAGCAGGAAAAAGTCAAGCTGCTTGGGGAAACTCAGTGGGCCAGGCAACATCAGTGTGATAACCGATGTATCAGGTCAAAACCCTGCATCAGGGCAGTAGCAGATTCTTGTTTGGCAAACAGGAGAAAATCTGCAGATGCTGGAAATCTGAGCAACACACACAAAATGCTGGAGGAACTCAGCAGGCCAGGCAGGATCTATGGAAAAAAGTACAGTCGACGTTTCGGGCCAAAACCCTTTGGCAGACTCTGTTTGGCGTTTACTTGTTCGAGGTAGGTAACAAAAGAAAGTCTTACATTTCTATTGCCGCTTCTCCTATGTAACAGGGGTTTCAGACAATGTTTCTCCAGTCTCTTCTCGCTTCCCATTCAAAGCCCATCACCTTAATGAGCCGACATACTGCAGAGAGGCTATTTCCAGCCTGGGCAAAGAGAGCAACAGCAGCTTTCTACTCCAATAAAGATAACCAGATCCATCTTAAGTCAATGGGTGTTGACATGTCAGTGATTTGTCGGGACATATACATCGCAGTGTCTGCTTGAGTCTGCTCGAAAGCTCCAGTCTTTTGCCTTTCAGCAACTCTAGGCAGCTTCCTAAAGAGATGGGTGCATTTTAATGGCAGCCTGTAGAAGTAGCTTCCCGTTCAGGAGCACCACAAAGCTGTAATCTTTCAAGGAAAACGAGGACACAGCGTTAAAAATAACAAGCCAAGGAAGACTTGTGCATGGGCTAAAAGGTGAGAGTTTCCTGTGCAGTGACAACTACATCAGAAGGCATTAGTGGCCTTTTAGGACTTTGCAGAATATATTTTGCTATGTATTAGGGATCTGCACAGAGCACTCCTCTGTATAATGTACATATAGCCTCTCTGAGTTAACGTGTCAGTCTTTGCTCAGTAGCAGTGCTCTTGTCTCTATCTCGGAAAGCTGTTGGTTTAACTTCCATGTTGGAGACCTGAGCATGTACTTCAGACTTAATATTCAACTGTGATCTACAGTTTGACAGTGTGTTCTCTAGCCAATTGAGGGATCTGCTGCTTTTCTGTCTATGAGGCTGAGAAGATTAGAGACAGGTGGCGAGCCCGTGATGGACTCCATATCACACCAATTGAAGCGTGGAGGAAGATTGAGAACATCGAGGCAAGTGTGGAGGACGAGCGAGTGTTCAGCAGCATCTACAAGCCTCTCACTCGCTGCTGCCAGGGGAAATGTGTCTGTGTGTGACGGTCTCTCCCTCCCTCTCACTGGCAGCTCCTGCTCTCCAATGATCTCTCTCTCTCCTCGATGCTGTTGGACGGTGGTGCCAAATCTCAGGGTTGTATACTGCATACATACTTTAGTAATAAATGTACTTTAAATCTTTGAATCAAGTTTAGCAGTAGGGGTATTACAGTGGCCACTTTATTAGGTACACCTGTATGCCTGCTCGCTAATGCAAATATTTAAACACCCAGTCATGTGGCAGCAACTCAATGCGCTTAAAATCATGCAGACATGGTCAAGACGTGGTCCAGTTGTTTATAACAAACTTCAGAATGTGGATGAAATGTGGTCTAAGTGACTTTGACTGTGGAATGATTTTTGGTGCCAGATGGGGTGGTTTCAGTATCTCAGAAACTGCTGATCTGGGATTTTCATGTACAGCAATCTTGAGAGCTTACAGAAAATGGTGAGAAAAGCAAAAAGCATTCAGTAAGTGGCAGGTCTGTGGGCAAAAACACCTTGTTAATGAGAGAGGTCAGAGGAGAATGGTCAGGCTGGTTCAAGCTGACAGGAGGGTGACAGTAACTCAAATAACCACATGTTACAACAGTGGTGTGCAGAAGAGCATCTCTGAACACACAACACATTGAAATTTGAAGTGGACAGATTACAGCAGCAGAAGACCACAGCGGGTTTCACTGCTGTGGCCACTTTATTAGATGCATTCCTTACATAATAAAGTGGCTACTCAGTGTATGTTGCCTTTGGCAAGGTCGCACTAGGAGTATTGTGTACGGTCTTGTTCACCCTTTTATTGGAAAATATAATCAAACTGGAGAGGGTGCCGCATAGAGTTATAAAAATTGCTGGACTAGAGGGTCGGAGTTAGAGAGGGATGTTGGCTACGCCTAAATTTTATTCCTTGGCATGTAAGTGACCGCATAGAAGATTATAAAATCATGATGTGTATGGAAATGGTGGATGGTCATAGTCCTTTCCCCAGGGTTGGAGACCTCAAAACTAGAGGCACTGGGACAGGATAAGAGGGGAGAGATTTAGAAGAGATTTGAAAGTTAACTTCTTTATACAGAAGGTAGAGAGTACCCAGAATATTCTGCCAGAGAAAGTGGTTGAGCCAGGTACAATTACAACATTTCAGAGGCATTTTCATAGGTATTTGGAGGGTGATGGGTTAACTTGGGCAATTGGGACTAGCAAGGAGGATGCTGTGGTCAGCATGGACCAGATGGGCTGAAGGGTCAGTTTCCATGTTATATTACTCTATAAGTGGACTGTTGGAACAATCAATAGTTGGAGGCAAGGCTAACAGTCCTTCTGGGGGTAAATATAACAGCCGTTCCAGAGTTAAATATAATATAAATATTTCATTATTACATATACCCACCCCCAGCTATGTTATTATCAAGTTATGGTTTGCACCTCTTAATTAAATCACTCAGCTTCACTGACTGAGTACATGAGGAATCAATCCGTGGCAGTTTGGTGTTTTGAGCAGCAGCCAATCAGCAATTGGGATTGATTGGCAAGAACAAATTAAAATAAGGCGGGGTAAACGGAGCGGCCTTTGTTGGAGTGGACAGAATTAGAGTGGGATTTTGAGGCTTTTGCTCTTCAATCCTTCAGTGAGAAGAGGCTTGAGTGAGAGGTCAAAACAGGCAGAATTTTCACCCCAGATTATTTACTTTTTACCTTCTTTATAGCTGCTCAGTTAGGAACAGTAGAGATGCCAGGCAGGATAGTGGAATGCTTTTCTTGCAGGATGTGGGAAGGCAGGGAGACCTCCAGTGCCCCTGACGACTACAAATGCTAGAAGTGCATCCAGCTGTAGTTTCTAACATCCGTTTTAAGGAGTTGGAACTGGAACTGGATGAACTCCGGATCATTTGGGAGGTTGACAGATAGAACATACAGTTACACCCAAGGTGCGAGTCACAAGAAATTGGGTGACAGTCAGGAAGGGAAAGGTTGTCCTCTGTCCTCTGCTCGGTCATCTCCCCCAACAGTATCCAAAGGTACCTGTTGTTGAGAAGGATGGCCACAGGGTACTCTGGCAACAATATCTTTTCCACTCCTGTGTCAGGCTCACCGGCTTATCCTTAGAGTTTTTCTTAAGCAACAGATTAATTACAAATTAACTACAAATATAAAACACAAAATAATTGATTGCATAATAATTCACCCCCTTCTCCGTGGATTGTCACCTTGTTGTGGTGGAGAAGCTTGTGTGGTCCTGAGATCCCGAGAGCAATGCCGTCTGGAGCTATGCTCCTGGTAGGGTCACCCATGGCGGTAAGGTCGAGGGTGAGGTCCCTGACAAAGAACAATCCAACCAAGACCTCAACGGTAGAACAGGCGGATGAAGTTACTTCGAACTCAACGGCTGTGAAGGCGGATGAAGGCTGCAACAAATCCATCATCTCCAATCGTCGTGGTTTCCATGCCATTGGAATCAGTTGATTGATTTGTGAAGTATCGTGTGCTTTTTGGAGTGCAACATCAAGTACACATTAAACAAATACACGCACAGGCATATGTTCACTCTGTGGGCCACTTCTTCAGAACGAAGACCATCATCCTCGACCTCGAGGGATAGCCACGATGACCCCCGTCAAGTCAGTATTTAGTAGATGCACCTTTGGCAGTAATTGTGTGGATAGGTCTCTATCAGCTTTGCACATCTAGACACTACAACTTTTCCCCATTCTTCTTTACAAAACAGCTCAAGCTCTGCCAGATTGCCTGGGGATTGTGAGGGAACAGCCTTTTTCAAGTCCAGCCACAATTTCTCAATAGGACTGAGGTCTGGATTCTGACTTGGCCACCCCAGGACATTAATTTTGTTGTTTTTAAGCTATTCCTGTGTCGCTTTGACTTTATGGTTGGGGTCATTGCCTTGCTGGAAAACAAACCGAGTCACAGTTCTCTTGCAGACTGCGTCAGGTTTTCCTCCAGGATTTCCCTGTATTTTGCTGCATTCACTTTACCCTCTACCTCCACAAGTCTTCCAGGGCCTGCCGCAGTGAAGCATCCCCACAGCATGATGCAGCCACCACCATGCTTCATGGTAGAGATGTTGTGTTTTTGATGATGTGTGGAGTTTGGCTTAAGCCGAACATAGTGTTTAGTCTGATGGTCAAAAAACTCAATTTTGGTTTCATCAGACCATAGAACTCTCCAGCTGACTTCCGAGTCTCCCACATGCCTTCTGGCAAGCTCCAGCTAAGATTTCATGTGAGTTTTTTCCATCAGTGGCTTTCTCTTTGCCACTCTCCCATAAAATCTTTAACTGGAAATCAATGACAGCCTGATGTTAAACCTAAGCTACATGATGTGGAAGCAAGACTGGTGACTTCTTCATCATGATCACTCTGTTCAGCACTAACATCCTGACTGTCGTGTTGGTGTAACTGGTATGGATGTCTATGGAAGGTGGAAATCTTGTGCTTCTCTTGCATAACCTCACTGGAGCTTTCATGGATGCTGTTACAGGTTTCTCAAGTTGCATTAGGTAAGTATTTGAGTCTCTTAAAGACATTTATGTATTCATCCACGAGTGTTGTGTGGTCATCATTGATCTGTGAAGCCAAGTCAAAAACTCTTTACATCACATGCACTCAGACCTAATATTGGCTGTACTCTCCTTTCTGCAATCAGTAGTTGTGCCTTTAGGTGTTGCCCCTTGTGCTTGAAGGTCACTACACAGCCTCCTTTAACTGGAATGTCTTCTCCAGTATAGCCTGTCACTTTTAACTTCACTGGGTATATCTTGTTCTTTGCTGTGAAAGTTTTGTAATCATCGATGGATAACAGATTCACCTAGTCTCCAGTGTCAAACTTGAAAGGAATTACCATCTCAATCACAATCACTGGAACAATCCATTGTAACTTACCAGTGCCAGCAATCTGTAGAGAATCTACAAAGACCTCCTCAATTTCCTCATCAACCGTTTGCACCTTTCTCCTGGTAGCACCAGCCTGGCAGCAGCTTGCAAAATAATTCTTCTTCCCACAGGACTTTTCATAAGCAGAACACATCTTTGGAATGCGACTACCTCTACATTTGCTGCATTTGGTGTTTGAGTCTTATTTTTTGCTTTGATGTTGTTTTGGGAAATGCCTTGCGTGCAGCTCCTCTGCTTTCACAGTGAGTATCATTGTGTCTGCTCTGAGATTGCGTGGTCTCTGCTGCCCTACACATACTCACAGCCTTTTCCAGTGTCAAACCTTTTTTACAGGGCAATCTTTCTCTGAACCCGTATCTGGGATTCCGCACACTATTTTGTCTCTAACTAGTGGGCCCTCAAATCTCCAAATTCACGGGACTTACTCAGTGTGTGTAGCTTGACTAAGTATCAGTCAAAGCCAGCACCTTGTTTCTGGTCACATGGAAATATCTAATATCTCCCAAATGTGATGTTTTTACATGGGACAAAGTACTCCTCAAATTTTGTGACCAGAGTGTCCATTGTAAAAGTTGTCTCATCAATTAGAAATCTGTTGATGTCCAAGGCATCTTTGCCAATTACATACAGAAAAATTGACACTTTCAATTTTTCATTGGTCCCTCCTGCTCTGCTAGCCGCTAAATATACACTAAATCATTGTTTGAAGCATTTCCAGTTATCCGTTAGATTGCTGGTAAACTGCATATGTGTGGAACGACTAAAGGACAATTTATACTTCTTCTGCGTCAAATCTACGCTGTAGCTGCATACCCTGACGCGCACCTCCCCAAAAATGTAACTACGCGTTGCGGTGATGCAGACCACAACTGTGATTGGTCCGCTTGGTAGCATCGCATTTCCAGTTGCTTCTGAACAATGACCAAATTGTCAAATCTACCTGCCGATATCCGAAAATATTTGAAATGTATTTCCTCGTCCATGTCTCTCAGTGGCCGGACAAGCACAGAAAACTCACCCTCCTTCTGCCTCAATCTGTTCAATGGTTGTACACACCATCTCCTCTGACGTCTTCTCTTTTCTGCATTGCAGTAATTTCAATAAAAGTAGCTCTTGTTCAACATTTATGAGCTCCAACTTCAACATGATGCGCTCAGTTTCAGTCGCCATTGTTTAAAGTACACAAGGAAACTCAACACAGTGGCATAGAAACCCCACTGCCAACTAGCGTTTTGGCGATGAATTGCAGAGCGACGTAGACACACCAACGCACAAGTATAAATGCTCACAACGGCGTAGGCCACTTACGTAGGGTACGGCGTAGAGCCTACACAGAAGTAGAAATCAGCCTTAAGGTTATCACAATGGGAAATCTAGGCCACTCACCTGAATTTTGTGGTGAATCCAGTGACTGCTGAACTTCTGGAGTAACAGGCTGTCTTTTCTTGCCAGCCAACTTTCTCCTTCGTAACCTCACTTGCTGCTAGCTCCGTTTGTAATTACGCAGTCTCTTTCTCAGTCACATGTGGTATTCATTTACTCTCCATGTTTAGATCTCACAGTGACTTCTGACACCATGTTATGCTTGTTCGTAAGGGAACCAAACTTGGCATGGGTAAACGCTAGAACATTTTACTATTCAGCTATGTTCAACATTGAGCGCGTGTGATCAGGCCACCACCGCACACATTGCCCACTGTGATCTGAAGTTATTCATGATGGACACACATAATACTGCCGGGAGGGGGGAGAAGATGGCGGCGCGACGGCAGCGCGCGCGGCCACTTCGGTGACAAATATCTGTTATTTGTCAAGTAGGGGACCGTGCACAATTCTGATTTGATGGAGACAGACATGAGAGCACAGCGGAACATCTGGAAAATTTCTGAAATGACTGCTTTGTTACAGCTGCTACTGTGTGGAAACCGGAATCTCCGGAGCTGAAGGCCCCGAAATCCTCGGCTTTGCGTGTTTCAGCAGCCAGGGAGAGGTCGAAGGCGCTCAGCAGAGGATGGCGCTCGGGAGGCTGTATCAGAGAGGCTGCTCGGAAGCTCAAAGTTTTCGGACGGATGGACTAAGGGTCGGCTGGGTTCGGCTGCTTCCAAGGTATCGGCAAGTTGTCGGTGCCTGGAGGTTTATGGCAAGGAGTTTCTCCCTTTTGCCGCCTGCTATCGGGGACTCGGGAGTCGATCGACTCGGGACTTTGAGAATTTTTTTTTACCGTGCCTATTGTCTGTTCTTTATCAAATTATGGTATTGCTTTGCACTGTTGTAACTATATGTTATAATTATGTGGTTTTGTCAGTGTTAGTCTTTGGTCTGTCTTGTTTTCTTTGATATCACTCTGGAGAAACATTGTATCATTTTGTTAATGCATGTATGCATTTCTAAATGACAATAAAAGAGGGCTGAGTGTTCTCATAATCTAATAACACACAGTGGGCAGCAAGGAACATTATCGGAGTTTTCAGTAGGATCTGGACCAGTTGGGAAAATGGGCTGAAAAATGGCAGACTGAATTGAATGTAGACAAGTGTGAGGGGTTGCACTTTGGGAGGATAAACCAGGGCAGGGCACTGAGGAGTGTGGTAGAACAGAGGGATCTGGGAATACAGATCCATAATTCCTTGAACGTGGCATCACAGGTGGATAGGGTCAAAAAGAAAGGGTTTGGCATGTTGGCCTTCATAAATCAATGTACTAAGTACAGGAGCTGGGATGTTATGTTGAAGTTGTATAAAATGCTGGTGAGGACTTATTTGGAGTATTGTGTGCAGTTTTGGTCACCTACCTACAGGAAAGATGTAAATAAGATTGAAAGAGAACAGAGAAAATTTACAAGGATGTTGCCAGGACTTCAGAACCTGAGTTAAGGGGAAAGATTGAAGAGGTTAGGACTTCAGTCCCTGGAACATTGAACCTTTAGGAGAGATTTGATTGAGATATACAAAATTATTAGGTTTTCGGTAAGATAAATGCAAGCAGGTTTTTCCCACTGAGGTTGAGTGAGACAGCAAATAGAGGTCATGGGTTAAGGGTAACAGGTGAAATGCTGAGGGGCAACACAGCGGGTGATGAGTGTGTAGAACGAGCTGCCAGTTGGTTTCAACATTAAAGAGATAGTCAGAGAGGTACATGGATGGGAGAAGTCTACAGAGCCATGGTCCGGTTCAGGTCAATGCGAAAGTGCACAGACTGGATGGTGGGAAGGGGATGATGTGCTGTTCTATGGTTCTGTGATTCTCTGAAAAGAGGAATTTCTAGGACAGGAAGGCTTGAGTTACAGTAAAAGGAGAGGTGGAAACAGGCTGGGACACTTTTCTCTGGAACCTAGGAGTTGATGAGAGGTATTATGGTTTATAAATCATAAGGAGGATATATAAATGATAATCGTAAGCTTTTTTCAAGGTCAGTGAGTCAAAGACCAGAGTGCATAGATTGAAGGACAGAAGGAAAAGGTATGAAGGGGAGCCAAGAGACAGGTATTTTAACACAGTGAGTAACGAGTTAAAGGAATGAGTGACGGGAGTGTATAGTGAGTGACGGGAGTGTGGATTGAGTGACGGGAGTGTGTAGTGAGTGACGGGAGTGTGGAATGAGTGACAGGAGTGTGGAGTGAGTGACGGGAGTGTGTAGTGAGTGATGGGAGTGTGGAGTGAGTGACGGGAGTGTGGAGTGAGTGACGGGAGTGTGTAGTGAGAGACGGGAGTGTGGAGTGAGTGACGGGTGTGTGTAGTGAGAGACGGGAGTGTGTAGTGAGTGACGGGAGTGTGGAGTGAGTGACGGGAGTGTGTAGTGAATGACGGGAGTGTGGATGAGTGACGGGAGTGTGTAGTGAGTGACGGGAGTGTGTAGTGAATGACGGGAGTGTGTAGTGAGTGATGGGAGTGTGGAGTGAGTGACGGGAGTGTGAAGTGAGTGACGGGAGTGTGGAGTGAGTGACGGGAGTGTGGATGAGTGACGGGAGTGTGAATGAGTGACGGGAGTGTGGAGTGAGTGACGGGAGTGTGAAATGAGTAACGGGAGTGTGGAGTGAGTGACGGGAGTGTGGAGTGTGTGACGGGAGTGTGGAGTGAGTGACGGGAGTGTGGAATGAGTGACGGGAGTGTATAGTGAGTGACGGGAGTGTGTAGTGAGTGACGGGAGTGTGTAGTGAATGACGGGAGTGTGGAATGAGTGACGGGAGTGTGTAGTGAATGACGGGAGTGTGTAGTGAGTGACGGGAGTGTGTAGTGAGTGACGGGAGTGTGGATGAGTGACGGGAGTGTGTAGTGAGTGACGGGAGTGTGTAGTGAATGACGGGAGTGTGGAGTGAGTGACGGGAGTGTGGATGAGTGACGGGAGTGTGTAGTGAGTGACGGGAGTGTGGAATGAGTGACGGGAGTGTGTAGTGAATGACGGGAGTGTGTAGTGAGTGACGGGAGTGTGTAGTGAGTGACGGGAGTGTGGATGAGTGACGGGAGTGTGAATGAGTGACGGGAGTGTGGAGTGAGTGACGGGAGTGTGAAATGAGTAACGGGAGTGTGGAGTGAGTGACGGGAGTGTGGAGTGTGTGACGGGAGTGTGGAGTGAGTGACGGGAGTGTGGAATGAGTGACGGGAGTGTATAGTGAGTGACGGGAGTGTGTAGTGAGTGACGGGAGTGTGTAGTGAATGACGGGAGTGTGGAATGAGTGACGGGAGTGTGTAGTGAATGACGGGAGTGTGTAGTGAGTGACGGGAGTGTGTAGTGAGTGACGGGAGTGTGGATGAGTGACGGGAGTGTGTAGTGAGTGACGGGAGTGTGTAGTGAATGACGGGAGTGTGGAGTGAGTGACGGGAGTGTGGAGTGAGTGACGGGAGTGTGTAGTGAGTGACGGGAGTGTGGAATGAGTGACGGGAGTGTGTAGTGAATGACGGGAGTGTGTAGTGAGTGACGGGAGTGTGTAGTGAGTGACGGGAGTGTGGAGTGAGTGACGGGAGTGTGTAGTGAGTGACGGGAGTGTGTAGTGAATGACGGGAGTGTGGAGTGAGTGACGGGAGTGTGTAGTGAGTGACGGGAGTGTGTAGTGAATGACGGGAGTGTGTAGTGAGTGACGGGAGTGTGGATGAGTGACGGGAGTGTGTAGTGAGTGACGGGAGTGTGTAGTGAGTGACGGGAGTGTGAAGTGAGTGACGGGAGTGTGGATGAGTGACGGGAGTGTGGAGTGAGTGACGGGAGTGTGTAGTGAGTGACGGGAGTGTGGAATGAGTGACGGGAGTGTGGAATGAGTGACGGGAGTGTGTAGTGAGTGACGGGACTGTGTAGTGAATGACGGGAGTGTGTAGTGAGTGATGGGAGTGTGGAATGAGTGACGGGAGTGTGGAGTGAGTGACGGGAGTGTGAAGTGAGTGACGGGAGTGTGTAGTGAGTGACGGGAGTGTGGAGTGAGTGATGGGAGTGTGGAGTGAGTGACGGGAGTGTGGAGTGAGTGACGGGAGTGTGTAGTGAGTGACGGGAGTGTGTAGTGAGTGACGGGAGTGTGTAGTGAGTGATGGGAGTGTGTAGTGAGTGACGGGAGTGTGGAGTGAGTGACGGGAGTGTGGAGTGAGTGACGGGAGTGAGAAGTGAGTGACGGGAGTGTGGAGTGAGTGACGGGAGTGTGTAGTGAGTGATGGGAGTGTGTAGTGAGTGACGGGAGTGTGTAGTGAGTGACGGGAGTGTGGAGTGAGTGACGGGAGTGTGGAGTGAGTGACGGGAGTGTGGAGTGAGTGACGGGAGTGTGTAGTGAGTGACGGGAGTGTGGAGTGAGTGACGGGAGTGTGTAGTGAGTGACGGGAGTGTGGAGTGAGTGACGGGAGTGTGTAGTGAGTGACGGGAGTGTGTAGTGAGTGACGGGAGTGTGTAGTGAGTGACGGGAGTGTGTAGTGAGTGACGGGAGTGTGGAGTGAGTGACGGGAGTGTGTAGTGAGTGACGGGAGTGTGTAGTGAGTGACGGGAGTGTGTAGTGAGTGACGGGAGTGTGGAGTGAGTGACGGGAGTGTGGAATGAGTGACGGGAGTGTGTAGTGAGTGACGGGAGTGTGTAGTGAGTGACGGGAGTGTGTAGTGAGTGACGGGAGTGTGGAGTGAGTGACGGGAGTGTGTAGTGAGTGACGGGAGTGTGTAGTGAGTGACGGGAGTGTGTAGTGAGTGACGGGAGTGTGGAGTGAGTGACGGGAGTGTGTAGTGAGTGACGGGAGTGTGTAGTGAGTGACGGGAGTGTGGAGTGAGTGACGGGAGTGTGGAGTGAGTGACGGGAGTGTGTAGTGAGTGACGGGAGTGTGTAGTGAGTGACGGGAGTGTGGAGTGAGTGACGGGAGTGTGTAGTGAGTGACGGGAGTGTGTAGTGAGTGACGGGAGTGTGGAATGAGTGACGGGAGTGTGTAGTGAGTGACGGGAGTGTGTAGTGAGTGACGGGAGTGTGTAGTGAGTGACGGGAGTGTGTAGTGAGTGACGGGAGTGTGTAGTGAGTGACGGGAGTGTGGAGTGAGTGACGGGAGTGTGTAGTGAGTGACGGGAGTGTGTAGTGAGTGACGGGAGTGTGGAGTGAGTGACGGGAGTGTGGAGTGAGTGACGGGAGTGTGGAGTGAGTGACGGGAGTGTGAGTGAGTGACGGGAGTGTGTAGTGAGTGACGGGAGTGTGAGTGAGTGACGGGAGTGTGTAGTGAGTGACGGGAGTGTGTAGTGAGTGACGGGAGTGTGGAGTGAGTGACGGGAGTGTGTAGTGAGTGACGGGAGTGTGGAGTGAGTGACGGGAGTGTGTAGTGAGTGACGGGAGTGTGTAGTGAGTGACGGGAGTGTGTAGTGAGTGACGGGAGTGTGGAGTGAGTGACGGGAGTGTGTAGTGAGTGACGGGAGTGTGGAGTGAGTGACGGGAGTGTGTAGTGAGTGACGGGAGTGTGGAATGAGTGACGGGAGTGTGGAGTGAGTGACGGGAGTGTGGAATGAGTGACGGGAGTGTGTAGTGAGTGACGGGAGTGTGGAATGAGTGACGGGAGTGTGGAGTGAGTGACGGGAGTGTGGAGTGAGTGACGGGAGTGTGTAGTGAGTGACGGGAGTGTGGAGTGAGTGACGGGAGTGTGGAGTGAGTGACGGGAGTGTGTAGTGAGTGACGGGAGTGTGGAGTGAGTGACGGGAGTGTGTAGTGAGAGACGGGAGTGTGTAGTGAGTGACGGGAGTGTGTAGTGAGTAACGGGAGTGTGGAGTGAGTGACGGGAGTGTGTAGTGAGTGACGGGAGTGTGAAGTGAGTGACGGGAGTGTGGAGTGAGTGACGGGAGTGTGTAGTGAGTGACGGGAGTGTGGAGTGAGTGACGGGAGTGTGGAGTGAGTGACGGGAGTGTGGAATGAGTGACGGGAGTGTGTAGTGAGTGACGGGAGTGTGTAGTGAGTGACGGGAGTGTGGAGTGAGTGACGGGAGTGTGTAGTGAGTGACGGGAGTGTGGAGTGAGTGACGGGAGTGTGGAATGAGTGACGGGAGTGTGTAGTGAGTGACGGGAGTGTGGAGTGAGTGACGGGAGTGTGTAGTGAGTGACGGGAGTGTGGAATGAGTGACGGGAGTGTGTAGTGAGTGACGGGAGTGTGGAGTGAGTGACGGGAGTGTGGAGTGAGTGACGGGAGTGTGTAGTGAGTAACGGGAGTGTGGAGTGAGTGACGGGAGTGTGGAGTGAGTGACGGGAGTGTGTAGTGAGTGACGGGGGTGTGGAGTGAGTGACGGGAGTGTGTAGTGAGTGACGGGAGTGTGGAGTGAGTGACGGGAGTGTGTAATGAGTGACGGGAGTGTGTAGTGAGTGACGGGAGTGTGTAGTGAGTGACGGGAGTGTGGAGTGAGTGACGGGAGTGTGTAGTGAGTGACGGGAGTGTGGAGTGAGTGACGGGAGTGTGTAGTGAGTGACGGGAGTGTGTAGTGAGTGACGGGAGTGTGTAGTGAGTGACGGGAGTGTGGAGTGAGTGACGGGAGTGTGTAGTGAGTGACGGGAGTGTGTAATGAGTGATGGGAGTGTGGAGTGAGTGACGGGAGTGTGGAATGAGTGACGGGAGTGTGTAGTGAGTGACGGGAGTGTGGAGTGAGTGACGGGAGTGTGGAGTGAGTGACGGGAGTGTGTAGTGAGTGACGGGAGTGTGGAATGAGTGACGGGAGTGTGGAGTGAGTGACGGGAGTGTGTAGTGAGTGACGGGAGTGTGTAGTGAGTGACGGGAGTGTGTAGTGAGTGACGGGAGTGTGTAGTGAGTGACGGGAGTGTGGAGTGAGTGACGGGAGTGTGGAGTGAGTGACGGGAGTGTGTAATGAGTGACGGGAGTGTGTAGTGAGTGACGGGAGTGTGTAGTGAGTGAGGGGAGTGTGTAGTGAGTGACGGGACTGTGTAGTGAGTGACGGGAGTGTGGAGTGAGTGACGGGAGTGTGTAGTGAGTGACGGGAGTGTGTAGTGAGTGACGGGAGTGTGGAATGAGTGACGGGAGTGTGTAGTGAGTGACGGGAGTGTGTAGTGAGTGACGGGAGTGTGGAGTGAGTGACGGGAGTGTGGAGTGAGTGACGGGAGTGTGTAGTGAGTGAGGGGAGTGTGTAGTGAGTGACGGGACTGTGTAGTGAGTGACGGGAGTGTGGATGAGTAGTGAGTGACGGGAGTGTGTAGTGAGTGACGGGAGTGTGGAATGAGTGACGGGAGTGTGTAGTGAGTGACGGGAGTGTGGAGTGAGTGACGGGAGTGTGGAATGAGTGACGGGAGTGTGTAGTGAGTGACGGGAGTGTGGAGTGAGTGACGGGAGTGTGTAGTGAGTGACGGGAGTGTGGAGTGAGTGACGGGAGTGTGGAGTGAGTGACGGGAGTGTGGAATGAGTGACGGGAGTGTGGAGTGAGTGACGGGAGTGTGTAGTGAGTAACGGGAGTGTGCAGTGAGTGACGGGAGTGTGGAGTGAGTGACGGGAGTGTGTAGTGTGTGACGGGGGTGTGGAGTGAGTGACGGGAGTGTGGAGTGAGTGACGGGAGTGTGTAATGAGTGACGGGAGTGTGTAGTGAGTGACGGGAGTGTGTAGTGAGTGAGGGGAGTGTGTAGTGAGTGACGGGACTGTGTAGTGAGTGACGGGAGTGTGGATGAGTGACGGGAGTGTGTAGTGAGTGACGGGAGTGTGTAGTGAGTGACGGGAGTGTGGATGAGTGACGGGAGTGTGTAGTGAGTGACGGGAGTGTGTAGTGAGTGACGGGAGTGTGGAATGAGTGACGGGAGTGTGGAATGAGTGACGGGAGTGTGTAGTGAGTGATGGGAGTGTGGAGTGAGTGACGGGAGTGTGGAATGAGTGACGGGAGTGTGAAGTGAGTGACGGGACTGTGTAGTGAATGACGGGAGTGTGTAGTGAGTGATGGGAGTGTGGAATGAGTGACGGGAGTGTGAAGTGAGTGACGGGAGTGTGTAGTGAGTGACGGGAGTGTGGAATGAGTGACGGGAGTGTGCAGTGAGTGACGGGAGTGTGTAGTGAGTGACGGGAGTGTGTAATGAGTGACGGGAGTGTGGAGTGAGTGATGGGAGTGTGGAGTGAGTGACGGGAGTGTGGAGTGTGTGACGGGAGTGTGGAATGAGTGACGGGAGTGTGTAGTGAGTGACGGGAGTGTGTAGTGAATGACGGGAGTGTGTAGTGAGTGACGGGAGTGTGGAATGAGTGACGGGAGTGTGAAGTGAGTGACGGGAGTGTGTAGTGAGTGACGGGAGTGTGTAGTGAGTGACGGGAGTGTGGAGTGAGTGATGGGAGTGTGTAGTGAGTGACGGGAGTGTGAAGTGAGTGATGGGAGTGTGTAGTGAGTAACGGGAGTGTGGAGTGAGTGACGGGAGTGTGGAATGAGTGACGGGAGTGTGGAATGAGTGACGGGAGTGTGTAGTGAGTGATGGGAGTGTGGAGTGAGTGACGGGAGTGTGGAATGAGTGACGGGAGTGTGAAGTGAGTGACGGGACTGTGTAGTGAATGACGGGAGTGTGTAGTGAGTGATGGGAGTGTGGAATGAGTGACGGGAGTGTGAAGTGAGTGACGGGAGTGTGTAGTGAGTGATGGGAGTGTGGAATGAGTGACGGGAGTGTGCAGTGAGTGACGGGAGTGTGTAGTGAGTGACGGGAGTGTGTAATGAGTGACGGGAGTGTGGAGTGAGTGATGGGAGTGTGTAGTGAGTGACGGGAGTGTGGAGTGAGTGAGGGGAGTGTGGAGTGAGTGACGGGAGTGCGAAGTGAGTGACGGGGGTGTGGAGTGAGTGACGGGAGTGTGTAGTGAGTGACGGGAGTGTGAAGTGAGTGATGGGAGTGTGTAGTGAGTGACGGGAGTGTGGAGTGAGTGAGGGGAGTGTGGAATGAGTGACGGGAGTGTGGAGTGAGTGACGGGAGTGTGTAGTGAGTAACGGGAGTGTGTAGTGAGTGACGGGAGTGTGGAGTGAGTGACGGGAGTGTGGAGTGTGTGACGGGAGTGTGGAATGAGTGACGGGAGTGTGTAGTGAGTGACGGGAGTGTGTAGTGAATGACGGGAGTGTGTAGTGAGTGACGGGAGTGTGGAATGAGTGACGGGAGTGTGAAGTGAGTGACGGGAGTGTGTAGTGAGTGACGGGAGTGTGTAGTGAGTGACGGGAGTGTGGAGTGAGTGACGGGAGTGTGTAGTGAGTGACGGGAGTGTGAAGTGAGTGATGGGAGTGTGTAGTGAGTAACGGGAGTGTGGAATGAGTGATGGGAGTGTGTAGTGAGTGACGGGAGTGTGAAGTGAGTGATGGGAGTGTGTAGTGAGTGACGGGAGTGTGGAGTGAGTGAGGGGAGTGTGTAGTGAGTAACGGGAGTGTGGAGTGAGTGACGGGAGTGTGAAGTGAGTGACGGGAGTGTGTAGTGAATGACGGGAGTGTGAAGTGAGTGACGGGAGTGTGGATGAGTGACGGGAGTGTGAAGTGAGTGACGGGAGTGTGGAATGAGTGACGGGAGTGTGTAGTGAGTGACGGGAGTGTGGAGTTAGTGACGGGAGTGTGGAGTGAGTGACGGGAGTGTGTAGTGAGTGACGGGAGTGTGAAGTGAGTGACGGGAGTGTGGAATGAGTGACGGGAGTGTGTAGTGAGTGACGGGAATGTGTAGTGAGTGACGGGAGTGTGGAGTGAGTGACGGGAGTGTGGAATGAGTGACGGGAGTGTGTAGTGAGTGACGGGAGTGAGGAGTGAGTGACAGGAGTGTGGAATGAGTGACGGGAGTGTGTAGTGAGTGATGGGAGTGTGGAGTGAGTGACGGGAGTGTGTAGTGAATGACGGGAGTGTGGAATGAGTGACGGGAGTGTGGAGTGAGTGACGGGAGTGTGGAATGAGTGACGGGAGTGTGGAGTGAGTGACGGGAGTGTGTAGTGAGTAACGGGAGTGTGGAGTGAGTGACGGGAGTGTGGAGTGAGTGACGGGAGTGTGTAGTGAGTGACGGGGGTGTGGAGTGAGTGACGGGAGTGTGTAGTGAGTGACGGGAGTGTGGAGTGTGTGACGGGAGTGTGTAATGAGTGACGGGAGTGTGTAGTGAGTGACGGGAGTGTGTAATGAGTGACGGGAGTGTGGAGTGAGTGACGGGAGTGTGTAGTGAGTGACGGGAGTGTGGAGTGAGTGACGGGAGTGTGTAATGAGTGACGGGAGTGTGTAGTGAGTGACGGGAGTGTGGAGTGAGTGACAGGAGTGTGGAATGAGTGACGGGAGTGTGTAGTGAGTGATGGGAGTGTGGAGTGAGTGACGGGAGTGTGTAGTGAATGACGGGAGTGTGGAATGAGTGACGGGAGTGTGGAGTGAGTGACGGGAGTGTGGAATGAGTGACGGGAGTGTGGAGTGAGTGACGGGAGTGTGTAGTGAGTAACGGGAGTGTGGAGTGAGTGACGGGAGTGTGGAGTGAGTGACGGGAGTGTGTAGTGAGTGACGGGAGTGTGGAGTGAGTGACGGGAGTGTGTAGTGTGTGACGGGAGTGTGTAGTGAGTGAGGGGAGTGTGTAGTGAGTGACGGGAGTGTGTAATGAGTGACGGGAGTGTGTAGTGAGTGACGGGAGTGTGTAATGAGTGACGGGAGTGTGTAATGAGTGACGGGAGTGTGTAGTGAGTGACGCGAGTGTGTAGTGAGTGACAGGAGTGTGGAGTGAGTGACGGGAGTGTGTAGTGAGTGACGGGAGTGTGGAGTGAGTGACGGGAGTGTGTAGTGAGTGACGGGAGTGTGTAATGAGTGATGGGAGTGTGTAGTGAGTGACGGGAGTGTGGAGTGACTGATGGGAGTGTGTAGTGAGTGACGGGAGTGTGTAATGAGTGACAAGAGTGTGTAGTGAGTGACAAGAGTGTGTAATGAGTGACGGAAGTGTATAGTGAGTGACGGGAGTGTGTAGTGCCCTGGTTCACATCTTTACTGTTATGCTGCAGGTATTTCATTCAGCAGCTCTGTAAGAGCAGTTTGTTCTGCGTTCAGCCTGTTTGGGTTATTGTTGAAGATAAGGGATGGTGTGGAATGTGTGCCATCCAATTAGGATGCCAGAACTGGGGGGGTAGGGCGAGGTTTTTTTGGTGAGGGACAGTGAGGTTGGTCTTCGGGGCTTTTGTTCGGCAGGAAATGAAGAGAGAAGACGCTGGGGAGAACTGGTTGTTGCATACGACACGGTAGGAGCCCCCTTTGTTCAAGATGGGTTGCAGGTGACGTTCAGAAGGTGTGTGAGCTTTCACACATCCGAGTGCCTGGTGAGTGAGTGACAGAGAAGTTCAAGGTGAGCTCCAGCTTGTGCAGATTGACTGTTTAATTAAAACGGGCCGGCTTCTTTTTGTTTTTCTTTGCCAACCCTCAAGCTAGGTTCATAAATGTAACTCCTTTAATCGTGTGCAGTGTACTGGCTGTGATTTCGTGGCACTAATTTGTAGCAAGTTACACAGCATTCACTCAAACCGAATCTTGGGGTGGCAGAGCCATTTTAATCTCACGACTTTGGCAGAGCCAGAGAGTGTCTTCCCTGGACTTACACAGCCAAGCAAACCAGGGGGTTTCAGGTGTATGGAATGAGTAACAGGTGTATGGAATGAGTAACAGGTGTATGCAATGAGTAACAGGTGTATGGAATGAGTAACAGGTGTATGGAATGAGTAACAGGTGTATGCAATGAGTAACAGGTGTATGGAATGAGTAACAGGTGTATGGAATGTGTAACAGGTGTATGGAATGAGTAACAGGTGTATGGAATGTGTAACAGGTGTATGGAATGAGTAACAGGTGTATGGAATGTGTAACAGGTGTATGGAATGTGAAATCGGTATATGTTATGTGTAATGGGCGTATAAAATGTCTCGTGGGTACATTGAATGAGTAACAGGTGTATGGAATGAGTAATGGAGGGTTAGAATGTGGAACAGGTGTATGTAATGTGCAATGGTTGTACAGAATGAGTAATGGGTATATTGAATGAGTAAAGGGAGCACGGAATGAATCATGGGTTTATGGAATGAGTAACAGATGTATGGAATGAGTAATGAGTGTGTATGGAATGAGTAACGGGTGTATGTAATGTGTAACGGGTGTATAGAATGATTAGTGGGTGTTTGGAATGAGTAACAGGTGTGTGTGGAATGAGTGACAGGTGTATGAAATGTGTAACAGGTGTATGTAATGTGTAACGGGTGTATAGAATGATTAGTGGGTGTTTGGAATGAGTAACAGGTGTGTGTGGAATGAGTGACAGGTGTATGAAATGTGTAACAGGTGTATGTAATGTGTAACGGGTGTATAGAATGATTAGTGGGTGTTTGGAATGAGTAACAGGTGTGTGTGGAATGAGTGACAGGTGTATGAAATGTGTAACAGGTGTATGTAATGTGTAACGGGTGTATAGAATGATTAGTGGGTGTTTGGAATGAGTAACAGGTGTGTGTGGAATGAGTGACAGGTGTATGAAATGTGTAACAGGTGTGTGTGGAATGAGTGACAGGTGTGTGTGGAATGTGTGACAGGTGTGTGTGGAATGTGTGACAGGTGTGTGTGGAATGAGTAACAAGTGTGTGTGGAATGTGTGACAGGTGTGTGTGGAATGAGTGATGTGTGTGGATGGAATGAGTGATGGTATGTGAAACAAATAATGGGTGTATGGAGTGATTATTGGATGTATGGAATGATCTGCCAGAGGAAATGGTAAAGGCAGGTAGAATAACAATGTTTAAAAGACATTTTGAAATTTTTAGAACAGCATTTTTGATAGACCCCTCAGTTAACTGTAGGAATCCATGGCAAAAAAAGTGATTGGGAACCCATGGGTTAGAAACATGTGGCCAAGTGGAGGTACATGGAACTAGCTATGTAGACAACTTGGCCAGCATGAGTGAGTTTGGGCCGAGTTCCTGTATCTGCCCCATATCTTGCTTGGTAATTACATAACTGTGAAAAGTACTGCATTAATCAGATTTACTTCTTTCTTCTAATTCAACTTATTGTGAGTTAGAATCAGTTCTGATGAGTGGTCTTGGCCTTGGAATAGTCTCTCACTCTCTCTCTGCACAGATGCTGCTGGATCTGCGGAGGGCAGTGTGGGCCTGCCTTCAGCCTATATGTGGTGCCTCCAGGCTGTGTAGTATGGACTAGGCATTGACTTCAGGATGCTTGGCATGGTTGGTGCTTGGGTACCATTGAATCGTACAGAGCGACTCTTGGCCACTGAGTTTCATGTTCTGAAATTAAGCCTTGACTTCAGCTAGATGTTACAGGCTTGGCATAAACTTGATCATGTGGGCATGCCATCTTCTCACAGCTACCATTGGGCAGAAGGCACAGAATGTATTCTGTTGTCATAATAGTGAGGCCTTGTATTGACTGGACAATAATATCAGACTATACCTCATGGATGACATCAATCTACACTATTGTCAGCAGATCATGAATTCAGGATGCAGAATGTACACCCATTAGGCCTTGGCTTCAGGCAGCACAGTGCAGTGTGGTGCTTAAACCCCTCGGTCTTATCTACAGAACAGGATTTGATGGCAGAATAAAATGAAGGCCCAGCCTGCAACCTACAATCTCAAATCCAACAGCAGTTGTAAAATGCACCAGGAATTCAAAGCACAGACTACTCAACGCAGCTTGGTGTCGAGGCCTGGCCAGTACAAAACAGCGAAAAGTCAACGTTAAAGCTAAGTTTTTTTTGCCATATGCGTAAGTACGTGTGGACAGGCGCAAATAAGCTCTTACTTGCAGCAGCATCACGGGCACATAGGATCATATAAGCAATATACACAAGAAAAATGCAAATTAAACTTTAAAAATACACAAGTTTTACAAGAAAGAACAATTAAAACAAAAGAATGTTCATTTTAGTGCAAAATGGTCATAAACTAAAGCGATTAGTATTGCACTGGTTGGCTTAAGAACTAAATGGAGGGAAGTTGTGGTGACATGGTAATTCAATCATCTGTACCTTCTGCCCAGTGGTAGCTAGGAGAAGATGGCATGCCCACATGGTCAAGTGTACATCAAGCCTGTAACATCTAGCTGAAGTCAAGATTTAATTTCAGAACATGAAACTCAGTGGCCAAGAGCCACTCTGTACAATTCAGTGGTGCCTAAGGCCCAAGCATACGAAGCAGCCTGATGTCAATACCTGGTCTATGCTACGCAGCCCGGAGACATCACACATAGGCTGAAGTCAGGCTCGCACTGCACTATGCAGCCAAACATCAGGGTCCAATCTGTAATCTGCAGCCTGAAACCAAGCTCTATTTTGCACAGTGCAACCTGAAGTCCAGACGCAGCCTTTCTAAGGCATCTTGTACAATGCAAGCCAAGCCTGGCGCAGGCGGTTGCAAGCTGAGCCTATACTTTGCGGGCTGAGTTCCCAGCTCATCCTGTACAACACGGGCAGACAGCGTTACCATAACTCAAAATCAGAATTGTTTGAAAGGTGCCATCGTAAATTATTGAAACTGAACATGCCAGCTCAAATATTGGTGAAATAATTCAGTGAGTTTGGCAAAGCCACTGGGAAATTTCTGGAGTGGCAATTTGAACTGAACACCTTCATTTCAAAAATGCTGAGCACTGCCTTCATGTAGATTACATTACTGTTACTGGAATTATCTCATCTAGATTGTTAGAGGCTCTCTTGTCCTCACTCACTCCTCGCAATAAGGAGGTCTCGGGGACATCCATCTTCTTCATGAAACTGAATCGCTTTCACTTAAACCAGCAAGATTCATTTGAGCATTTTCTCATTCAACCTGCCGTCGGGGGTTGTTCCTGGAAAATAAATTGAAGCAAAACACCATCGCCTACTTGCTATGTTAAATCACTTTATGTATATCAGTCAGCCTCTGCTGCATCAGACCTGATGGGGCACTACAGCACTGCAATGTTATAATTTTTAAGCCAATTTATTCTGCTGTTTGGCTGAAGAAATGCCTGCCCATTTACGATTCAAGTTTGTTTATTGCCATTCGTCAGTACAGAAGTGTAAAGGAGAATAAAATAATTGTTGCTCTGAATCCAATGCAGCATATAAAAACACAATAAGGATAAAGAACACAATAAATATAAATATATAAGATTAGTTTAAGTACGCAGACCGATTAGAAGAACATAAAATGGCACTAGGTATGGAAGTTCTGTAGGAGAGGTGATGAGGTTAGCCAATGGGTGGAGTCATAGATCAGCCTGACGGCTTCGGAAAAGTAACTGTTTTTGAGTCTCATGGACCTGCTGTGGAAGGTGTTAGCCTCTTCCCTGATGGGAGTGGGACAACCAGTTCATGGTCATGGTGGGTGGGATCCTTCATGATGTCGTTGGTCTTTTCCCAGCACCTTTCTATATAGATGTCCTGGATGGGTATAGGCTGGTGTTAGTGATGCATTGGGTAGTTTTAACATCCCGTATTAGAGCCCTCCTGTCTGCCGCAGTTCAGTTTCCACACTTCACAGGGATGCAGCATGTTAGGATGCTCTTTACAGCCCATCTGCAGAATGACGTGAGTATAGATGTGCACAGTCCAGCTCTCTTCATCCTCCTCAGAGAGTAGAGGCACCAGTGAGTTCCTCCAAAGATTTGTTTTTTGTGCATGTGATTCGACTGGATTTCCCCCTCTTGGTTAGTTGACCCCTTTCAAGTCATGCCACGGCTCACAGATATTAAAATGATTGGGTCAGATTTTCCTGCTGAACCCCTCTCTGGCAACAGGTGCGTTGGAAGCAAATGTGGAACAGGAAGGAGACTCAGGAGACTGCAGATGATGGAAAATGGAGAAACATTCCCAAGCGCTGGAGGAACTCAGCAGGTTAGGCAGTTGACGTAAGTGCTGCTGGATGATAGTCACTGAGGCAGGTTACCTGATTCTCTTTCGGCACCGACATAATTGAAGCCTGCTTGAAGCAGGTGGGTACCTGAGACCGCCAAAGTGAAAGGTGAACACGCCAGCCAGGTGATCAGCACAGGTCTTTAGTAGGCTGAACAACACCTTATATTCTGTCTGAAGCCACACTCAGGTTGGAGGAACAACACCCTATATTCCGTCTGGGTAGCCTCCAACCTGACGGCATGAACATTGACTTCTCTAACTTCCGTTAATGCCCCACCTCCCCTTTGTACCCCATCTGTTATTTATTTATTTACACACATTCTTTTTCTCTCTCTTTTTTCTCCCTCTGTCCCTCTCACTATACACCTTGCCCATCCTCTGGGCATCCCCCCTCCCCCTTTCTTTCTCCCTAGGCCTCCTGTCCCATGATCCTGTCATATCCCTTTTGCCAATCAACTGTCCAGCTCTTGGCTCCATCCCTCCCCCTCCTGTCTTCTCCTATCATTTTGGATCTCCCCCTCCCCCTCCCACTTTCAAATCTCTTACTAGCTCTTCTTTCAATTAGTCCTGACGAAGGATCTCGGCTCAAAACATCGACTGTACTTCTTCCTATAGATGCTGCCTGGTCTGTTGCATTCACCAGCAACTTTTATGTGTGTTACAGGTCTTTAGTACTCGGCCAGGTATCCCGTCTGTGCTGGATGCCTTCCGTGAATGCCCTCATGTCAACCATAAAGACTGAAATCACAGGGTCATAGTGGTTTGTGGAAGTCCATGACAGTGACTTCATGTTCTGACGATCAAAGCAAGCATAAAAGCACTGAACTCACCTGGGAGTAGAACTTTGCCACCCACGTGGCCTGGTGTCACTTTGTAGGAGGCGGTAGTATGCAAGCACTGTCACAGCCGTTTTGATTCCAGTTTGGTCCAGAATTGCCACCTCGCACAGGAGATGGCTTTCTGGAGGTCGTACCTGGACCTCTTGTATATTATTTGGTCACCAGACCTGAACGTCAGTGATCTGGCCCTCAGGGCTCCTGGCTGGGGAAGACTCTGAATGAGTTTTTTGGGGGCACACTCATACACGACTGTTTTTATAAAGCCCATGACAACTGAGATGTTTTTGTTCAGGTCCTCTGATGAACATGGCCCAGTCCACGTTCTCGAAGCAATCCCATAGTCGCACCTCTGCTGCCCGCAGCCACCTTTTTGTTGTCCTTACCTCTGGAGCCGAACACATGCAGAACATATATTACACAAGACAGTGGAGAAAAAGTCTGCAAAACAAAACATTAGCTCAAAAACAAAGACAATCAGAGACAAGCCCATGGTCTGTAGTGTTCTATTACTGGGGCAGGGTTATGCATGTACAGATCTGTTCAAGAACCTGATGGCAGTGGAGAAGTAAGTGTTTCTGAATTTGATGGTGTGGAAACATTGAGTGCCGTCTGTTCTCAAAAAGTGCCCTTTACGCACATGGCTGGAAGTGATAGTATTGGGTGATGGTTAATCAGCGTTCCTTGCTTGTGTTAAATGTGTTACTCTGTATTGATCATATCCAGTTGTGAGGTGATTGAAATGTGGTAAGTCTATCACCTACACTTCATTAGTTGTGCACCATTTTGTACCTCAAGGGGTTACTCTGGTTTAAAATTGGGCACCACGTAGTGTAGCGGTTAGCGCAAGGCTGTTATAGCTCAGGTGACAGAGTGCAGAGTTCAGTTCCAGTGTCCTCTGTAATGGTTCTCCGTGCGTCCTTCCCATAGGAAGCATGGGTTTTCCCCAGGAGCTCTGAATTCCTCCCACAGTCCAAAGATGTATCAGGCAGGTTCATTGGTCATTGAATTGAATTGACTTTATTTCTTACATCCTTCACATACATGAGGAGTAAAAATCTTTACGTTACATCTCCGTCTAAATGTGCAACGTGCAATCTCAGTAATTTATAATAATTTATAATAAATAGAACAGTCAATGTAATATAGAGTACACTCAAATCAGCGTGAGTTTATCAGTCTGATGGCCTGGTGGAAGAAGCTGTCCCGGAGCCTGTTGGTCCTGGCTTTTATGCTGTGGTACCACTTCCCGGATGGTAGCAGCTGGAATAGATTGTGGTTGGGATGGCTTGGGTCCCCAGTGATCCTATGGGCCCTTTTTACACACCTGTCCTGTAAATGTCCTGAATCATGGGAAGTTCACAACTACAGATGTACTGGGCTGTCTTGTGATTAACTGAGGGCTGAAATCGAGGTTGTTGAGAGTTGATGGGGCAGCATGGTTTGAAGGGCCCAAAGGACTTACTCTGCCTGTATCTATAAATAAAATATAAAAATAAAAATTTAAATTAAATGAAGTGCTCTTGAAGTTCCAAGGAGGATTTCACATTGCTCAACGGGTCTTGAAATATTAGACCTTCAATGAAAGCATCTGCTAACACAATGCATGGCAATCTCGTCAAAATATTGAGGTGTGTACTACTCAGCTATATTGCATCTCTCTGCTCTCGGCCAATGAACCTGCATTCAGTGGCCACTTCTTTAGGTACTTCCTGTTCATGGTTTTCTGCCGCTGTAAATATTCACTTCGTGTTTCGACATGTTGTGGATTTAGAGATGCTCTTCTGTGCACCACTCTTGTAACACAAAGTTATTTGAGTTACTGTCACCTTCTTGCCAGCTTGAACCAGTCTGGCCATTCTCCTCTGACCTCTCTCATTCACAAGGTGTTTTCACCCACAGAATTGACATTCATTGGATAGTTTTCTGCTTTTTGTACCATCCTCTGTAAACTCTGGAGACTATCGTGTGTGAAATTAGCAGGTTCTGAGATTCTCAAACCACCTTATCAGGCACTTACAATAATTCCACGGTTAAAGCCACTTAGATCTCGTTTCATCTCCATTCTGATGTTTGGTCTGAATAACAACTGAGCCTTTTAACCATATCTGCATGCTGTTATGCATTGAGTTGTTACCATATGTTTGACTGGTTAGATACTTACATTAATGTACAGGTGTACCTAATAAAGTATCAACTGAGTGCATCTTGACCAGCAGGCCATTGTCTTTCTCTGCAGACCAAGTACCCTGCAATGCAGAGGACAAAGTTCTCGAAGAGGTTTTGTGGTAAGCCAGATCATTATTGTATCTGATGTGTGTAATCAATGCAGATGGAGGACCATGATGGGATGTGAGGGGATATTACATACCCTGGACTCTCCCAGCTTTTTACTAGTTTCTTATGGAGTGAATAGAGTGTGAAGAGAGGTTTGCATTATGGAAACCACCTTGATCGTGGGAGTCCATTACAGCGCTTCCAGACAACACTTCTAGCTTTTGCCCAGATGGGCAAAGAGCCTGCAAATGGCAATCAGGGACATCACTTGGTTGATTCATTGTGATTTACATAAGTTACACCACAAAACTAAAAAAAAACATAATATTAGTGCAATTTGAAGGCAATACTGTCCAAGGTGAAATTATGGTTTTTCAGCTTGGTTCCAGACCTGATGGCAATGGGGAAGGAACTGTTGTTCAGCCTTGAGTTTTGGGGTCTTCAGGATCCTGAACCTAATGGCAGTGGGGAAGGAACAGTTGTTGAGCCTTGAGGATGGGGTCTTCAGGATCCTGAACCTGATGGCAGCATTGAGAAGAGGCCATGGTCTGTATGGTGGGGGTCTTCAATGATGGAGGTTGCCTTCCTGAGACACCAGCTCTGGCAGATGTCTTTGATGGTGGGATACCCTCTGTGAACGATGCCTGTCTTCACTCTTGGTTATTTCGGCCATCATTTCGTTACAATGACAGATATTGCCGTTCAGCATTTGGTGTTGCCCTACTTAGCAGCGAAATATCAAACCACGTTTCATCAGCTGGATGATGCTCCATGACAAAGGGATCTTTAAAAATTACTCCTTTTCTTCTGCTGTCTTGATTTTGACTTTAGTCTGAGCATGGAGATGATTCCACACTGCTCTGTGCTTTCACTTCCAGTGTCACTTGAGGATGGGGGGTGCAGGGAGATGTGGGATATCTGTAGCAATGCCGGACATTTGGGAGCCAGTCTAAGTTTTTCCCAGCCGGAAGATATTCAGATCACAACATAGCAATATTTGGAATTTTCTCGGTGGGATGAGGGTTCTTTGGCAAAAAGACAGAAAACAGGCAGAAAATAGTATCAGTACACCAGAGACTGAGGATTTGGGGAGTCAGAATGCTTGCCGAAAAACGTTGTAGCCCTTACTGTTACAGACAGAAGGAGTATATCAGTCTCCTGAGACAAAATCATGGATTCAGTTCTCAGGCACAGAGAATCTGCCCTGGCAGATCTTCAGTGGAGAGATTAACGAAAGCAGTCACATGCTCACCATGACAACCATGAAATTCCCATCAACCATTGGGAAGCCACCAAAAACTCTCGATTTTATCATTTTAGGCACAGAGTTGTCACTAAATTGGCTGCCTATCCCATTCAACTTCATGTATTCTTAGATACGACTTACTCATAGATATAAGATGCCACTGAATAGAATTATATAGAATTAAAGGTGCCCTTTAAAGCCATTGGATAGAATCATAGTGTCCTCCATGGGTCAGTTTGAGGGCAACCTCATATACCAATGTCAGGCCAATTAAAGGCTAGTGTCCATTTGCAATCTCGTTGGGTTAACATCAGGCCAGTTGTGTTTAACATTGTCATTGTCAGAAACCTTGTTTCACACAGATGTCAACTGCCCCACTCTTACTAATAGCCAAGGACCATGAGAAACCTCAAGGAAATGACAATCAAGTGACCGCCCAACATAAGAAGCACATACCAAGAGCGTGAGCAGCTGTTTCAGCAAAGAGCTGGACTCTCCCTCCATCACAGGCCTCTTACACTGGTTTGGTATCATAGCAACCAATATAGAGCTTGAAGCAGGGCCGGGAGTTACCTGCCTGTGTACTTCTACAACAAAATGCTTGACTGACATCCATCACGCGTTAGACATAATATTTTGGTTATAAATGGAAAATAATGTTAAGGAGCGAGGCTGCTCTAAGCTGATGTTGTAATGCAATGCCGGGAGAGTATTGCCTAGTCTGAGATGCTGGGAGCATTTTGTCTTATGATCTTGCAGCTGATGTGCACTTTCTCTGTATGTGCTCCGTTTTATTCTGCAGTCTGTTACTGTTTTGTGCAGCCCCAATGCACTGTGTAATGAACGGATCCGTACAAACTGCATGCAAGGCATGTGACAATTCAATTCCTAAATATGGCACACTGTCACTTTGAACAACCTTACAGCACAGAAACTGATCCACCCTATCGTACTCATCTATACTAACCCTATTGACCAGCAATTGCACTGTGGCCTTCTCTGCATTAGTGATTCAAGTGCTCACTTAGATATTTCTTAAATGTTGTGAGAGTCTCCGTATCTACCACCCTCAGTAGATTCCGGATTTCAAAGCCCCTGGGTGAGAAAGTTCTGCCTGAGATCCTCCCTTACCTTCAAACTACAAGTGAAGTCAAGTCCCCCCCTACCCAGTACCCCTAGATCGATGTCACTTACCTCTCAGTTACTCGATCATCACTGTGGGTCAATTGGCAGTCTCTTCTATAGTCCAGGGTAACGTTGTGAGATCCTTCATGGCTGTGTAGCCCTAAAGTTGTGAAAGCGCAAGATAAGTACATCTTTTCTTCACGCCATGCTGCAGTTAATCAAGTGACACTACTGCTTTTCGAAACGCCTTTCGAACAATTGCTAAATTGCAAAGGTTACTTGGATTAATGAGCGGTGAAGTTGCTGTTGTGTAAAATGGAGCTTGGCCATGCCCATTGTGTGCACACAGCTCATTTACATGGTAATTCATGAACGAGAGCCAACTTGTTGCACACTAAGTCATCCAGGGTCCACTGGTTAATTACTTTGCATCAGGATTCAGATGTCAGCCACTTGAGTTATAAAAACCGAACTTCATCTGCATAATGCGTCACCTTCAACTGGGACTCTGCCCAAGATCAGATGGAAATTGTTTCCCAGAGGAAAGGCAGACTAAGCTTGTGTCTGCCTCATTAACGTCAGGTACTCCCACGCTACACAGGAAAGGAGCGATGAAATCTCTTCATTATTGTCACAACAGAAGCATGGGGCTACCTGAAATGACTTATTTTTCAGTTGATGGGAAGCAGCCAGTTATGTAATGGTCCTGTCTGTATAAGTCAGAGTCAGAATCAGGTTTATCGCTAACATATGTCATGAAATTTGTTGTTTTGTGGCAGCAGTACAGTGCAAGACATAAATCACTGTAAGCTACAATAAAAAATAAATTAAATAAATGTTGCTGAAGAGGAACAGTGAAGTGTGGAATAAAGAGACTGGTAAGATCACTAAAAACTATCCGGTGAACGTCAGTTCTTTGGGCGAAAACGCCTTGTGAATGAGAGAGGTCAGAGGAGAATGGCCAGACAGGTTCAAGATGACACAAAGGTGACAGGAACTCAAATAACCAGCGGTGGAGTGCTGAGGAGTATCTCAGAACGAACAACATGTCGAACCTTGAAGCAGATGGGCTATAGCAGCGGAAGTCCATGAACATACATGCAGTGGCCACTTTATTAGATACTTCCTGTACCAAATAAAGTGGCCTTTGAGTGTACGTTAGTGACAATTAAGCTGATCCTGGCTCTGCTCTGATGGTTCTCACTTTCTCTGAGTGTTTCACAAGCAGATTGGAGATTGGAATTGGGTGCAGTTATGTATATTGGTTCATAATACCCACAGGAAAGATTTCCGCCTCATATGCACTGTCTTCTCAGCACCCGAGACCAGGGTTCAGTCCTGACGTATATGGAGCTTGCACGTGCTTCCTGTAACTGCTCAGGTTTTCCCCCAGGGGCTCTGGTTTCCTCCCAAAGACCTGCAGGTTGGTTCGTTGATTAGTCTAGTGAGTAATAGAGTCTGGGGAGATTATGGGTATGTGAGGAGAATAAATATTGGGATTGAAGGAGAATTAATATAAATAGCTGTTTGCTGGCTGGTGCAGTCTGTTCCACTGCTCTATCTCCCTGTGACTCTGTGCCTGAGGCCACTCTGACTCCCAATATCACAGGGAACAGGGTTGCTAAGGCCAATCTACGATTGGATAAGCAGTCTCAGTGGTGGCGGGGGTAAGCAGTTGGAAACCATTCTTCCATCTGCCTGCAGATTCTACACAGGACTTCCTAATTTTCTTCAGTGAGGGGAAAGGGGTGTGTGGGAGAGGTGTGTTTGGCAGCCTGGGTGAAAGGGAAGGGTGAGTGGGGATGGGTTGGAGTAGAGGGGGGTGTGTGGTGTGTGCAAGGGGGGGATGGCCCCCCGACCATTCAATGAGGACAGTTTTCTGTTTCTTCAATTCTTTCCTGTCATGGCGAATAACCTGCCATCCCCTCATGGCCCATCGATACCCCATCTACCACCTTACCGCCTTCTTTCTTGCCTTTGCCTATATTCATGGAGTTATGTAGCATGCAAGTGCAAATTCTCGGCTCCTTCCTCACAGCTCTGCTTCCCTCCCAGTTCCTATCGACTGTTAACCTGCTACAGTACACGCTGTTAACTTGCTCTACTGTACCCTGTCCTTTCAAAGAGTCATTAATACAAACCATGAACAATTAAGCCCAGTTCTGATCCTGGTGGTCTAGGTTTTCGCAAATAAAACGGCAAAGATATTTTTCTCTCTCTGGAAAGCCGTAGCAACCCATTTATTGAACACCAAAAATTAAACACAAAAGCACACTAAAAATCCTTATGGAACAACATCAGCACGTTCGACCAGTCTCTTAATGCGAAACCCAAACTCAATGTCAGTGGTTGTGAATTACGTACTTTTCTCCCAGTTATATTGCCCAACACAGGGGCCCCAGAATTCACTAAAACTGGCACTGTGAGCCCGCCTGGAGCTCGGATGTGCTGGCCGGCTCGGGTCCTCTGTTCCAAGGGTGGAGGAAGCGTAGTTGCCTCTGGCTCGCCCGGAGGTGTGTTGACACACTCATGGTCATGTTAGATGGATTGAAAGATACTCTACTGATCCCAAAGGAAGCTGGAGTATCACAAAAGCATTATAATGCACAGATATAAGTTTCAGAAGAGAAGTAGAAAGATTAAAAAATAAGTTACTTCAAACTGGAGATGACAGGGGGATACAGCAAAATCCTCCAAATCTTGGTGGACCAGTTTAAGCTTATCTATCAAAATACGTTCAGGTTTATCCCTCTTACCTATGATAAGAGTCTTTTCTCCCCATTCCAGAATGTGGAACAGGCCATCATAAGGGGGCCTGAGGGGATGTTGGTGTGCGTCGTGTCAGAGGAAAACAAACGAGGCGGACTGCAGGTCAACAGGTACCTGAGTGTGCTGTATGCCATGATGGGAGGTAGGAATAGGTGAAGAGGAATTGAATTTACTGAGGAGGGTGGAACGCTGCTGAGAGGCCAACCAGGCTGTTGTGGCATCAGGAATGAAATCTCTTGGCACTCATAACGTCTGTCCGTATATCAGTTCAGCGGCAGATGACTGCAGACCCTCTCTTGGAGCTGTTCTGAGCCCCAGCGGGTCCTATGGGAGATGACCATGCCAACACTCATCATTCGGGGAAGCCCTCAGAGCAGCCTTTGAGGAGAAATGAAACCTCTCACATAGGCCATTGAGCTTTGGGTGAATACGCTGCGGTGTGATGTAGCCTAATGCCAAGGTTCTGGCTCATAGCAGCTCAGAGGTCTGAAAATGAACTGGGGACCACGGTCAGAGGTAATATCAGATGGGGTGCCAAACTGAGCAACCCAGGTGGTGAGGAACATCCAAGCCTCGTCTGCGGCCATCAATGGACGAGGGACGACCTCTGGCCACCTGGTGATATGGTCCACCACGGTAAGGAGGTGCATGAAACCACGGGGGGGGGGGGAAGAGGACCAACAAGGCCCATATTGACATGGTCAAACTGTCACTCAGGGACCTCAATGGGTAGCAATGGCGCCTGAACATGAGGGTTAATTTTTGCCCTGCTGCCACTCCACACAGGCTGCAGTCCAATCACGCAGTCCTTTCTGAGGCCGTGCTAAACAAACTTTAGTGCAAGCAGTTTCTGTGGGGCCCTTTGGCCCGCATGCGAGAGGCCATGTATGGAGTTGAAAACAGTCCGTCTCCAGTTTGGGGTACAATGGGGCGAGGGTGACTGGTTGAGACATCACACAGGAGAGAAACCGCAGCCTCCCTGAACTTAATGCCAGCCAACAGCAGGGCCATGACCATTGTCTGGTAAGCCTGGACCTCTGGGTCAGTTGCTTGGCAGGCTGCCATACCGGCAGTCATATGTGTATGGCCTCAACGGCAGGCCATGAGAGGAAATCAGGCACAGCATTATTTTTCCCCTTGATATGTTGGTTGGTAGGGTTGCATTAGAAAGAGCTTGTTTGGTATCATCAAACACCCTGGTCATGTCTGCTGAACAGTCAAGCACATGATTAGGGATATTACACAGGGGGCGCGTAAGTTCGGCAGCTCGCAGAATGAAGGGTGACAGAAATTCACCATACCTAAAAACTCCTGTATTTTTCTAGTAGCGCAGGGCAGTGGGAAATCCATAATAGCGACTAACTTTGATGGGAGGGGTTTCTCACCTTCTGCGGAGATGCGATGGCTGAGAAAGTCAATGGTTGACTACCCAAACTGGCATTTAGCAGAGTTAGTAATCAATCCACATTGGCTTAAGTGCTCGAAAAGTGTTCGGAGATGAGATATGTGTTCAGATTTGGATGCACTGGTGACAAGGATGTCATCCAGGTAAACAAAAAGAAAATCTAACTCTGTGCTGCATTTTTCAGTCCAAATGGCACCCGTGAAAACTCAAAAAGGCTTAATGGGGCTTATTACAGCTGTTTGGGGAACGTCTTCCGAACTAGATTGACTTTGGAAAAAATTAACTTTCCAGCTAAGTATGCCGAAAAGTCTTGGATGTGTGGGACTAGGTAACGATCATGAGTGGTGTCCTCATTAAGGTGTTGGTAATCACATCGGTGGCAACCATCTTCAGGCTTAGGAAATACAGGCAGGAGTAAAGCCCAGGAGCTATTTGACTGGCATACTTTCCACATTAGCAAGCTCATCCTTCGCAGTTGCCAGCTTTTCTGGATCCAGTCTACGTGTGCGGGCATGGACTAGTGGGCCAGTTGTGGGAATGTGGTGCTTGACCCCATGTTTTGTGACGGTTGTGGAGAATATGGGCTTGGCGAGATCTGGGCATTCACCCAGCAGTCAAGTAAACTCATTTGCTGTGGTGCATGTTCTTGACAGAGTCATTGCAGGGAACTTACTGGGAGAGCAGGGTAACAACCCAGTGTTTGACATCCACAAGCTGACAGTTCTTAAGATCAAGTCCTTGGCACACAGGAAATTTGCACCCAGCAGAGATCTAACCACTTTAATCAGGACAAAGTCCCATATGCAACGTTGCCCATTAAAGCAGAGTGTCACTCATCATGTCCTGTAAGTCCAGACCCTGATGTCGTTTGCAGCTTCCAGCGAGGCCTGATTGCTTTTGGCCTTCTCATTAATAGGCGCTGCTGGTAGCACATTCACTTGAGCACGTGTGTCACACTGGAAATGTCGCTTTGAATGGGTGTCCATAATGAACAGTAGACGACCCTGGCAGCTGGAACCCACAGTGTTCACAGACCTCTGACGTCCCGATGCGCTGTCGAAGCTGCAAGGAGGCTGGCACTTCCTAGCGTTCATACCAAAGCAAACATGGTGAAAACACAGGCCCAGCATCGTCTGCTTTGCAGTTGCAGGCGTCCTTATGTTGAGGGATTCGCTGACTGAGCCTATTGAGGTAGAGAGAGGGTGAGGAATGATGCATCGCTGCCCAGGTGAGTATAGACTATCAGACATTTTAACAAGCTCCCTGTCGTTCTTCACGGGTGCATTAGTGAGGGCTATGTGAACTTGATCAGACATTTGCTGCATGAAATGTTCTTTAAAAATAAAACAAGGATGGTGATTTCCCAGGAGAGACAGCATGTGGTCCATTAGCTCTGAGGGATTAACAGCATCGAGGGTGGGCGTGGACAGCAACTGTTTGGCGCTTTCAGACTCTGATAGTCCAAGAGTCTGTAAAAGGTGAGTTTTCACTGATCAGTATTTATCATGTTCAGGTGGGTGTCCCAGTAGATTTATCCTTCTCACAGTCATGGAGCTGCTGAGCAACGCCAGCAAATAGAAATATTTGGTGTTGTTGGAGATTTTTCAAAACATGAATTGAGCCTCAGCTGGTACGAACCAAGCAATGGCATTTTGCTCCCAGAGCTCTGGCAGTTTCAAAGCGACTGCAGTGGCCGACATGTTCAATCACTTTGGAATTGTCCTAGAGCATTAATTATCTCACAGTGGTCAAGCCGAGCGTGATCCTCAGTTTGAATTTTGGGTGAGCCCAAAGTAGGTTTTCACAAATAAAACGGCAGGGAGGTTTTGTGTTTCAGAAAAGCCATAGCTACTCATTTATCGAACTCATTTGGCAACTCTAAAGCGCATTAAAGCACATTTACGTAACAACGTCATCGTGTCCAACCAGCCTTTTAAAGTGAAACCCCAATTCAATGTCAGTGGTTGTGAGTATGTACATTTCTCCCAGTCACGTGACCCTACAGCGGCACCCCACTGGGGACAACCTGCCAAGCTTAAAATGACCCATTTATTCCAACTCCCTGCTTTAACTGATGTTGTATCTATACACTGAATGCAGTAAGGGTGGCAAGGACCAGATGTCTTATTATTCAGCTGCCTGATCCCACTGTGCTGCCTTGTTCATCCAGCACAGGAGCCAGGCACTATGGGCTTCACATTTGAGCAGAGTGGCGGAGTTTCGGCTTAGAACAAGGGCTTAACTTTCTAACAGCCTTCTGCCTCAGAAGCAGGTATGATAGCACCAAGCCACACACATGAAATGCTGGAGGGACTCAGCAGGCCAGGCAACATCTTTGGGAAAAAAGACAGCCGACGTTTTGGGCCGAAACCCTTCGGCAGAACACTGATAGCATCGAGCCAGGCTTACTATTGAACTGTGGGTGGGTGGGGTGGGGGGGGTCACAAAGTTTGTATAAGCAGGTTTCTGAAGCAGGATTGGACACTGCACCCCATTAGTCTCATTTCAGACCTCAGTACTGGTTGTGGTTCTTTACATCTGTTCCATTTCAATCGGAGCAATGTTAATCTATAATCTGAACACACAGCTCTGCATAAAATAACCAATATTCTCCAAGCTTTTATCGAGGAAGAAAGCTGTACTCTCGTCGATTTTAAGCTCTCTGAAAGTATCTTATTGTCTAACATGAGCACTTAATTATCTCACAGTGGTCAAGCCGAGCGTGATCCTCAGTTTGAATTTATTCTTTTTATTAAATTCTTTATTACATCTCTGGGACAGAATTCCTCGAATTAAACTTTGACATTACACCCGCACAATACAGAAAGACACTGGAAGAGATGCAATAGGATTTTGTTCTCATGGATAAATTCTAAAGAAATTCAGTTTAGTGAAGAGGGCTGCTGTCTATAGTCATGCGGGAGAAGCCCCAGAAATCTCCCAAAAGCATATTGTGCAACAATATCTTCAAAGACCAAATAGGCTTGGGAGTAACATATTTCATAAAACGAAGCCTAGTGAATCTGTGTTGTCCCTCAGAGCAATCCCACCAAACCCCACTCTCCCACATACTTCCTTACAGCCTATTCTCTCTCAAATGCTCATCAATTGGTCAGTTCACTTTCCACACGCCTACTCTCTGTAGGTGAAAGATTTAAACTTACCTGCAGGCCTTTGGGATTAAGAGGAAACTGGAGTATCTGGGGGCCTCGTGCGGTGACAGAGAGGATGAGCAAATCTACAGTGTGGGGGCAGACAGCACTGCAGGTGGGGATCTGGAGCTGCAAAGCAGCAGTTCGTGAGACAATGCCAACGTCCGCTGATAGTACTGGTCAAAAGATGGGCATTGCAGTTCCAGGATGGGTGTTGTGGGCCACGGATGGACTGCAGGGGTAGAGGAAGGGCAGAGGGGTTTGAGAGTGACGGTTAGGGTCACGGAGAGGCGTGAGAAGATGGGGACCAGGGTCACTGAGACCAGGAAATGAGCATTAGACTTTCAGGGATAAGCATTGAGATTCTGGAAACTGACAGTGGGAAGAAAGGGACAGGAAGTTGAGAGTTCATGGTTCTCCGCCCATCATCAGATCACCGCAGTTGGTGGACAGCACCCAGTTACACAAATTTTAAACCTATCCTGTTTTTATTCTCCCCACATTCACCTCAGGTTTGACCACCCACCCACACACGGGGGGTAAACTACAGCTGCTGCTTAACCCACCAACCCAGGATTCGAGAAGAAAGCAGAGTCCGCAGAGGAAACACATACAGTCACAGAAAGAACATGCAAACTCCACTCAGGCAGGACAGGACTTGAACCTGGGTCACTAGAACTGCGAGTGTGGCAATGCGTCTCTGTAATGCCCATTCCGGTGCCACATTTGTGAACCAGTTTCAAAAAATTAACAAGATTTCTAGGTAATACTTGTGTACCCAGAATCCACAAGCCTAATCTCAGTATTAGCGTCCAGTCAGACTTTGTATCCAAGGACCCTAAGACAGATAATACTGAGGAGGGTATGTCAATGAGTTCATAGGATCTGAAGGTTCAGCAGCCGTGACTGGGTGTGTGACCTGAAGGGAACTTGCAAGTGGTGATGTTCCCATGTGCCTGTAATCCCTGTCTTTCATAAAAGAGGTCACAAATTAGATGCTGAGGCAGTCTTGTGAGTCCCTGCACAAACTCCTGGTAAATGCTTAGCCTGCTGATTACTGTACCAGTACATAGAACATAGAACGGTACAGCAGAGTACAGGCCCTTCAGCCCACAATGTTGTGCTGACCTTTTAACCTACTCTAAGGCCAATCTATCCCTTCCCTTCCACATCGCTCTCTGTTCATTCATGTGTCTATCTAAGAGTCTCTTAAATATCCCTGATGTCCCTGCCTCTACCACCACCCCTGACAGGGTGTTCCACACACCCACCACTCTCTGTGTAAAAAACCTACCTCCGACATCCCCCTATACTTTCCTCCAATCACCTTAAAAACGTCCCCTTGTATTAGCCATTTCCACCCCGGCATAAAGACTCTGTCTGTCCATTGTAACTTTGCAATTTACCTTATGCACCTCTATCAAGTCATCTCCCATCTTTCTTTGCTCCAAAGGGAAAAGGCCTGGCATGCTCTACCTTTCCTCCTAAGACATGCTCCCTAACCCAGCAGCAGGGAAGTCTGCTCTTCAGTGGCAAGCAAAGAAGAGAGATGAGAAAACACAGAGTCATAGTGTACTGCAGTACAGAAACCAGCACTTCAGCCTATCTTGTCTGTGTGAACGATCTTCCGTTTACAGTCCCATCTACCTGCACCCAGACCATATTCCTCCAAACCCTTCCTATCCATCTATCAATCCAAATTTCTCTTAAATGTTACAGATGAACTTGCATCTACCACTTCGGGGGGCAGCTCATTCCACACTTGCACCATCCTCCATGAAGTTTCCCCTTAAATGTTTCACCTTTCACCCTAACTCTATGATCTTTAGTTGCACAGTACTGTATTTGTCAACGTGGAGCAGAGAGCAAGTTTGTAAAGCTGGTAGGAGCAAATGATGTTGGGACTGGCGAGGGTGGGGTACCACGGGAGGGGTGTGGGACAGGTGCCAGAGAAGAGTGCCAGGGGTGGAGACTGGTGTGGATGCAGACACACGCAAGCCTGAGACACCAAGCAAAGTAACTTGATTCCAAACAATTGGTTTACTTGTCATTACACAATGTCTCGCTGGTGCTTTCTGCTCCCTCCCGAGTCATCACTCACGTATGTCATGAAATTAGTTTTTTTTTGGCAGCAGCAGGGCAGTGCAATGCGTAAAATTACTGCAGGACGGTGCAAAAGTCTTAGGCACACTTGCTATATATACGAGGGGTGATTGATAAGTTTGTGGCCTAAGGTAGAAGGACATGAGATATACAGCTCTCGTTACGTGCACGTGCAGTTCAACTCTTTGAAAATGCAGAAAGTTTGAATTTTCTCCTCATCTCCTTCTACCTTAGGCCATGAACTTATCAATGACCCCTGCTGTGGACCACTTCTGGAGGTCCAAGACACCGACTTCTACAAAGAAGGGATCCGTGTGCTCCACGACCACTGGACTAAGTGTGTAAATGTAGGAAAAATAAATGTGCTAGGTTTTCTAAAATTGACTCCTTCTACTTTAGGCCACGAATTTATCAACTTATATGTGATAACGAACTTATACATGTGACTAAGACTTTTGCACAGTACTGTAATTTCACCCAACCTGAGGAGAAGAAGTCAGTATGCATTTACCCTGTCTATACCCCTCATACTTTTATATATCACTAAAGATCTCCCCTCATTCTCCTGTGCTCCAAGGAATTACGCCCAAACTTACTCAACTGTTCCCTGTAACTCAGGTCCTCAAGTTTCGGCACATCCTTGTAAATCTTCTGTGCACTCTTTCAAGCCTATCTTTCCTGTAGGTAGGTAACCAGAACTGCACCCAGTACTCCAAATTCGGCCTCACTAACATCTTGTACAATTTCAACGTAACATCACAACTCCTGTACTCAGTGCCCTGATTTACGAAGACCAATGTGTCAAACTCTCTTTATGACATCACTCTCAAGGAATTACAGATCTTTACTTCCAGATCTCTTCGTTCTACTGCACTCCTCAGTGCCTGACCATTCAGTGGGCAAGTCCTACACTGGTTTGTCCTCCCATATTGATAAATAACCTCTGCACAAAATTCCATCTGTCATTTTTCAGCCCAAAAGTAAGTTAGAAATGATACATGGTGCTGTTTCATTTTTGGATTGAACTGTGGACTTGAATCTAAGCAGAACAGGAGATATCCTGGAAGCACAGAACTTCTCCTCCTTGCGGTGCCATTACACAGTCGAACTCGAGGTGTCCCCGCCCTGCTCATCCAGCCTGGACCCCTGTTGCCCAGGCAACCGAAGGAAAAGTGGTCAGGAATTGCTGGAGTGCCTGTGGAGGAAGATCATGTTTGAGATGGATATGATAAGTCCTGAAAGGAAAGAGTTAATGGATTGTGGGCTGGGCGGGGGTAGGTAAGGGGACCAAACCGCCAAAGTCAAAGCGAAAGTCAGATTTGTTGCCATGTGCACAAATGCAGCATCAAAGGCCCATGGCATCAGCCACGGAACATTCACAAGAGAACATAAACTAAATGTAAACCTTTCGTTCTAATTGTGTCATTTCTTGTAAAAATTGTGTGTAATTATCTAACCGGGTACAATTAGGAGAAAAGAAAGCCAAGTGCATGGTATTCCAGCTTTACATCTGGAGGAAAGCCTCCCATTCTTAATCTCTAGTGCTTTCCATTAAAGGCCAGAACGGCTTTCCCCTCTATAGATTTCCCAGGTATTTGAGGGAACCGAGGATCTAGGAGAAGCAGTTCAGTGTTAATAAAGAAATGATGATTTGGAAACCAATGGGTATTAAGTATGGCAAATCCCCAGGTCTGATGATCTCCATCCTGGATCACTGAAGGAAGTGACCCTGGGAACAGAGTGTTCAAAACACCATGTGCTCTAACCTTTGGTATGCAGTTGCGCTTGGCACTGCTATAAGCTGAGAATTACTGCCTTTCATAAAGGAGGTTTCGTGACAGATCTGCCTCCACTGTTTAACACAAGCAACAGGCACAATACTAGGATTGAACGCAGGGCAAAGTTGAGACGGCACTAAACGGCACTCCTTTGTTTGCATCTTCAGAAACAGCTTTATTTCTATCTTTGATATCTCTTTTTTTTCCTTTTCAGGGTGTGGGGGATTCTTTTGAAGACCCTGACTTGGAGTGACACCCGGACTTCAGTTCTTTGCAGGAATGGGACCTGCTCTCATGGGCTCACGACCAGCCGCTTTTTGATATCCCAAGGATGCGGCCTGGAAGACAAACGCACCTTCAGGGTTCTGGGATTTTGTGACTCCGGAGACGGGCTGATTCTAGGCTGGTGCCCCTGACTGAAGCATCGTGGGAGAACACGGAACATCGGGAGCAGGGGGTTAGCTGCCAGGGTTTGTGTGTCCAGAGAACTGCGCCTTTTTGGTGCCAACTCTCCGGGTGCAGAGCTCGGAAAAAGCAACGCAACAGACTCTTAACACCATAAACTGTTATGTCTACTCTCTCGCTGTGAATCGGGGACACCTCCTTTTCCCTTATTAGGGAGAGAGAGAGCCTGTGGTATGTTGAATCATTGGGTGAACGAAAGTCTTTGGTGTACTGCAAGTCAGTGTCTTTATCGATGCTTTGCTGCATGTTTGAGTGCTCGGTGGAGGGTGCAGATGCTTTTTTTGCTGGTGGGGGTGGGAGGGGTCACTGCCTGCTGCTGTTTGTGCATGGGAGGGGGAATTGGTGGGGGGGCTTTGGGGTTCTAACGTTTTATCTGTAATTCATTCTTTGGGGCACTCTTCTGTCTTTGGCGGATGTCTGTGCAGAAAAAGAATTTCAGGATGTATATTGTATACATTTCTCTGACATTCAATGCACCTATTGAACCGATTGAAGATGGGACATTGCAGCTCAAGTGTGTATCAGGACAATGATCATGAGAGAAGGAGGTATCGAACGGGTCTCTGCAGGTGCAGCAGTGACTGTGGTGTGCAGTGGAATCTATCGATGTGCCAGGGAGCTCAAGAGGTAGGAGTGGACTCAGTCATCAACCTACTGTACATGGAATGGGTGGAAATGTTCCTGAGGTAGAACAATGTGGAGGCCTCAGTGGATGACACAGGGCAGTGGTGATGAGAGAGGAGGGGAACGATTTTGTCTCTGGCTGGAGGCACCTGAGGCATTGGTAAATGTGCCAGCACCACGGACCACAGCTCAGGGTTTGTGTAAGGATACAGTGATGATCCAGAAGTATATTTATAAATCTGATCCCATGTGAGAGGGTTGGGAGCGAAAGTTTGGCATGGACATGCAGGGTCCAGAGGACATGTGGTTAGGCTGAAGCTGGCAGCAAGAAGGCACACTTAATGTTCTGATGGAAATGTCACTTGTTTATTCCTCTCCATAGATGCAGCCTGATCTGCTGACTTCCTCCAGCATTCTGTGTATGCTGCTCTGGGTTTCCAGCATCTGCAGAATCTCTTCAAGTTCATGTTCAATTTCAAGTTTATTAAAGGCATCCGTTAGTCTTGCGAGACCATGGATCTGCGCCTGGAAAGTCTTCACTCTCCAGGGCACAGGCCTCAGCAAGATTGTATGGAAGACCAGGAGTTGCCCATGCTGCAAGTCTCCCCTCTCCACGACACCGATGTTGTCCAAGGGCAAGGGCCGATACAGCTTGGCACCAGTGTCGTCGCAGAGCATTGTGTGGTTAAGTGCCTTGCTCAAGGACACAACACGCTGCCTTGGCTGGGGCTCGAACTTACAACCTTCAGGTCGCTAGTCCAATGCCTTAACCACTTGGCCACATGCCCACACTTCAAGTTTATTATCGTTCAACCATATACGTGCATGCCACCAAACGGAACAATGTTCCTGTGGACCAAAGTGCACAACATAGTACATATAACTCACACAGTGCATACAGTAATATTGCCACAAATAAATGAACAAATAGGAAGGTGCATTATGACCCAAGTTAAAAAGTAGACAGTAGCATGCCACTGGCACTTCATACATGATGAAACCTGGGTGGTGGCAGGGAGTTCATTAGCCTCACATCAGGGGGACGAAGTTGTTTCCCATCCTAAAAGCCCTTGCCCTCATACTGTGTGCCTCCTGCCTGATGGTGGGGCGGGGGTGGGGGGTCAAAGAGATTGATGGAAGGATGGGAGGGATCAATGTTTACAACTGACAGATGTGTTGAATCCAGGATCATCAAGTGTGTGGAGAAATGAGGAAGAGAATGTGGGCACGAGTAGTTGGTGCACGCCACTGAGTGATTGGGGCATGCTGTAGACTAGCTGCTAGTATGGAGGCAATGCATAAACTGGCAAGGGACTTTCACGCTGCAGAAATTCCGAGGGACAAGCAGGGAAAGTGACGGCATTCAACCCCAAAATATATGAGGTCAGACTTTCCATTGGTCTTAATATGTGCAATGCAGCTGCCAGCTCTTTTTCCAAATTCAGATTCCCAATGATTTCTCTAAATTTCTATTTTTCCCTTCGGCTGCGGGAAATGCACAAGCAGCTCATTCTTTGGGAAAAATAAGGTTGTACGTTAAGGTGAATTCTCAACCTCACGACCTATCTTTATGGCCTTGCCTTTCTCTGTAACTGTTGAACTGTATTTTACATTCCCTTCTTGCTTTTCCCTTGCACTCGATGTACTGATGCAGAGAAATGATCTGTCTGTATGTAGAACAAAGTTTCTCACTGTACCTTGGTACCTGAGGCAATAATAAACCAGTGATCGATTATGAAAATCCTTGCTCGACGCTGCATCTCCCTATTGGCCAGCTTGGTTCTCGTCACAGTCCACTGATTAACCTTTCTTCACTTCTCTGTCAGGTATCCCTGCACCCTGTGATGTTTGTCCATGCTGTGTTCTGCCACGTTACACCCTGTAGGTACAGCCACACCCTCTCCTGCTGCTGAATCTGAGCAGGGCAAGACATTTAAGGGCAGAGGTTGATCATTCATTCCTTCCTTATATGCCCTGTCCTATGATCTAGGCTGTCATGGTCTTTCCATGACCACAATTGTTCTGGGCAAATTTTGCCATTGCCTTTTTCTGGGCAGTGTCTTTACAAGGCTGCTCAGAGGTATTCTGCCTGGCGTCAGTGGTCACAAAACCAGGACTTGTGATAGGAAGTTGATAGCTACTTAATTAGTGAGGTTGTCAAAGGCTACAGGGAGAAGGAGGGAGGATGGAGTTGAGAGGGAAAATAATCAGTCATGGTTGAATGGCAGAGCAGATACAATGGGGCAAATGGCCTAATTCTGCTCCCATGTCTTCTGATGCCAGCTGGCGATACCTTTCACCTCACATTATTTGCAACTGGAAGAAGAAGATGGCATTGGCAAATGACGTGACCAAGGGCAACATCCTCCAGACGGTTCACAAAACTACTTCTTTTTCTTTCTATTGTGGTTCTGCTACTGTGGGAGCCTGCGATTTACATGTTGGTGGTGTGTTTTCGGGCTGATTGGGCGATCTGGCACTTTGCTGTCTCCGGGACTGTTCTGTGAGGTGATGAAGGAAGTGTGTGGCCTTGCAGGCAAGAAGCCTGGAGGAGGGGCACAAGCCCTTGATCGACTCCATTTCTCACTGATTAAAGCGCCAAGGAAGATTGAAATCATCGAAGTGAGTACAGAAGTCAAGTGGGTATTCAGTGCCATCTCCCAGCATTTCTGCCAGAGGAAGGTGCCTGCGTGTGATGCTCTCTCTCTCTCTCTCTCTCCCTCTCATTTGCTGCACTCAAAGGAAGGTTTCTGTGTTCGAAGGGTCACTCTCTCTCTCGATGCTGTCGGAGGATGGTGCTGGAGTCCCAGGTTGTGGACAAGGTTTAATCAACACAGTTTGTGTTTAGGACTCTGTAGTTCACGCTATGGTATGTTTCTGGTTTCTGGTCACTCCTTTTCTTTGTTGCTATTTTGGGCGATTTCCGAACTGGGCAGCCTACTGCAGATAACAGGCTGAGCTGCGATGAATATGCCCGGACTCTGGAGTTTTATATTCTGTGTTTTTCGTTTGCTTTTTCTTTGCCCACTTCGAAGCATCAAACACTACAGCAAGGGGGAGAGCCAGTCCCTTTTTACCATCTGACCAGCCGGCTCCAATCATTGATCCACAGCAAACATGGAGGACCTTTGCCAGGGTCAACCCACGAAAAGCGGGAGGTCCCAACAACATCCCTGGACGTGTGCTCAAGGAATGTGCTGATGCATTAGTAGATGTCCTGACAGACATTTTCAACATCTCCCTTAGTCAAGCTATTGTCCCCAGATGCTTCAAAACCTCCACAATCATCCCTGTAGCAAAGAAATCAGTTGTAGCCTGTCTGAATGATTACCATCCCGTTGCCCTGACCCCCATAGTGATGAAATGTTTTGAACGGCTTGTCAAGCCTCATATCACAGCCAGCCTCCCCTCATCACTGGATCCTCTACAGTTTGCTTATCGTCCAAATCACTCTACAGAGGATGCAATATCCACCACACTGCACACAGTTCTCTCTCACTTGGACAACAAAGACACTTATGCCTGAATCCTGTACATTGATTTCAGTTCAGCGTTCAATACCATCATCCCGCAGAGACTAGTGGAGAAACTGTTGCTGCTTGGCCTTAACACTGCCATGTGTCGCTGGATTCTTGATTTCTTGACGGAGAGACCACAGTCAGTCCGTGTTGGCAGGAACATCTCTGACTCCATCACACTGAGCACTGGATCCCCACAAGGCTGTGTGCTTAGCCCATTGCTGTTTACACTGATAACACATGACTGTGCAGCCAGATTCAAGGAGAACCTGCTCATTAAATTTGCAGATGATACCACAGTGGTGGGGCTCATCAGCAAAAATGATGAAACTATGTACAGGGAGGATGTCAAACACCTAGACAGTTGGTGCAGGGATAACAACTTGATGCTTAATGTCACCAAAACCAAGGAGATGATTGTCGATTTCAGACTGTTTCAGCCTGAGCACACACCCCTCAGCATCAGCGGCTCCACAGTGGAGAGAGTGGAAAATATCAAGTTCCTTGGGGTGCAGATCTCGGACAATCTCACCTGGTCTAGGAACACCACTGGGATTGTGAAACAAGCCCAGCAGAGATTGCACTCTCTGAGGAAGCTTAAACAAGCATCACTCCCCATTAACATCTTAACTACATTCTACAGAGGCGTGGTTGAGAGTGTGCTGACCTTTTGCATCACAACCTGGTACTCCAGCTGCAGTGCAGCCGACAAAAAAACCTTGCAGAGGGTGGTTAGGGGAGCAGAGAAGGTTATTGGGGTCTCCCTACCTTCTGTGCAAGACCTCTTTCAGAGTCGATGCCTCCAGAAGACATGGTACATCATTAAAGACCCCTCACACCCTCTCCATGAACTGTTTGTTCTTCTGCCAACCGGCAAATGTTACAGGAGCATCAAAACTAAAACCACAAAGCTTCCTCCCACAGGCAGTCAGACTGCTAAATAGCTGCTCCACCTGACTCTGTTTTGGACACTTTTAACTTGCACTGGACACTTATAACTGATTTTAACTGACATGTGGCTGTTGTGTTTTACTATTTATTGTTAAGTTTATTATTTAGTGTTGCGTTTGTTATGTTATGATTGCACTGCCCCTGAGAAACGTTGTCTCATTCTGCCCTGCAGAGCTGATGTATGGTTAGAATGACAATAAGGTTTTTTGAATCTTGAATCTTGAATCTTTGAATCTTGAATCTTGTTTCTCTTTGTTGCTATTCGCACAATTTGTTTTTTTTTCCGTGTGAGGGGAGAGGTTTGATGTTTTTCTTTGAACAGTTTCCATGGTTTTTTGGTTTCTTTGTTTCGTGACTGTCTGTGGGGAAAATGAATCTCAGGGTTGTATACTTCATACATACTTTGATAATAAATGTACTTTGAATCTTGGAATCTTTGTTTCTTTCCTCTTTTTCACAGCAGGCATTGTTAGCATAGAGTTAGTCTGACTAACAACAGTAACATGATCAAAGATCAAAGCCTTCAGAAAAGACTTTTCAAATAATTGCCAATTAGAGGACTAGTTACTAATTGAATGGATGATCATACCCCCAACTGTGTATAAATTTCCGCTCTTGTGCACTGTCTGTGGATTGAAATGAACACTGAGTTAACCAGATGCGGTGCATCTGGGTGTGCGCATCAGTACAGTGAGGGATTGCAACAAAATCTCTCAGATAATAAAGATTAAACCCAAAAGAAGGAAGGTACCTCTCAGCTTGCTCACCCACAGTCTGATTCTTCTGCAGTTGCTGAAATCTGAGATCTGAACACAAACGTTTGCTTTGAGATTCTGTGCATGTGTGCACATGTGTGCTATGTGTAAGTGAGTGTGAATGTGTATGCTTGAGTACTTTTCCACCTGTTTTTATAGAGCTGCATGCGCATCTTTGATTATGTTGTCGGCTTTCTCAGGGCAACAGAATATGTGGAGAGATACAATGGAGAGAAGGCTTATTTCATTAAAGTATTCTCATATTATTCCTTGTGTTACAGCCTCCTTGCTATGTGAAGCAATCTATACTTGCAACTGCGTAACAGTGAAAACATTGAGGTCATCTATGTGGCCCAGAGATGGTGAAAGCGGCTACATAAAATGCAAGTCTGTCATTAAACTGACAACACACACCTCATAGCCTTCTCCAAGGCTACAATGACCTCCAAGGTGACCTAACTGACCTCACAGTTAGATAACTTCAGCCCTTCCACAGGGCTATTATTAGAACAACTGGTCAGCAACACTTGCACTGGAATTTGGACTAGATCATACCCTATCCTTAGGAGCAGTGTTCATGATATGATAGAATTCACCCTGCAATTTGAGAGGGAGAAGCTAAAGTCAAATGTATTAGTGCTACAGTAAGGAAAGAGAATTACAGAGGCATGAGAGAGAAGCTGGCCAAAGTTGATTGGAAGGGGACACTAGCAGGGATGATGACAGAACAGCAGTGGCTGGAGTTTCTGGTGGAAATTTGGAAGGTGCAGGATATTTACATCCCAAAGATGAAGAAGTATTCTAAAGGGAGGATGAGGGAACCATGACTGACATTGGAAGTCAAAGACAGCATAAAAGCAAATGAGAGGGCATATGATATAGCATAAATTAGTTGAAAGATAGTGGATTGGGAAACTTTTAAAAACCAACAGAAGGCAACTAAAAAAGCCATAAGGAGAGAAAAAAATGAAATATGAAGGTAAGCTAGCCAATAATATCAAAGAAGATACCAAAAGATTTTCCAGTTATATGAAGTGTAAAAGGGAGGCAAGAGTGGATATTGAACCACTGGAAAATGATGCTGGAGGGTTGTAATGGGGAACAAGGAAATTGCAGATGATCTTTGCATCAGTCTTCACTGTAGAAGACACTAGCAGTATGCCAGAAATTTGACAGTGTTAAGAGGCAGAAATGAGTACAGTTGCTATTACTAAGGAGAAAATGCTTAGGAAGCTGAAAAAATAATACTAATCAATCAATCAATCAATCAATTACTGTATACGTATAATGAATAGATTAAAAATCATGCAGAAACAGAAATAATATATATTAAAAAAGGGAGGTAGTGATCACGAGATCAATGTCCATTTAGGAATCGGATGGCAGAGGGGAAGAAGCTGTTCCTGAATCACTGAGTGTGTGCCTTCAGGCTTCTGTACCTCCTACCTGATGGTAACAGTGAGAAAAGGGCATGCCCTGGGTGCTGGAGGTCCTTAATAATGGACGCTGCCTTTCTGAGACACCGCTCCTTGAAGATGTCTTGGGTACTTTGTAGGCTAGTACCCAAGATGGAGCCGACTAGATTCCCAAACCTCTGCAGCTCCTTTTGGTCCTGTGCAGTAGCCTTCACCTCAGCCCCATACCAGACAGTGATGCAGCCTGTCAGAATGCTCTCCACGGTACATCTATAGAAGTCCTACACACCTAGGAAATAAGTCATAGCCTGTTCATCCTCTCCGCCTATAATCCAGACCCTCTGGTCCTGACAATATCCTTGTAAATCTTTCCTGCACTCTTTCCACCTTAGTGGCATCCTTCTCATAACAGGACAACCAAAACTGAATACAGAGCTCCAAGTGTGGCCTCACCATCATCCTTGGAGCTGAGAAACAGCTAAGCACATCATGCCACCTGTGCCTTGCCTGATTCACCCAGCAAGCTGCATCAGCAGAGGAATTCTCTGAACATTATCCTACAATGGGAGCTTGGGGCAAAAATAGTCTGATGTACTAACCCTCCACCACGCACCCCCATCACTACTTGGAACATCCTAAGGCTGGGAACCATTGATAGAGCCACTCTCTTTTTCATCACCAGTGGTCCAAAGCATCTTAAATCCTTTTCCTAAATATTGAGGGCTGAAAAATAAGTGTCTGCAATATTTCCACTAGATTGGAATCAACTTAAAAACTTTCATTATTTAATGCCAGTCAGCAGTAATAGAACTGTCTAAAATAAGGTGGGTCAGATGAAAGGTGACAATGTGTAATGATAATGGGGAAAAACTGGATTACAATTGTGTAAACATATTTAGAAATTATGGAAAGAGATGAGCCTGACTGGTGATATCTAACGGCCAGTCAGGTGTGGGGTTCTTGAAGTGCATCTGAGAGTCAAAGCATATGCTATGTATAAAGAGGAGTGAGCTTGGTACCACTTGGGGAAGGTCCGAACACTTTCCTAACATATCCACGCTGATAATCAGAGCCACTGGGCACTGCTTCAAACAAGCTGTCCTACAACAGATAGCACCAAATCCATTCAACAGTCACTTAGCAGTTTATAACATTTCAGAATGAGAATCAGGTTTAATATCACCAGCTTATGTCGTGAAATTTGTTGAGTTTGCGGCAGCAGTACATTGCAATACATAATAATAGAAAAAACGTGAATTACCAAAAGTATATATATATATATACACCTCCTTCCTGATGGTAGCAATGAGAACAAGGTATGACCAGGGTGATGTGGGTCCTTAATGATGGATGCCGCCTTTTTGAGGCATTGCTCTTTGGATACTATGGAGGCTCGTGCCCCTGATGGAGATGACTGAATTTACAATCCTCTGCAGCTTATTTCTTTCCTGTGCAGTGACCCCCTCCCCCCCCCCACCCCAATACCAGATGGTGACACAGCCAGTTAAAGCGCTGTCATGGTACATCTGTAGAAATTTGAGTGGCTTTGGTGACATACCAAATCTCCTCAAACTCCTACTGAAATATAGTGGCTGTCATGACTTCTTCGTAGCTGCATTGATATGTTGAGAAATTATTCTGTGGATCCATGGCAAGTTGACAGGCTGGCAAATTAATTGGAAATCTTGATACAGCCGACATGTCCTGACAAACCCTTCAGTGTCATTTGTTATTTTTGATAATTAAAACTGGACTGCAAAGATTTCTAGAATGGTTGTATTTATTTTTTTATTTAGATAGCAGGTGTGCCCAGCCCATGAGCCTGCATTGCTCAATTACACCAATTAACCCACTAACCCGTATGCCTTCCAAATGTGGGAGGAAATCCACGCAGTTACGGGGAGAACATACAAACGCACTAGTCAGTGGCGGCAATTGAACCCAGGTTGCTGTCACTGTAACGTTACGCTAACCACAATGCTACCATTTCTCTGCTTCTCCCACTTTATCTCCTCCCTCCAGCCATCTATCCTTTATCTCTCTCCTTCCACTTCTCCTTTTCATTTTTTCTTCTTCATTCCTTCCTCCTTTAGACTCTTCTAAACTTATGTCCTTTATTCAAGAACTACCACTACTGGGAAATCACTATTGGAATGGGTCAGGTTTATACATAGATGGTGTTATTATAAATGGGCATCTCAGAATGCAGAGCTAAGATATAACTTCTAATTTCAACATTACATCATGCTATAAAAGGGTGATGGGAGTGAATATGCACCCATGTCTTTGGAACCTTCCTCGCAACTTTGCAAATGACTGTCTCATTATATTGAAAGAAAAGAACAAAAGTAAAGTGGAGTAATTTTGTACTCCACAAATCAATTCATTCATCATGGGCTGATCTTACATTACTCAATTCACTTCTTTTAAATTCGGCATTCAGGACATGGCCCATTCCTATTTGCCTTGAGCAACACACACAAAACGCTGGAGGAACTCAGCAGGTCAGGCAGCATCTATGGAGAGGGAAAAAGACTCAACATTTGAGCTGCGAACCTTCATCAGGACTGGAATGGGACAGGGTAAGAAACCAGAATGTGAAGTTAGGTGAGAGGAAGGAGTGAAAGCTGGGAGGTGATAGGTGAGGGGGATGGTCAGTGGGTCCGGATAAAGTGAGAAGGCGGGAGGAAGGAGTGAAAGCTGAGAGGTGATAGGTGAGGGGAGTGGTTAGTGAGTCCGAATAAAAGTGAGAAGGCAGGAGGTGATAGGTGGAGAGGGTAAAGACCTAAAGCGGGGGAATTTGAAAGGAGAGGGGAGTGGACCATGGGATAAAAGGAAGGAGGAAGGGTACCAAAGGGAAGTGATAAGCAGGTGAACAGAAGAGAAGGGATAAGAGGGAAGCCAGAATGGGCAATGGAAAAGGAGAAAAAGGGAAGGGAGAAGAAATGACCTGAAGTTGGAGAAATTAGTGATCATGCCATCAGGTTGGAGGCCACCCAGATGGAAAATGAAATGTTCCTCCCCCAACCTGAGATTGGCCTCAACATGGCAGCAGAGGAGGCTATAGACCAACATGTCAGAATGAGTATGGGGAGTGGAATTAAAAAGGTAGGCCAACGAGAAATCCTCCCTGCTGCGGATAAAGCAAAGACGCTCAACAAAGAGGCCCCCTGATCTATGCTAGGTCTCACTGATGTAGAGGAGGCCATGCTGGGAATGCTGGATACAGAATTCAAGAACCTCAACCTTCCCTTGAGAAGGTTGCAGTTCTTGAGCCTCTGTAGTGCTGGTGAAGATGCTACTGGGGAGGGAGCTCTAGGAGTTAGTCCTAATGATGAAGAAGGGAAGACGACATACTTCCAGTCAGTGGTATGCCGCTTGGGGAACCTGCCGGTTATGGTGTTTCTGGCTACCCTTGCCAGTGGAGATCATTGGTTTGGTAATCTTGGCAAGGAGCTGCATGACATTTTGTAAATGATACACAGAAACATGGTGTGATGTTAGTGGAGAGGACAAACGTTTGGATGGTCATTGGGATGTCCTTCAAGCAGATGGCTTTGTTCTGGATGGTCATCAAGCCATAGAGACAGTAGCATAAAAAAAACAGGCTCTTCGGTCCATCTGGTCCATGACGACAAAGATGTCAATCTTAATTAATCCCATTTATCCCCATTTAACCCAGATCTCCCTAAGCCTTTCCTATCCATGTATCTGCCCAAATGCTGTTTAAAAGTTGTGATGGTACCTGCTTCCTTATATGCACCACTTTCCGTGTGATGAAGTCACCACTCAAGCCCCCAAATAAATCTCTCCCCTCTTGCCTTAAACCTATGCCCTTTAGTGTTTGATTCTCCAATCTGGGGAAAACAAAAAACAGTGTGCATTCACACTATCTATGGCCTTCACGATTTCATACACTTCTATAAGATCGTTCCTTGGTCTCTTGCGCTCCGCGGAATAAAGTCCTAGTCTGCTCAAACCCTCTTGAGTCTGGCAACTGCTTTATGAATCAATGCTGTGTTCCTCCCTGCTTAATAGCATCTTTCCATGACAGTGCGGCCAAAACTAAGCACAATGCTCCAGCATCTTGTACAGCTGTAGGTTAACGTCCCAGCTTCCATACTCAAAGCCCTGACTGATCAAGGCCAGTAACTATGTGTTGCTGATACAGACTCATTGATCACAAGTACATTGAAACATATAGTGAAATGCATCACTTGTGTTAACAGCCAACACACCCAAGGGTGTGCTGGGGGGCAGCCCGCAAGTGTCGCCACACATTCCGGCACCAACATAGCACACCCATCCTGCTCGACAGAACAACACAGAACACAACAATACAGAACATACCAAGCAGCAAATCTACAACAGGAAAACAAGCCCCATTCCTCCCTCCCAAATGCACAAGCACAGTCCTCTAACTGCAGGACAGGCTGTCTTTGGCCTTCAAAACACTCCATGGATTCACAGGCACTGGGCGTCATGAGATTTTTTATTGTCGCTGGACCTACTCTCATCCAGGCCACTGGTTCTATTACCTTCCTGTTGACGGTGGAAAGGCTTTAGGTTAATGGGAGGCAAGTCGCTTACTGCTGATTATCCAGCCACTGACCTGCTCTCCTACCACATCTGACGAATTGAATTTCTAGTCAGTAAATGGCCCCAAGGGAACTGAGTCGATTGGTTGTGTTCAATGATCAGTTCAGAGTTGTCATAAGTGAAGTCATCCACACTGGCTCTGGAACTTGATGATTGTAGGGTAATAACTGTTCCTGAACCTCATGGAGTGGGATCTAAGGCTCCTGCACTTTCTTCCTGATGGTAACAGTGAGAAGAGAACATGACCAGAGGACATCCATACATGGCCTCCTCTACTGCCGTGATGAGGCTAAACTCAGGTTGGAGGAGCAACACCTCATATACCATCTAGGTAGTCTCCAGCCCCTTGGTATGAACATAGAAATCTCCAACTTCTATTAATTCCCTCCCCCTCCCTTCCCCTATCCCTATTTCACTCTGGCCCCTCCCCCAACTGCCTATCACCTCCCTCATGGTTCCGCCTCCTTCTACTACCCATTGTGTTTTCCCCTATTCCTTCTTCACCTTTCCTGCCTATCACCTCCCTGCTTCCCCTCCCCCACCCCTTTATCTTTCCCCTTACTGGTTTTTCACCTGGCACCTACCAGCCTTCTCCTTCCCACCCTCCCTCCACCTTCTTTATAGGGCCTCTGCCCCTTCCCCCTACAGTCCTGACGAAGGGTTCCGGCCTGAAACGTCGACTGATCGTTTCCACGGATGCTGCCTGACCTGCTGAGTTCCTCCAGCGTGTTGTGAGTGTTGCTTTGACCCCAGCATCTGCAGAGTATTTTGTGTTTATCTGTTTAAGGAGAGTAGGAGAGTGGAGGAGAGATGTCAGAGGTAGCTATTTTTACACAGAGTGTTGTGCGTGGCAGGAATGCACTGCCGAGGATGGTGATGGAGGCTGATTCAACAGGGACATTTAAGACAGGCACAAGGATGCAAGATTATGGATTAAGTTTAAATGGATTGGCACAGCATCATGGGACATGGGCTTCGTATTATGCTCTACCCTTAGATTTAGATTTGGAGACTTACAGTACAGTAACGGGCCCTTCCAGCCCAACGAGTCCACGCTGCCCAATTACACCAATGAAGCTACTCCCAATTACACCAATGAACCTACTCCCAATTACACCAATGAACCTGCTCACAATTACACCAATGAACCTACTCCCAATTACGCCAATGAACCTACTCCCAATTACGCCAAAGAACCTACTCCCAATTACGCCAATGAACCTACTCCCAATTACGCCAATGAACCTACTCACAATTACGCCAATGAACCTGCTCACAATTACGCCAATGAACCTACTCCCAATTACGCCAATGAACCTGCTCACAATTACGCCAATGAACCTACTCCCAATTACGCCAATGAACCTACTCCCAATTACGCCAATGAACCTACCCACAATTACACCAATGAACCTACTCCCAATTACACCAATGAACCTACTCCCAATTACACCAATGAACCTACCCACAATTACACCAATGAACCTACTCCCAATTACACCAATGAACCTACTCCCAATTACACCAATGAACCTGCTCACAATTACACCAATGAACCTGCTCACAATTACACCAATGAACCTACCCACAATTACACCAATGAACCTACTCACCCAAACGTCTCTGGAATGTGGGAGGAAGCTGGAGGAAGCCCACGTGGCCACAGAGAAAACGTACAGACAGCGGTGGGAACTGAGCCCAGGTAGCTAGCGCTGTGATAGTGTTACGCTAACGGCTACTCTCCAGTAACACCCTCTCTTCAATATCTACACTCTATATTCAAAATCCCCCTTTAAGCGTCATAACATAAAACTCTGGAATGACAGGAATCTGTCAGGCTGATTAAGATCAGGGGGTGTGGGAATTTTCTTTGAGAGCAAAACTAAGTACAGCGTCTGAATCTACAGCAAAATGGCTGGGTTATGGGACGCCTGAAAGCAGATGTAAATGACTGCATGCTATTTGGAGAGCAGCCCAGCCAATCCAGACAGGAAGTTCTGAGACTTGATCCTTTCACAGAACTGAATTAGTTGATCTCATTGAGGGCAGCCACAACTGAGTCCCGATATTATAAATATTAGCAAAGCAGAGGTGTAGAGTGTAATTAAGACATTTAATTGATTGTGATGTTGTCAACAGAGAGAAGCCTATTGATAGCTAGTGAAGGTTAGAGACCAGTGTGCTCCACCTCATGAAGAAAACTGGACATATGAATGAATAACCTTATAAATATAATTCCCTTCTCAAACCTCCTAATGCATTACCGGAAGGAATTTTCAGCCTGAGTACAGCTGAGGTATTCGTGCTAGTTACCAAGTAACATCATAAATTAGAGGCAGTGTATTTTCATGGCGTCTTTCTGTTTCTATTGGGTGAACAAAGCTCTCTCAAACACGCAGAGACATACACTCAGTAACCACTTCATTAGTGGCTTCCTTAGCCCACTCGTTTATGCAAATATATAATCGGCCAATCACATGGCAGCGACTCCAATGCATAAAAGCATGCAGACGTGGTCAGGAGGCTCAGTTGTCGTTCAGAGCAAGTATCAGAATGGGGAAGAAATGTGATTTGGAATAATTGTCTGTGCCGGACGGGGTGGTTTGAGTATCTCAGAAACAGCTAATCTCCTGGGATTTTCATGCACAACAGTCTCTGGAGCTTACAGAGAGTGGTGCAAAAAATTTACAAAAACATCCAGTGAGTGGCAGATCTGTGGGCAAAAATAGTTTTTTAATGAGCAAGGTCAGAGGAGAATGGTCAGGCTGGTTCAAGCTGACAGGAAGGTGACAGTAACTCAAATAGCCATATGTTACAACAGTGGTGTACAGAAGAGCAGCTCTGAACGCACAACATGTCAAGCCTTAAAGTGATGGGCTGTAGCAAGAGGAGAGCACGAGCATACATTTTACCAATGTAGGGAGCCTGACCCAGCTGATTTACTGCTCTTCCAAGCCATGGATCATTGGTTGTACACTCACCCTGGGCCAAAGGAATGTGGGTTTCAGCAAGACTCCAGAAACTTGGTCATATAATCCTGACTGACAATCCAGTGCAGTACTCGGGAGCTGCTGGTGTTTCGGATGTAGTCCTTCAGATTTGATATTTACAGTTTCTTTGTTCTCTTTTACAGATTTTTAAGCTCAAGTTTAAGTCATCTGACTGTACATATGTACAACCAAATGGAACAACGTTCATCTGGATCACGATGCACCCGCACAATACATAAACCAAAATATCATTCTATAAATAAGTTAATAAAATATAATTTAAACTGCAGGTAGTAAAGTGCAGCACAGGTAAACAGTAAACAGCTGGCTGTCCTAGTGACGAGACTTTGGCCATTGCAGGGTATTTATTAGTCTCACTGCCTGAGGGAAGAAGCTGTCAGTCGTTGTCCTGAGGCTTCTGTACTTCCTTCCTGATGGTAGTGGGTCAAAGAGAGGGATCCTCAACAATGCTTTGGGCCCTTTATCTGAAATGCTCTCAGTAAATGTCATAAACAGGGGTGAAGGCGACCCCAATGGTTCTACCAGCGGTTTTTACCGTCGTCTGTAGGGTCTTGCGGCCCGATGTCCTGCAGCTTCCGCACCACACAATGACGCAGTCAGATTAGACAGTCTCGATGATGATCCTGTAGGAAGCTGTTAGAATGGGGGTGCGGAGTCTTGTGTGTCTCAATCTCCTCAGAAAGTGTAGAGGCTGCTGTGCCTTCTTGACTAATAAGGAGGCGTGGGTGCAGTTTAGATTGTCCATTATGTGCACACCAAGGAACTTCGTACCCTCCACTCTCTGCACAGCAGAGCTATTGATGTGCAATGGAGAGTAGTCAGCCTGGGCCTTCCTGAAGTCCACAGCCACCTCTTTTGTCTTGTCCACATTGAGACTCAGGTTGTTGTTCTCGCCCCACCTGACTGTCTGCTGACTCATCATTGTTGCTGACGAAGCCACCAACCGCGACATCATCGGCGAACTTGATGCAGTGTGAGCTGAATCTGGCAGTGTGGCCATGGGTCACCAGTGTGAACAGCAGCAGACTGAGCACACGGCCCTGCGGGGTCACTGGCGCCCAGCGTGGTGGTGCCAGAGTTTTCCGCCAGATCAGACTGACAGGGTCCTTCCACCAAGGAGTCCAAGGTCCAGTTGCAGAGAGAGGTGCTGAGTCCCAACGAGGACAGTTTGCCCACCAGCCTCTCAGGGATGATCATGTCCTTGCAGTCAGTGCCACTCGGTGGTAATCATTTAGGACATTTACCATGCTCTCTTGGGCATTGGGATGATGGTGGCTGCCTTGAAGCCTACAGGGACAGTGGATTGTTTCAGAGAAATACTAAGCATATCTATCATCTGTTAGGTGGGGTGCACAGTCCCTCAGCATCTGACCAGCTAGGTTGGCCAGCCCTGCAGCTTCATGTGGGTTTACCCTGGCCAAAGTCCTTCTCACCAGGCAGGGTGCCTGTTCCTCAGGAAGAGAGGGGGCTTTCCTCAATGTAACATTATTCGATTGGTCAAATCATGTATAGAAAGCACACAGCCCATCAGGAAGGGAGGAGCCACTGTCGTCAATGGGGAGGGTGGGCATGTAATTTGTTATGGTTTGTATATCTTGCCACATGCACTATGAGTCCCTGGTGTCTCAAGGTTCTCTGTGGAGTTTCTGTGCGTACGCACGCTTTGCCTTCCTGGTGTCACAGGCGAGCGTGGCTCTTGCTGACTTTAGTGTCCCCCAATCTGAGGGCAGTGCGCTGATCCCTAAGCAGTGCACAACCCTCTGCAGGAGGTGTACAGAAAATGACATAAACAATCCTCAGTCTTGAACCTTAAATCATGAATTTCTTCTCACGTGTACCAGCTGAGTCCATCAGAACCTGAAAACAGAGGTAAATACGGTCAAGTCCATCACAGGCTAGTCACTCCCTCTCATCCAGTCCGTCGTCATGTAGCTTTGCTTCAGAGAGGGCTATCGATTCAAGGATGCCTGCCTGACACTCTAGCCACCCCCTTTTCTCTCCTCACCTTCCAGGGGAAGGTGCAGGGGCTTGAAAACCCAGATGCCTAGACTCAAGAGCAGCTTCTTCCTCTTCTATCAGACATACTTATGTGATTTTCTTTGGAGATACAGCATGGCAACAGGCCAACCATGTGACCAATTAACCTGTTAACCGTACGCCTTTGGAACGTGGGAGGAAATGGGGACAGATGGAGGAAATGCATGCGTCCTTTGTGAGAAAGTCCCAGCTCCTGACAGGCAGGGGTGGAACTGAGCCCAGGTTACTGGCGCTGTAATAGCATCATGCTAACGGCAATGCTACATTCTGAACCAATCACTTCTCCTTCCCAGTGGTGCACTCTACGCTCAGACCTCACCTGGTGACTGTTAGTTCAGCTTTTCTTCGTGCTTGTCCACAGACTTTGCACCATTCTGTTGTTCTGCTTTGTGGTGTTCATTATTACCATCCACGCTGTTTAGTCTGCAAACTTCATATGAACTGGGAATTTCATTGCACCCTGGTGTTTGTAACCATAACTGAGTGATCCAAGGGACATGCCTCTCGAAGCTCCCGGCCGCAGACTGACATCGTTGGCTCAAGGAAGTTCTCCTCCAAGTTGCAAACTGTCCTGACTTGGGAATGCTTTTCCCTTCCTTCAAATCCTGGAAATCCTTACCCAATAACTCCGTTGGAGCATCTCCACCAGACTGACTGCTTTGGTTGAAGAAGAATGAGGCAAGAAATGGCCAGTGGTGCCCGGATCCTGTAAATATTTTTAAAAAGCCATAAGAGTACAAAAAACATAACTGATAAGTGCCAAAGTAAGACACCCCTTGGCAAGACATTGTAAGTTGCAGTGTGGGAGATAATGAGTGGGTGAGGTGCTATTAAAATGTCTTGTAACATAACACTATTACATTCAGTGTGAAAAGAGTTATTTTGGCAGTCTTGCAGAGACCTGGAGCTTTCCTTCTCACCTACATGCATGCTCTGGCCACGTGAGACAGGATTAATTTTTGTGTTGATGTCAATCAGTTTGCGATTGGAAGCGTTCTGGATTATAAAGGATGCACTATCCCTTCCTGAGAGAGTGGAGGGAGCTGAGTCACTGACAGCATTTAAAAAGTATCCAGAGGAGCACATGAATCACTGAGGCAGAGAAGGCTACAGGCTGGAAGATGGGACTAATATGGATGGGTGTCCGTGGGTTAGTATGGCTGCAGTGGGCTGAATGTCCTGTTTAAATGCTGCATAACTCTGTGGGCTCAATAACTCGGTAGGAGACCCAGGTAACTGGGAAAACCTTCCTCAAGTACATTCTCTACTACCAGCCTCCCCCTCTCCTGATCTCATAATCATCAATTCCATCACTGATTAAATAAAATCCGTCCATCTTAGCTTTGAAGGATTTCAGGTATTTTGTGTTGATAGATCCAAAGAGCAAAGAATTCTGAAGACTCACAAACCCATCCTCATCTTTGTCTCAGATGGGTGCTCCTTATTCTGAGGGCATACCGTCTAGTGCCAGACTAACTTACCCGACTAGGCCCTACCAGGAGTCCAGTCAATCAAATGCAACCTCAGCGCCTTTAGCAATACACACAAAATGCTGGAGGAACTCAGCATCTCTGGGCGGGGGGGTTGGAATAAATATTCAGTGTTTCGGGCTGAGACCCTTCATTGGGATCTGACTTCCACCAGCACTTTGTGTGCGTTTCTTTGGATTTTCAGCATCTGCAGAGTCCCATGTAGTTGTGTTTCTTATCAGATTCCCTAGTACCAAAAGTTTGGAGTAACGGAGGTTTATTGTTGTTCCTGCTGCCATCTTGGTTGCATGAGGTTCACTTCAGAACAGGGCTCAGGCGGTGTTATGTTGTCAGGTGTGAAAAGGAAGGTGACAGAGGTAAAAGCCTTGTACAGCAAGGTGGTTTCAGTATGTAGGGAGCATACAAGATACTAGTGAAACCACAAATGGAGTTTTGGCACCCTTACTTACAGAAAGGTCTTTCTTCATTGGAAGCAATTCAGAAAAATTTCACTGGGAAACTCCGAGATATGGAGGGAACATCTGATGAGGAAAGATTGAATATTCCATCTGGGTGTCTTCCATCGATTGTGTCAACTTCTGGAAGTTCCCGCCCTCCTCTCTTTTTCCATTCCCCTTTCTAGTTACCCTCTCACCCCTTCCCTTCTCCTCATTTGCCCATCATTTCTCTCTGGTTCCTCCCCTTGCCTTTCTTCCATAGTCTGTTGTCATCTCCTATCAGATTCCTTCTTCTTCAGCCCTTCCACCTCTTGCCTCCCAGCTTCTCACATCGACTACTCCTCACCCAGCCACCCACCTTCCCCCTCACCTATCACCTGCCAACTTGTAGTCTTCCCCCTGCCCCTACTCTTCTGTCTTCCTTTCCAGTCCCGATGAAAGGTCTATCCAGGATGTCAACTGTTTATTCCCATCCATAGATGCTACCTGCTGAGTACCCCTAGTATTTTCTGTGCATTGTTAAAGATGCAGAGGTTGAGTTTGATTCACTGGAGTCCTGATAGGGACCAATAGGGGTTAGACCAGGACTAGACAGTATTTAAGACTGCGATGTGGAGGGATTTGTGAGTCTTTAGAATCTAGAGATCTATCGAGACAAAATGCTTGAATATCATCAAAGCTAAGATGGATAGACTTTAAATCAGTGACAGAATTAATGACTAGGGAGGCGGGGGGTGGCGGGGGAGGTGAGTGGAGTGGTGTGGAGAATGAATTTGAGGAAGAGCTAGAGCTGTGACGGTCTTTGTAAATGGAGAAACAGGCTCAAGGGGAAGATGGCTTTTCCATGGTCCTACGCGATGTTCCCTCTAAGGTACACGTATGTGCACACACATATCTTTTGCTACAGTACTAACGCACAAAGGAATTTAAACTGCGCACAAAAGGTTGTCACCCTCTACCTCGTTGGCAGGTTAAGTATATTTCACGACTGTGCAAAATCACGTTTCCTTTTCCGGTTTCTGATGCGGACGATGTTGACAATGTGGAGTTTGCGATGACTTATCTGCAGATTTTAATACTGGCTTATTTACACTGTTTTTATTGAAGAAATTATTGATTCACTATGTTGAATTCCAAAGAAGCAAAGGGTGTGACACGCAAAAGACCTGTTAGTTCATTTTAAGCAGAATGGCTTATTATCCTTAGAATAGTTTTAGGTAACCATCCAGCCTCCTGAACCCTTTCAGACTCCATGTTCCCTAACCTGAATGGTCACCCACTCCCTGGTGTTGATGTTGGAATATGATGTAGGGGTATAGGGAGTGTACACTGTCCTCTCTGTTCTCGGAAAATTGTAAGAGCAGTTTAATGTGTTGACTTGGACTGTGCATGGAAACGTCAGCAGTTCTGTATTTGACTCCTGCTATGGTCCCGTGCAGGCACCAGCAAGTCTGGAGTTTGTCGATGGAGAGGCTTCCCTCGCTTGTCAACTGCTATTCACCAGAACTTCTTTCCTTACTCTTTGACACAGGGCATCTCATGGAATTCAGAACGGGAGCATAAAGTTGTGAAGATACCCTATCAACAGCAATCCCCATTATAATGGATGCAAAATTTCAGTTGGTGGAGAGCCCATTGCAAACAGCCTGAACCAGAGAACACCTTGGACAGAAAAATCTTCTCTGTACATTTCAGTGGCAACCAGTGATGGCAGCAGCAAGAGTGTACTTCTATTGGTTTCAGTGTCTGAATTTATTTAAATGCCTTTTTTCTGTGTTGTTTTTCAAATAACATTTTAAAAGACAAGTGCATTAAGCCAAATATTTTCCATAGATTCAAAATCTGTTTTCCTTTGTAATGCTTCTGGAAGTCAGAAACATTAAAAAGCAAAACAGAGATTTCGAATCTATGTCAGAAACATTCAGAAAAATACAAAATTACTGACAACCAGCTAAGCCAGAACACAGAAAAGTACAACACAGTACAGGCCCTTCGGTCTATGATGTTGTGCTGACTTTATAACCTACTCCAAGATTAATCTAACCTTTCCCTCGAACATAGCTTGACAGTTTTCCTTCATCCAGTTAACAGGTCTTAAATATCCATAATCCATCTGCCTCTACCAGCACCCTTGGCAACGTGTTCCACGCACTCACTGTTTTTTTTGTGTAAAATACCTACCACTGACTTCCCTCCTACTCTATACTTTCCTCCAATCATCTTAAAATGATGCCATCTCATATTATCCACTTCCACCCTGGGGATAAGGGTGCTGGCTATCCACTCTATCAATGCCTCTGATCATCTTATACACCTCTATGAAGTCAGCTGTCATCCATCTTTGCTCCAAAAGTAAAAAGCCTTAGCTCAATCAACCTTTCCTCATAAGACATGCTCTCTAATCTGGGAGGCATCCTGATAAATCTCCCCTGGACCCTCTCTAATTTTTTTACATCCTTCCTACAATGAGGTGACCAGAACTAAACATAATACTTCATAAAGTTTTATAGAGCTGCAGCATTACTTTGTTGCTCGTGAACTCAATTACCTCGAATAATGAAGGACAAGACACCATATACCTTCTTAACCACCTATCAACCTACACAGCAACTTAGAGGGATCTACGGGTGTGGATACCCTGATCCCCGTTCCTTCACACTACTAAGAATCCTGCTACGAAGTCTGTGCTCTGCCTTCAAGGTTGACCTTCCAAAATGAATCACTTGACACTTCTACATTCTTCTCTGGATGCAGTCAGCCCACTGTTAGCTGCTGTGACTTTGGCTACCAAGCCCCCCTGTGAAATTACCAATGCAAAGCTTCCTTCACTCTTTATGACTCTCCATTAAGTTTTTGATCAATTACTAGTTTCCATGGGAATGAAAATGAAAATTTTAAAAAACTGTGGATGCTGGAACTCTGAAATTAAAAAAAAACAGAAAATACTAGAAAGGCTCAACAGGTCAGGCAGCATGTGTAGAGGTAGGACTAAAGTCAACGTAGGCGTAGCAGGTCTGAGACCATTTTTCAAACAGAGGAAGGTGGCTTGGACCTATAAAATTAACTTTGTTTTTCTCTCCACAGATGCTGTCTAACCTGCTGAGCGTTTCTGTTGTTTTTTCTACATTGAAGCCAGTGGGCACAGCTTAGCTATGTTTACAGCTGCTTATGAGTGGGCCTTGTCTAGACATCCCACCCAAAGATGATGCGACTGAACATGAGTTCTGGACCAGAAAGACTTAAAGTTGGTTTCTGCCCAAACCTCATCACCTAATGCTTCTCACTGTGTTTCAAACCCTCCATGACTCCCTCCCCCTCTATCCCTGAAAAGTTCTCCAGCTCTGTGATGCTCTGATGTATCCCTGTTCCAATATTATTCCCTGGATCTCATCAGCCTGTTCGCTGCTGTGACTTCAGTTACCAAGGCCTTCAGTGCAATTCCTTCCGCTAAGTTCTCTTCCGCCTTTACGATTCGCCTTCGAGTCTTTGATCAATTTTTAGTTTCCTGCCCCGATATCCCTAATGTGCTGTCAATTCTGGTAATCATGCTCTGTAAATAACTCAGGACATTTTACATTGTAAAGGCTGAATTACTAATCACTTCGTTGCTGTCAAGGGATGATTTTACTCTGAATCAGTTTATTCTTGTCAGGCACTATTTATTCATGGGGAATAATAATGCAAGTTGGAATATTGAGTTTTTTGGTGCTTTGGTTGCCATGGGAGCTATATTACTAGATGTAATAGCCCAAGGCCTGGAAGGACTGGAAATTGTAGGCAGATGGAATTCATGGAACTGTTCACATAAAAGCTGCATGAATGAAGTTCTAACTTCCCTGGTGTATCTGTGTCTTGAGCCCCCTCTAGTCCGCACAGAGTTCAGAATCAGAATCAGAATCAGGTTGAATTTCACTGGAATATGTTATGAAGTTTGTTAACTTTATGGCAGCAGTACAATGAAATATACATGATAAATAAATATAGAGAAAAAAAAAGAAATAAAAAGGTAGTGAGGTAGTGTTCACGGGTTCAATGTCCATTTAGAAATCAGATAGCAGAGGGGAAGAAGCTGTTCCTGAATCGCTGAGTGTGTGCCTTCAGGCTTCTGTACCTCCTTACTTGATGGTAACAACGTGAAGAGGGCACGTCCTATGTGGTGGAGATCCTCAATGATAGATTCCGCTTTCCTCAGGAACCGCTCCGTGTAGATGTCTTGGATACTACGGAGGCTAGCACCCATGATGGAGCTGGCTAATTTTACAAGTTTCTGCCACTTACTTTGATCTTCTGCAGTAGCCCCTTCCCCTCAGACCAGACGGTGATGCAGCCAGTCAGAATGCTCTCCACAGTACATTTGTAGTAGTTTTCGATCGTTTTAGTTGACAAACTAAACCTCCTCAAGCCACTAATGAAATATAGCGGCTGTCTTGTCTTCTTTATAACTGCATCAATAACTTGCGTCCAGCTTGCTGCTTTACTTTGGGCTATTCACCCCACTTGTTCTTGCGCTCTTATGCCTTGTTATAAGTGTGAGTTGAGATAGTCCTCTTAAGAGGTGTGGTAAGCATTATACTGACTCTTTGAATGGGATAGACACACCAGTTACTGAATGAATTGAGGTTCAGTTCCCTGTTTCACACCTGCTGTTCAGAAGTTATCTTGGTGCCTTCCCATCTGTCTTCTCAAATGCCGGTGTTATCCTTCACTATTTAGATATAGCCAAGTCAAGTTCATCGTTCAACTTGCACAGTGAGGTACAGGTACAATGAAAAACTTGCTTGCAGCAGTATCCCAGGCAAATAGGATCAGACAACACATAGAACATAAATTGTACAAGTAGGTACAGACAACACACAGAATATAAATTGTACAAAACAGTAAAGAAAAACAGGGCCGTAGTTCAAAAACAAAGACAATTAGAGACAACTCTGGAGCAGTACAAGAGATGTTCTGTGGTGTTCTGTTGCTCAGATAGGATTAGAGTTGATGACGGGTCTTGGCCCAAAGCCTTGATTCATGGATGCTGCCTGACTTGTTGAGTTCCTCCAGCATTTTGTGTGTGTTGCTCAAGATTTCCTGCATCTGCAGAATTGCTTGTGCTTGGGATTAGGGTTGTGCAGGTCAGTTTAAGGCCAGATGGTTATAGGAAAATGGTAGCGTGGGACCTCAAGCCTCTGTACTTTTGCCTGATGGTAGTCGTGAGAAGAGAATGTAACCCTAATGGTGGGGATGTGGGGATCCTTGTTGATAGATGCATCACTGTTGGGATAGCATTGCTCTCCATGTCCAAGAGAAGAATACCTTTCTTTATCTCCCACATCATGTCACTGTTTGTTTTCATATCAAAACCCAATCTCAGATCCCATGAATGTTCGTCATCAGACAGACAGTAATGTATCTGCTCTTCTGACAGTCTGAAGTTTGGTGAACAATACTGTGTTACCATAGTAACCAATCCTTCTCCTTCTCCTATTTATTCCCAAGAAGAATAAAACCACATCTTAAACTTCAATAACAATTAATTCATGCTCTGCTACATTCTCGCTGTTTTAGTGCTAATTAATGAGGCCAGACCATTATATTAAGGTGCTTAAATTATGTGAAAGGGAGTATCAGTTCTAGATAAAGAAACGTCCCTGAGATTTTGTATTGCTGGAGACAGGGGGAAGGGGAGGAGATTCCCTGAAGGAGAGCAGGCATGTTAACAGTACATGAAGATCGAAAATTGTCAGGCACCAGGAATCTGCAATAAAACCAGAAGGTGGTGGAAACGCTCAACAGGTCAGGCAGCATCTGTGGGGAGGGACATTCAGAATTAGTGCTTCAGGTTGAAGAGCCTAAATTTATTAAGATAAAGAAGAAGGCCGTCAAATTATCAATCTATCAGCCCCACAGAGAAATATGTTCAGTCCCACACTTCGTCATATTTCCTGGTACCCAGCACTGTGCATACTGGTCCAATCCCCTGGATGAATACTGTGTCATCAGTAAGGGTAATTTGCAGGAGCTGAGTAATCGACTAATGTGTCTTTGGAGGTGGGATGGTGCCAGAACACCTCGAAGAAATCCACACATCTCAGGGAGAACATGCAAACTCCAGACAGCACTCGAGGTGAGGATTAAACTTGGGTCTTCGGTGCTATGAGGAAGCAGCTGCACCCTTTGCTTAGTGGGGGTGAAATCTATGCAACTAGCAACACAGCAGGTCAACCTTCCACCAGTTCACTGGCCATGTTTCTGACCTGGACGTCAGTACTGGAAACATCCCCAATGCTTCATGATGAAGCAAATGGTAAACAGAATTATCACTGACATATGTCATGAAATTTGTTGTTTTGTGACAGCACGACAATGCAAGAAATAAAAAGTTAATGTAAGTTACAAAAAAAAGTACAAAAGGGGAAATAGTGAGGTAGTGCTCACAGGTTCATGAACTGTTCAGAAATTTGATGGCGGAGAGGAAGAAGCTGTTCCTAAAGTGTAGAGTGTGTGTCTTCAGGCTCCTGAACCCCTCCCTAAAGATAGCAATGAGAAGAGGGCATGTCCTGGACGGTGAGTCCTTAATGATAGATGCCACCTTTTTGAAGCACCACCTTTTGAAGGTGTCCTCAATGGTGGAGAGGGTTGGGCTGCTTCTATAACTCTCTGCAGCCTCTTTCAATCCTGTGCATTGGACCCTCCATACAAGGCAGTGGTGCAACCAGTCAGAATGTATTTAATGATACATGTATAGAAATTTACAAGAGTCTTTGGTGACGTACCAATCTCCTGATGTATAGCTGCTGCTGTGCCTTCTTCATGATTGCATCAATGTGTAGGGCCCAGGATGGACCCTCTAAGGTCTAGGATGGATAAAGCACCCAAATGTGAATAAGGATAGGGCATCTTGGAGCTGTCAGCTAATATTTTGTTTACGTGGTAGACCTGGGGATATAGACCACCAGTGAGTCTCCTCACATTTTCTGGTTGCTGCAGGGCAGAGACTGTAATGACTACTCAGTGCCCACTTTATCAGGTACACCTGTACACCTGCGTAATTAATACAAATATCTAATCAGCCAATCATGTGGCAGCAACTCAATGCACAAAAGCACGCAGATATGGTTAGGTGGTTCAGTTGTTGTTCAGACCAAACATCAGAATGGGGAGAAAACGTAATCTAAGTGACTCTGATTGTGGAATGGGTATTGGTGCCAGACGGGGTGGTTTGAGTATCTCAGAAACAGCTGATCTTCAGAGATTTTCAAGCACAACAGTCTCTAAAGTTTACAATGAATGGTGCGGAAAACAAAAAAACATCCAATGAGCAGCAGCTCTGTGAGTGAAAGTGCCTTGTCAATGAGAGGGGTCAGATGACAAGCAACACTGGTGAACCACAGGGATGTGTACATGGCCCACTGCTCTACTCTCGCTACACTCATGACTGTGTGGTTAGGCACAGCTCAAATGCCATTTATAAATTTGCTGATGATACAACCATCGTTGGCAGAATTTCAGATGGTGACGAGAGGGCGTACAGGAACGAGGTATGCCAGTTAGTTGAGTGGTGTCGTAGCAACAGCCTTGCACTCAATGTCAGCAAGACCGAAGAGCTGATTGTGAACTTCAGGAAGGGTAAGACAAGGGAACACAAACCAATCCTCAGACGGATCAGAAGTGGAGAGAGTGAACAATTTCAAGTTCCTGGATGTCAAGATCTCTGAGGACCTCATCTGGATGCAACATATTGATGCAGCTATAAAGAAGGCAAGATAGGCATCCGTTAGTCTCATGAGATCATGGACTTGCGCCTTGGAAGGTTTCCTGGGTGCAGACCTGGACAAGGTTGTATGGAAGACCAGCAGTTGCCCATGCTGCAAGTCTCCCTTCTCCACGCCCCCGATGTTGTCCATGGGAAGGGCATTAGGACCCATACAGCTTGGCACCAGTGTCCTCACAGAGCAATGTGTGGTTAAGTGCTTTGCTCGAGGACACAACATGCTGCCTCAGCCAAGGCTTGAACTAGCGACCTTCAAATCACTAGACGAATGCCTTAACCACTTGGCCATGCGCCAACACATAAAGAAGGCAAGAGAGCGGCTATATTTCATTAGGAGTTTGAGGAGAAATTGTTTGTCAACTAAAGCACTTAAAAACCTCTACAAATCTACCATGGAGAACATGCTGACTGGCTGCACCACCATCTGTTATGGGGGTTAGGGGGTGCTACTGCACAAGATTGAAGTAATTTGCAGAAACTTGTAAAATTAGTCAGCTCCATCTTAAGTACTAGCCTTCATAGTGGCCAAGACATCTTCAAGGAACAGTGCCTTAGGAAGGTGGTGTCCTGCATTAAGGATCCCCACCACCCAGGACATGCCCTCTTCTCACTGCTACCATTGGGTAGGAGGTACAGAAGCCTGAAGACACATACTCAGCGATTCAGGAACAGCTTCTTCCCCTCTGTCATCCGATTCCTAAATGGACGTTGAAACCTTCAACACTACCTCACTACTTCTTTAATTTCTTTTATTTTTGCACTACTCATTTAGCTTAACTATTTGTGTGCTGTGTTGTGTTGCGTTGTGTGTTCGTCCATTGCCGACGTCAATGAGGACTTCGACACCATTATGATTGTGTCAAGACTAGCGCGTAATTTGGATTTAAGTGAGGGAGAGTCAGCCTCACTCTCACTTCCCAATTCCCATCTAGATCCAGTTAATATCTGGATATTAACTCTTTAAAAGACATACGTATACTTAATATAACTCAGATTATTTCCTCTATATTTATTGATCATGTATTTCATTGTGCTGCTGCCATAACGTTAATAAATTTCACGACATTTGCCAGTGATATTAAGCCTGATTCCGATTCTGAGAATGACCAGACTGGTTCAAGCTGACAGGAAAGCCACAGTAACTCAAATAATCATGCGTTACAACAGTGGCACGCGGAAGAGCACCTCTGAACGCACAACACATCGAACCTTGAATTGGAAACTGCAGCAGCAGAAGTCCACACTACGTTCCACTCCTGTGTCTAATAATGTGGCCACAGAGTTAATGTGGCCCCTGCGTATGATGGTCTGGATGTGCTGGGTATGTCCCAGGTCTGTCTCAGGATCCCAGTGCAAGGCCTGGCCAGGAGATGGGGTACCACTTGATTAGAGTTGCCAACTGTCCTGTATTAGCTGGGACATCCCGTATATTGGGCTAAATTGGTTTGTCCCATAAGGGACCACCCTTGTCCTGTATTTCCCTCGCTAAGGTAGAGCGTTCCTATGAAACCGTTTTTAAGCCGAAATGGCGTAAAGCGCAGAAGCAATTACCACTAATTTAATGTATAGAATAGTACAGCGCAGTACAGGCCCTTCAGGCCACAATGTTGTTCCAACCCTTAAACCCTGCCTCCCATATAAACCCCCACCTTAAATTCCTCCACATACCTGTCTGGTAGTCTCTTAAATGTCACTAGTGTATCTGCCTCCACCTCTGACTCAGGCAGTGCATTCCAGGCACAGTGTATCAGAATCAGGAAAAAACAATTTGTAGAAAAAAATCGACACGTACACGCATGTGCACACAGGTGCCCGCGCAAGGCCTCATGGTCATTGTAGTCTTTCTCGGGGTAAACACAAGTGTCCCGTATTGGACTGCTACTTTTGTCCCTTATTTGGGAGTGAGAAAGTTGGCAACCCTACACTTGATTGAAACAGGAATGTCAAGTGCAGAACTCTCATGTCCTTCCAATGTTGAGCAGGTAGCCAGATTTCTGTGTTAGTTGACTCTTCTTTATCATAACTACAGTGTTTAAGCTTCAGTACTGGGAGAATTAACAGCAAAACCACCATGGTAGAACAGGACGGCCACCTCAGTACCGGCCAGGTATTACCACACCTCCTGCAGCCCAGCTAGGAGGAGCAGCAAGTGAAGCTTCAGGAACTGCATTACACGTGTCACTACAAGCCAGCACTGGGAGGGTAGCAGCCTGGTTGTACATCGGTACATCGTGTCCCCCCATTTGTCTACAAACTGCTGCAGCAGATGGCCTTTTTGGCACAGTCTCCTCACATCTCACTGGAGGCCTGTTGTAGGCCTGGAGCTTGGAACTGCCTGCCAGCTGTCTGCTTCATGTTTGGACAAATTTGATGCCTTGTTTCGTTGCTTGGGGCACTCTCTTCCTGATTCCCCGGTGCTTGTTGCTTCATTCCCTCTCCATCCTTTGATCAAAGAAAGGTTCTCTCCCTAACTTGAGGTAAATAAATTGGTAAATTGGTTTATTATTGTCACAGCTACTGAGATATAATAAAAATGTTGTTTTGCATGCCGTCCATACAGATGGTTTCTTGCATCAGTGCATTGAGGTAGTACAAGGGAAAACAATAACAGAATGAAGTTATAGTTACTGATAAAGTGCAGTGCAGGCAGATATTAAGGTGTAAGGTCCTAACAAAGCAGATTTTATTATTCTAGGGTTTCATTCAATAGTCTTATAACAATGGGAAGAGAAACTGCCTTTGAGATTGCTGGTATGGGCATCTTCTGCTCAATGGGAGGGGGAAGAAGAGAGGATACCTGGGGTGGGTTACGCTGGCTGCTCTACTCAGGCAGTGAGAAGTGTACACAGTGTCCATGGCGGGGGAAACCTGCTTTCCATGATGTGCTGAACTGGCTCTACAGCACCCTGCAGTTCCTTGTGGTCACGGGCAGAGCGGTTACCTACCAAGCTGTGATGCATCCAGGGAGGAAAGGGGACAGGTCAACAGAGTTTACCTGTCACAAGTCAAAGTCCCTAACAGACAGAGTAAGATCCAGACATGTGGATATTTATGGAGAATGGCCCATTGTTACTCAGTTGCCTGGCTGTAATGAAATAGAAGGTCTTACCCAATGACCAATACAGAAAAACATTGGGGCATGGTAGCATAGTGGTTAGTGTAACAATTACAGTGCCAGAGACCCAGATTCAGTTCTGCCCACGTCTTTAAGGAGTTTCTATATTCTTCCTATGACTACCTGTTCGGGTTTCCTCCCACATACTGTTACTAGGGCAATTGGTCATATGGGCAGCATGGGGTCATTGGGCTGGAAGGGTCAATTAGTCACATGGGCAGCGCAGGGTCATTGGGCTGGAAGGGTCAATTAGTCACATGGGCAGCGTGGGGTCATTGGGCTGGACGGGTCAATTGGTCACAATGGCAGCCCAGGATTGTTGGGTTAGAAGGGCCAGTTGGTCACATGGGCAGGGCGGGGTTGTTGGGCTGGACGGGCCAATTGGTCACATGGGCAAGGCGGGGTTGTTGGGCTGGACGGGCCAATTGGTCACATGGGCAAGGCGGGGTTGTTGGGCTGGACGGGCCAATTGGTCATGTGGGCACTGGGCAGCCCGGGATCATTGGGCTGGAAGGCCTATTACTGTGCTGTAGCTCTAAGTAAAAAACACAGAATACCATAACCACCACCGTCAATCAATCTTGGATCCATCAACGACATTAGTAGTTTACTCTAGGAAACACTATTGTAGCAGAATGAAAATGTAGAACAATATCTGTAAAATTGTAAGTGATATACGGTAAGATGGTGTCTGTAAATCCAGGGAGGAGATGATTTTGGGCAAAGACCGTGATTCACCACAAACCACAATTCTCAATAATTAAAATTTCTATAACTTCCCCTGCTGAGTACAACTCATTCGTACTTTGTGTTTGTATTTTCTCAGAGAATACTGCAAGTCATTTTAGTCTTAACTCATCAACCATCTGACACACACCAGTTTGGCAAATCCACAATTCTAAATTGGCATTTCAATATTTATAGCCTTGACCGTCCCTGACTATGTAACTGCACAGGGCTGTATCACCCCTGTGTCTGTAATCACATCTGGTCATATCACCCCTGTGTCTGTAATCACATCTGGACATATCACCTTATGACTGTAATCACACCTGGACATATCACCCGTGTCTGTAATCACATCTGGTCATATCACCCCTGTGTCTGTAATCACATCTGGTCATATCACCTTATGACTGTAATCACATCTGGACATATCACCCCTGTGTCTGTAATCACATCTGGACATATCACCCCTGTGTCTGTAATCACATCTGCTCATATCACCCCTGTGTCTGTAATCACATCTAGTCATCTCACCCCTGTGTTTGTAATCACATCCGGTCATATCACCAGTGACCGTAATCACATCTGGTCATATCACCCGTGTCTGTATTCACCCCTGTGTCTGTAATCCCATCTGGTCATATCACCCCTGTGTCTGTAATCACATCTGGCCATATCACCCCTGTGTCTGTAATCACATCTGGTCATATCACCCGTGTTTGTAATCACATCTGGTCATATCACCCCTGTGTTTGTAATCACATCTGGTCATACCAACCCTGTGTCTGTAATCACATCTGGTCATATCACCCCTGTGTTTGTAATCACATCCGGTCATATCACCAGTGACTGTAATCACATCTGGTCATATCACCCCTGTGTCTGTATTCACCCCTGTGTCCGTAATCACATCTGGTCATATCACCCATGTGTCTATAATCACATCTGGTCATACTGTATCACCCCTGTGTCTGTAATCACATCTGGTCATATCACCCCTGTGTCTGCAATCACATCTGGCCATATCACTCCTGTGTCTGTAATCACATCTGGTCATATCACCCCTGTCTCTGTATCACACCTGGCCATACCAGCCATCTCTGTAACCATAAACAAGAGAAAATCTGCAGATGCTGGAAATCCAAGCAACACACACAAAATGCTGGAGGAACTCAGCAGGCCAGGCAGTGTCTACAGAAAAGAGTATAGTCAACGCTTTGGGTCGAGACCCTTCAGCGGGATTGGAGAAAAGAAGATAAAAGGGGAGGGTGAGGGGAGGAAGAAACACAAGGTGATAGGTGAAACCAGGAGGTGACGGAGGGAAGTAAAGAGCAGGGAAGTTGTTTAGTGAAAGGGATATGGGGCTGGAGAAGGGTCAATCTAATAGGAGAGGACAGAGGCCATGGAAGAAAGAAAAGGGGGGAGCACCAGAGGGAGACAATGGGCTGGCAAGAAGATAAGGTGAAAGAGGGAAAAGGCAATGGGAAATGGAGAAGTGGGGCTGGGTTGTGAGGCATTACTGGAAATTTGAAAAATCGATGTTCATGCCAACAGGTTGGATGTTACCCAAACGGAATATAAGGTGTTGTTCCTTCAACCTGAGTGTGGCCTCAGCACGACAGTAGAGGAGGCCATGGATTGATATGTCGGAATGGGAATGGGAAGTGGAATTAAAATGGGTGGCCACTGGAAGATCCCACTTCTTGGGGCAGATGGAGCGCAAGTGCTTGGTGAAATGATCTCCCAATCTACATCGGGTCTCACTGATATAGGGGAAGCCACACCTGGAGCACCGGACACAGTATATGACCCCAGCAGACTCACAGGTGAAGCGTTGCCTCACCTGGAAGGACTGTTTGGGGCCCTAAATGGTAGTGAGGGAGGAGGTGTGGGAGTAGGCGTAGCACTTGTTCCACTTGCAAGGATAAGTGCCAGGAGGGAGATCAGTGGGGAGGGACGAATGGACAAGGAAGTAGCGTAGGGAGCGATCCCTGCGGAAAGCAGAAAGTGGAGGGGAGGAAAAGTGTTTCTGTTGGTCAGGGCTAACCATGTATATTGCAGCCCAGCTGCCTACACGATACGCAAGTCGGGGCAGTGCGAAATGGAGAGCAAGCTGTTGCCCATGTAGCAGACTCGCCCTGCCCACACAGCTGATGAATCCAAGAGACCGATACAGTTTGGCACCAGTGGTGTCGGAGGAGCTGCCAGTCATTGTTGAGCACTGCTTTAGGGCCCCCAGCTCCGGATTTTTCTTCTGGTGTACTCCCAAAGCCCTCCCCATGAGTGGGTATGGCTGCAAGGCAGTGAAGAATTGAGATCAGAGTTTTCCTTCTCCTGGATGAGCTGCCAACCATGGCTGACGAGACCCATTTGCCTGAAGTGATCGGTTTTTAAGGCGGCAGTAACCTGCCTTCACCCCTTCTCCTGTCGGTAGAAATGGCTCTGCCGGGCTTAGCAGCTGAGCCACGTGTGAAGGCCAGGAGATGGGCTTGATTATCAGAGGCTGTTTGAGGCACACACAACTGAGAGCATTTAATAGGACCTTATCCCCCAGCTATGACAACCTTAAGGAACCCTCTGTAACAACATCTGTCCATATCACACCTATTTCTCTAACCCATCTGCTCATATCATATGTGTAACCACATCTGGACATACGTTCCCTGTCTCTGTAATTGAACGTGGCCATGTCACCACAACTGCATCTGGCCATACCACTGCTGAAGAGATCCCCAGCGCTGTCCTCTGAATACCCTCCATTTTAACCTGATTTGCCAAGGCCCACTGTTCCCTACCTAACCATGAAAATAATTAAAAGAAAAGTGTAGGAAATCTGATAAAACAAAACAGAAACTACTGGAAACACTCAGCAGGCCAGCCAGCATATGTAAAGGGAGAAATAGATAGCGTTTCAGAAGAGAAGGCTGAAACATTAATTAATTTTCGGTCTATCCAGATTCCGGTTGACCTGCTGATTAATTGTCTCAATGGGTGGGACACCAGTCTTTGCCTTGCCTTGCCCATCTGCAACACAGCTTTGTTGATGGGGCAATACCAACACAAGCTGCCGTTGTTAGCAAGCTTCACGTCACACAGACACGGAACACAACATTTTCTCAGAGTGCGGGCCTAATCAGACAGCAACAAACTGCTTTACCACATCTCCAGCTCCATCTGCAGAAAAGTTGCAAGGTGACATTCACTGAGCCAAGCACTTGTAAAATCTCAGTCTTTGCTAATCATTCTCCTTGGGGACAGTAGGCTTCTCTCCCATTGCTATAACTTCCACCTTAGAAAACAATGCGAGTCTGCCGACAGCGCCAATGAAGCATGGGAAACATTGGATCAGCTGTCCCTGAGACATGCTCCAAGCAAGAAAGCTCCCTTCGTTTTGACAATTATACTGCTTAACAAAGAGAAAAATCTTACACTTGTGCAGTGTCCATCACAAACTAGGATGCCCGAAAACTATGTGAAACCATTTATGGGGTGTGGTCACTGCTGTAATATGGGGACGCGACAAGTCAATGTATACACAGCAAGATCCCAGAAACAACATTGTGACAATGATCAGATAACAGTCTAGTGGCCAGCTCCTCTCTGAAGTAGCACCAGAAATTGTTTAATGTCTTTCCTCTTTCTTTGAGGAGTGCCTTAATTGTACAACTAGCTGTGTGTTCTTGTTAACTAAAATAGGCAGGGAAGCCCCCAGGGAGCAAGAGAGGTGGGGAACAGCAACACAAGGAATGGGAGTCACTGATGAAGAAAGACTTTCAATCTGCTACTAAGATGAAAATATGAGTGTTTAAAAGCAGATTGAAATGCAGATACTGTACGTTTCTCAAACTGTCAGTCTCAGACACCCCTGCTAAAAAATGTAATTGTATCGCATTGTTAACTTGAGTACGAGGGGATGGAAGATTCATATCAGATTGCTTGAACGGTAGATTTACTAGACCAGGGGAGATCACATGAATGCAGGGTAATGATTAAACCAGCTTGCAGTTGTCTGCTGGAATGGTTCTTGTCATCTAGGAATTCAGTTCAGATTCACAAGCTGCACTACTGCTCTGAAACCTTTGTATAGAGCATCCCTGGGAAAATTAATCTGCGTCCTGTGAACAAACACTCCCGTCCTGTGTCACACCCATTGTTGGACCAACCCATTGTGGGTCATTCCCATTACCGGTACTTCCCATTATTATTCACCTTCCAATACGGGTCACTTCCATCAGTCACTCCCCTCACCGGTCACTCCAATCACTGATCACTCCCTCCACCACTTGCTTCCATCACCAGTCACTCCCATCACCGGTCACTCCCATCACTGGTCACTTCCATCACTGGTCATTCAAATCAATGGTCACCCCCTCATTGGTTATTCCCATTACTGGTCACTCCCATCACCAGTCTACCCCATTGCTGTTCACTCCCATCACTGATCACTCCTATCACTGGTCACTCCCATCACCGGTAACTTCCATCACAGGTCAGTCCCATCACTGGTTACTCCCATCACCAGTTACTCTCATCAGAGGTCACTCCAGTCATTGAGAACTCCAATCCTGTCACTGGTCACTCACATTACTGATCACAAACATCACCAGATATTCCTATCACCAGTCACTCCCATCACTGGTCACTCCAATAATTGGTCACTCCCATCGTGTGTCACTCCCATCACCGGTCACTTCCATCACTGGTCATTCAAATCAATGGTCACTCCTTCATTGGTCATTCTCATTACTGGTCACTCCCATCACTGGTCACTCTTGTCACAGGTCACTCCCATCACCAGTTACTCCCATCATTTGTCACTCCTATCACTGGTCACTCCCATCCCCGGTCACTTCCATCAAAGGTCATACCAATCATTGGGCACTCCTGTCATTGGTCACTCATTTCACTGGTCACTCCCATCACCAGTCCCTCCCATTGCTGGTCACTTCTATCACTGGTCACTTCTATCACAGGACACTCCCATCCCTGGTCACTCCCATCACAGGTCACTCCAATTATTGAGCACTCCTGTCACTGGTCACTCATATCACTGATCACTCCCATCACCAGATACTCCTTTCACTGGTTTCTTCCATCACTGATCACTCTCATCACCACCGGTCACTCCCATAACAGTCACTCCCATCACCGGTCACTCCCATCATTGGTCTCTCCCATCACAGATCACTCCCATCACCAGTCACTCCCTTATTGGTTCCTTCCATCACTGGTCTTTCCAATCATTGGTCAGCCCATCAATGGTCATTCCCATTACTGGTCACACCAATCATAGGTTAGTCCGATCACTGGTCACTCCGATCACCTATCTCTCTCATCACTGGTCACTCCCAAACCCGGTCACTTCCATCGCTGGTCACTGTTATCACCAGTCACACCCATCACAGGTTAGTCTGATCACTGGTCACTCTCATCAATGGTAACTCCCATCGCTGGTCACTCCCATCACAGGTTTCTTACATCACCTGTTACCCCCATCACTGGTCACTCACAAACCGGTTACTTCCATCACTGGTCACTCCTATCACTGGTCACTCCCATCATCGGTCACTTCTATCACTGGTCACTCCCATCACCAGTCACACCCATCACAGATTAGTCCAATCACTGGTCACTCCCATCACTGGTCACTCACAAACCGGTTACTTCCATCACTGGTCACTCCCATCACTGGAAACTCCCCTCACTGGTCACTCCAATCATTGGTCACTCCAATCATCAATCACTCCCATCATTTGGTCACTTCCATCACTGGTCATTCCAATCATTATTTACTCCCATCATTGGTCATTCCCATCAAGTTCACTCCTATCACCGGTCACTCCCCTCGCGGGTCACTCCTATCACTGGTCACTCCCATCATTTGGTCACTCCTATCACTGGTCAATTCCATCACTGGTCATTTCCATCACTTGTCATTCCAATCATTGGTCACCCCCTCTACGGTCATTTCCATTACTGGTCACTCCCATCACAGATCACCCCAGTTACTGGTTACTCCCATCACCAGTCTCTCCCATTGCTGGTCACTCCCATCACCGGTTAGTCTGATCACTAGTCACTCCTATCACTGGTCATTCCCATCGCCAGTCACTCCCATCACTGGTCACTTCCATCACTGGTCAATCCAATCATTGGTTACTCCCATCACTGGTCACTCCCATCACAGATCACCCCAGTTACTGGTTACTCCCATCACCAGTCTCTCCCATTGCAGGTCACTACCATCACCGGTTAGTCTGATCACTGGTCACTCCTATCACTGGTCATTCCCATCGCCAGTCACTCCCATCACTGGTCACTTCCATCACTGGTCAATCCAATCATTGGTTACTCCCATCACTGGTCACTCCCATCACCGGTCACTCCCATTGCTGATCACTCCCATCACAGGTTAGTCCGATCACTGGTCACTCCTATCTCTGGTCACTCCCATCATTTGTTCTTGCCCATCACTGGTCATTCCAATCATTAATTACTCCCATCATTGTCATTCCCATCACGGTTCACTCCCATCACCAGTCACTCCTATCACTGGTCACTCCTTTCATTGGGCACTCCTAACACAGTTCACTCCCATCACTGGTCACTCCTATCAATATTCACCCCTATCATTGGTCACTCCCATCACTGGTGACTCCCATCACCGGTCACTCCCATCACAGGTCACTCCCATCACCAGTTGCTCCCATCACTGGTCAGTTCTATCACTGGTCACTCCCATCACCGGTCACTTCCATCACAGGTCACTCCCATCGCTGGTCACTTCCATCGCTGGTCACTCCCGTCACTGCTCATACCCATTGTTGGTCACTCCCATTGTTGATCACTCCCTATGTTGGTGCTTTCCCTCACTGGTCAATCCCATTGTTAATCCCTTCCATTGATGGTCAGTCCCACCATTGTTCACTCCCTTGTTTGTCACTCCCATCCATTGTTCACTCCCAAAACATACACACTTGTGGTGATTTCTCCAATAATCCTATGGAGATAACTTCTATTCTTTCATGTTGTTTCTACCCACTGTACCAACCCCTGCTATGAAACGACTTTACTCCTTAACTCTCCAAACTGCCCAAGGACAATTCCAGCCCCATCTGCTTCGATGCCTGTCCGAATCCCTTGATCTAGAGGGTTTTTTTACCCAACAGCCCAATCTTCAGATGCACAAGACCACTAATGCCTCAGTCTCCACAATTCAAACCCCTTCGCTAAGCCTCTTCACGACCTGTTAGCTACCTAATCTTCCACACAGCTTAATCTTGACTGCTGACTGAGCCCAGGCTGCTTAGCCAAGTCCCTAGGCCAGATTGTGAAGCTGTCCTTCATTCTCCAACCATATCCCAAACACTAAACACGACCACCAACCCACCTTTGCCCCAACCACACCTCTAGATATTGACTTCAATCCTGATTGAACCCTCTAGCTTGCCCCAGTACAAGGACACAATCGCTGACACCACTTTCCCACCCTTAAAGCATCCCAGAATCTGCTCCTGACCTGCAGCTCTCCCTTCCAACTCACCTAGACCCTGACCCATTTATCATCCTTTCCCTTTCCTTACCCACAGCCCCTAGACCTGCTCAACAATCTTTCCCTCCTTTCTCCAACCATACCCCAGATCCTAGTTACTCACCAGTGCGCCCAAGCTTTGATCCTGATTATTGTTGCAAAATCCACTCCATGCTCCAGGCCTGGACATGGCCCAACACATCAGAGAAATCAACCTCCCCTTCGTGGACTCTGTCTACAGTCCTTGCTGGCTGGACTCTACTGTACTCGCTGGAATTCAGAAGAATGAGAGGAGATCTTATAGAAACGTATAAAATTAGGAAAGGGGTAGATAAGATAGAGGCAGGAAAGCTGTTTCCACTGATAGTTGAGACTAGAACTAGAGGACATAGCCTAAAGATTTGGGGGAGTAGATTTAAGACAGAGATGATGGGGAACTGCTTTTACCAGAGAGTGGTGAATCTGTGGAATGCTCTGCCCAATGAAGCAGTGGAGGCTTCCTCAGTAAATATACTTGTATAGATTTTTGCATAGTAGGGGAATTAAGGGTTTAGGGGGAAAGGCAGGTAGGTGGAGATGAGTCCATGGCCAGATCTGCCATGATCTTATTGAATGGGAGAGCAGGCTTGATGGGCCAAATGTCCTACTCCTGCTCTTATTTGTTATGTTCTTATGTTTTTATGTAAAGCAGCCAGCATGATCAAAGACTCTACCCTCCCAGGACATTCTCTCTTTCGCCCCACCCACTGGGCAAAAGATACAAAGATGTGAAAGAATGTACAAACGTACCATTAAGTTTAAAACCAGCTTCTACTTTACTATTGTATGAACCCCTACTACAATAAGATGGACTCTTGACCTCACTACCTCCCTCATCATGGCCTGCATCTTACCGCCTGCCTGCACTGCACTTCCTCTGAAACTGTCGCACTTTATTCTGTTTTTGCTGTTCTTTGTACGACCTCAAAGCTCTGTTGCAACAAACTGATCTGTATGGATGGCACGCAAAACAAGGTTTGTCACTGTATCTCTATACATGTGACAGTAATTAACAAATTACTAATTACCCATTACCATGTCTCTCACACCCATACACGTTCAGTAGCATCCAAACTCCAAGGCTGGTGAAGCTGGCAGTATCTACCCATGGGCACACCGCACACTGACTGTAGCATTCATCTATGCTACTGCACCATCTCTCCAGTCACATCACCAGCATCTTAACTCAGCACCTCCACCCAGGGAATACGCCCACTTCTGCATCTTTTCTTCAATCATTTTTGTTTTCCTCCAGTCTACTATGGTCTAGACAGTCTGGAAATAAAAGTAAATTGATTATTGACACCACCAGCAAGTGCTTCTTCTAATATAACAAGTGTAAGGAAGAAGTTTCACAATGTTTGTCACAAGATTTCATTGCAGTGGTGATAGGATATTAGGTAAGTGTGCATCTTGCGTTATGACCAGGAGTCGCAGTGTGACAAGTTATGTGTTAGCAGCGTGCTAACGATACTGCTGGTCGACGGCAGCGCAGGGGTGGCACATATAGGGACAGCTGGCAGAGCCAGCTGTCTCACAGCTCCCGAGAGCCAGGTTCAATCCTGACCTGCCCGCGTAGTCTCAGCACGTTCTCCTTGTGACTGCATGGGTCTTACCTGTGAGTTACTGGCTCCTCCCACGACATTGGTAGGTTAATTGGCCCAGTCTGTAGATCAGTGGTAGAATCTGAGGGGACGGGGAGGAATCAATGGGAATGGTAGATCATAGGGCATAGGAAAAGAATTAGGCCATTTGGCCCATCGAGACTGCTCCACCATTCAATCCTGCCAGATTTATTTTCCCCTCAACCCCATTCTCCTGCACCCTCCAGTAACATTTGATGTCCTTACTAATCAAGAAGATATCAACCTCTGCTTTAAATATGCGTAATAACTTAGCCTCATGTTCTCTACCCGCTGGCTAAAGAAATTCCTCCTCATTCCTTTTCTAAATGGACATCTATTCTGAAACCATTCCCTCTGGTCCTGGACTCTCTCGCTATTTGAAAGATCCTCTCCCCATCCACTCTATCTAGGCCTTTCGATATTCTGTAGGCTTCAGTGAGATATCCGCACCCTATCTCTACCTCCAGCCCCCGGTCATTCTTCTAAACTCCATCAAGTACAGAGCCATCAAACACTTCTTGAATGCTGGGAGAAGGGTACCACAACAGCGTAGCGATTAACGTGACACTTGGAGCACTCAGAGTTCAGAGTTCAGAGTATGGAGTTTGTACGCTCCCCCTAACCCCCTCCCATGACTGTGTGGGTTCCCTCTGGGTACTCTGGTTTCCTCCCACAGTCCAAAGGCGGTTAGTAGGTCAAATGGTCATTCTAAGTTGTCTTCTGATTAGGCTTAGGGTTAAATGAGTGTGTTGCTGGGCAATGCAGTTTGTTTGGCTGGGAGGGCCCGTTCTGCACTGTATCTCCAATTAGAAATCAATAGATGATTAAAAATTGCATGACTGTAGGATTAGTGTAAATGTGCAGCAGCTGGTTAGAGCAGTCTACCAGCTGTGACTGAGGTAAGAATCAATAACTCGACCGGCATCAGAATCCGGTTATTATCACTGACATATGCTGGCAAGTATGCTTTGTGGCTGCAGGACAGTGCAAGACATGGAAAATACTACAAGTTACAATATAAAAAATAAATATTGCAGAAAGAGTTAAGGTGAGGCAGTGTTCATGGAGCGCTCAGAAATCTGATGGTAGGGAAGAAGTAGCCGTTCCGAAAACTTTGAGTGTGGATCAGGCTCCTGCACCTTCTCCCTGATGGTAGTAATGAGAAGAGAGTATGCCCTGGGTGATGAGAGTCCTTAACGATGGATGCCATCTACTTGAAGCACACTTTTTGAAGGTGTTCTTGATGGCGGGGAGGGTGGTGTCCATGTTGGAGCTGGCTGAGTGTACAACACTCTGCAGTCTCTTTGCATCCTGCATACCAGGCAGTGATGAAACCAGTCAGCGTGCTCTCCACTGTCCATCTGCACAAATTTGTCCTTGGTGACTCTCTCCTTTCATAACCAGTTCATGATCTTGGTAACACACATAAAAGTTGCTGGTGAACGCAGCAGGCCAGGCAGCATCTGTAGGAAGAGGTGCAGTCGACGTTTCAGGCCGAGACCCTTCGTCAGGACTAACTGAAGGAAGAGTGAGTCATGATCTTGGTTATGTTTTTGGCAAGTCCCATATTTACCCCACCTAATGAAACATCAGAAGGAAACAGAGAATTGCTCAGTGTGAAATTACTCCAATGCCATCATTTTCCACAGGCTATGTGGGGTCTCCTTTCCAGAGTTGGCCTGACTCTCTACAGCCCAACTAGGGAAGGTAAAGGCTTTCAAAGATTTGGAGAAGGACGTTAACATGGCATAGGATAGCAAAGCCAACACTGGTACTTCTACCCGTGTTTTGTGAGTAATCCTGGGCACTGCAGGAATTGTTTACCCCATCTTAGATTGCTGGCTTCCCCCCACCCCCCAGACAATGATGACCTTGCTGGGACGAATTCTGTCTTTGCATTTTTCGTTTCAGCCACGGGCTGAAGAATTGGACGGGACTCCCCCCAGATTCAGGCACTCATCTACACAATAAGGCTAATCTACCTACCAGCCCGCACATCTTTGGGACGTGGGGCGAAACCCACACAGTCACAGAGAGAACGTGCAGGATTGGACCTTCATCCTGCTGTAGCCAAGTACAAAATCCCAGGCTGGTCTGGTAGTCTACTGGCATTCTCTCACTTGGCCCAGAGAAATGAAAACACACAACAGTGATGTCCTCTGTCCTGAGGAATGTTCTGGAAGGTTTCCACAAGATTCCCATTGTTAATTGTGTGAGGGCAGCTTGATTTTAATTAGTCAGCTAGTTTTAGAGATCAGAGAACATTGGTGTTTAGCATTATATACTGATTAGGGAAAGAACTCAAATTGGATTTGGACAATATGTTAATTACACCAATAATTTAATTGTCTGGGGATGGATTAAAAACAAAATGTCTTAATAAAGCAATCATTATACATTGCAATACCCCATTAAAGCTGTTCTGGTAAATACACAGCCAGTTACCAATCTGCTGGGCTGGTTTATTAGCAAAATCACTTCTAATAGTGGACTACCTAAGCACAACTCATCTGTAGTCTGTTTTACCTATGATCTCATCCTGTCTGTGTAAATGCTCGCTCAGCTTTCTTTGTGCCAGCTCTGTTGGATGCGGACCTTCTGTTGAGTGACTGGAAGAACACAATAAGAAGTAGCAGGCAGTTTTGACGAGCCTCTGTGTGACCATCTACGGCTATCACTGGGTTGGGGTGAGGTGGGATCCGGGGTGGGATGACCAAATTATGCCCGAGGCTGGTGTCAACCCATCTGAAAGGTACTTCATGGGGAATCAAGAGCTTGCATGAAATTATTGGGCCTCTTCGGCATATAATCATGGAGACATATAGTACAGGCACAGACCCTTTGGCCCACCAAATCCCTGCTGTACATCAAGTACCTATCCAGTCCAAACCCATATCCCAAAAGAACCAACTGTGTTCTACAACAAGTTCCACCATTGGAAAGGACTGAAGCCCCACTCAACAGAGCAGCCACAGGCTTAGAGAGTCTTCCTTTCCTGCAACCCCACTGTCTGAGTGAGCCAATAACCCCTAATATCCCTCAGGAAGACACCTCATTGCAGTCACTCAACACAAAGAGGAAAGTTTGACGGATCCACTCGCCAGGATAAGACTGGGGCAGTATGGTGGGTCTAGCAACCCAGGTTCAATTCCCGCTGCTGCCTGTAAAGAGGTTGTACATTTACTCTGTGACCGCATGGGCTTCCTCCCACAGTCCAAAGATGTACCGGTTGGTAGGTTAATTGGTCATTGATTAAGCCAGGGTTAAATGCTGGGTGGTGTGGCTCAAAGGGCCGTAAGAACCTACTCCATGTTATAGCTCTAAAAAACACAAAGATTCCCTCAGTAACAGTACCATAAAGGTTAGTGCAGTGGTGGGGTTTGATTCCCACCGCTGTCAGTAAGAAGTTTGTACGTTCTCTCCATAATGCTGTGGATTTCCTCCAGGCGATCCAGTTTTCTCCCACATTCCTAAGATGCACAGGTTAGGGTTAATGAGTTGTGAGCATGCTATGTTGGCGTTGGAAGGATGACAACATTTGTAGGCTGCATTTCACTGCATGTGTAGATGTTTTGATGTACATATGACAAATAAAGCTAATCTAATCTAAACTGGCTCAAGTGGAATACTCATATGCATTGGACAACCTCCCTTCCATCAACATCTTTAGGAATGTCCTGTCTCACCGGCAGGAAGACCTACAAAATGTTCGTCACTGCTATCTCCCCCCAACCAGCATGCCCAATCAGACAGAGGATCCTCAATGTCACTTAATCCTAAGGTAGCAAGTAGCCAGTTCTTTCTGGATATTGATTTAATGGTGGTGATTGAATTATTACATAATGGTATTAGGAATTGATCGTGGACTGCAGGAAGGGGAAGTCAGGAGAAAACACATTAGCCTCATTGAGGAGCCAGTGGTGAAAAGGTGAGCAATTTCAAGTTCCTGGGCATCAAAATTCCAAAGGATCTATCCTGGGTTCAACATATTAATGCAATCACGAAGAAGGAGTGCCAGTGGATATATTTCATTAGGACTTTGAGAAGATTTGCTATGTCTCCAAAGATTCCAGCAAATTTCTGCAGATGTACTGTAGGGGAGTATTCTGACTGGGTGCATCAATGTCGAGTATGGAGGCTCCAATGCATAGGATGGCAAGGGGCTGCAGATGACTGTAGACTCAGCTAGCTCTATCACAGTCACAATCCTCCCTAAGGTAGAGGAGTAGTTAGCATGACGCTATTACAGCTCGGCGGGGCGTTGCAGTTTGGAGTTCAATTCCAGCGTCCTCTAAGCACGTTTGTATGTTCCTTCCCATGTGCACGTGGGTTTCCTCCGGGTGCTCCAGTTTAGGTTTGGTGAATTTCTGTCACCACTTCATTCCACGAGCTGCTGAACTTATGCTCCCCCTGCATGGTGCGCTTAGAGGCAACACCCCTGATCACCTGCTCGAGTGGTCAGCGGACATGACCAGGGCATTTGATGATAACAAACGGGCTCTTTCTAACGTGACCCTGCTGGCGCGCCCGCTCCCCAGCGCGCCCACAGCCATCACTCCTGATGCCTCAGACTATGCTGTGGGTGCTGTGAACAAATAGCGTGCAGCAGACACTCAGCTTCTTCAGCCCGCAGCTCCGACCCCGTGGAAAGACGGACAGCACATTTGACTGTGAGCTACCCGATCTCTATCCAGCTGTCTGCCATTTTTGGTTTCACCTAGAGGGTCACCATTTCACAGCGTTCATTGACCGCAAACCCCTCATGCACATGATGGCCAACATATCAGACCCTTGGTCTGCATGGCAGCTACGCCACCTGGCCTACGCATCTGAGTTCACAACCGATATACAACATATCAAGGGGAAAAGTAATGCCGTGGCTGAGTGCCTCTCATGGCCTGCCGTTGAGGCTGTACACATAGGGGCTGACTATGCTGACACGGCAGCCGACCAAGTTACTGACCCAGAGGTCCAGGCTTACCGAACTGCAGTCCCAGGCCTACGGCTGGTTGACGTTAAGCTCAGGAAAGCTGGGGTTTCTCTCCTGTGTGATATCTCAACCAGTCGCCCACGCCCCATCGTGCCCGAAAACTGGAGGTGAACTGTTTTTGATTCCATACTTTGTATGCCTTTGTATCTGGGTCGAAGGCCTCACAGAAGCTGGTTGCACTAAAAGTTCCTGTGGCATGGCCTTAGAAAAGACATGCATGACTGAACTGCAGCCTGCGTGAAGTGCCAGTGGGCAACCATCATGTTCAGAAACCACTGGCACATTTTGAGGTCCTTGAGCAAAGGTTTGACCATGTCAATTTGGACCTTGTTGGTCCTTCGCCCCCCCCACCCCCCGTGGTTTCATGAACCTCCTTACCATGGTGGACTGTGCCACCAGGTGGCCAGAGATCATCCTTTTGACAATGACGACAGCCGCAGACATGGGCATTCACCAGCACCTGGGTTGCTTGGTTTGGAATCCCATCTGAGATTTCCTCTGACTGTGGTCCCCAATTCATATCAGACCTCTGGGCTGCAACAGCCCGGAAACCTCGGCATTAAGCTACATCACCCCATGGCGTATCACCCACAGTCCAATGGCCTATGCGAGTGGTTTCACCACTTTTTAAAGGCTGTTCTGCGGGCTTTACCTGACGGGTGAGTGTTGGCATTATCGTCTCCCGTGGGTGCTGCTGGGGCTCAGAACAGCTCCAAAAGAGGACCTGAAGTAGTCCATGGCTGAGGTGGTATATGGGCAGCCGTTATGAGTGCCAGGTGATTTCACTCCTGATGCTACGACTGACTGGCCTCTCAACAGCGTTCCAGTAAATTCCTCCTCAGTAAATTCAATTCCTCTGCACCTATTCCTACCTCCCATCATGGCATACAGCACTCTTGGGTACCTGTTGACCTACATTCTTCTTCATTTGTCTTCATCCGCCATGATGCACACCAACATCCCCTTAGACCCCCTTACAATGGCCCATTCCACATTTTGGAATGGGAAGAAAAGACTTTTATCATAGGCAGGAGGGGTAAACTCGAAGGAGTTTCGGTTAATCACCTTAAACCGGCCCACCAAGATTTGGAGGATTCTGCTAACGTGCTCCTACCATATCGACATGACCATGAAGTGTGCAACACACCTCCGGGTGAGCCAGAGTCCTCTGCTGTTCCTCCACCCAGGGAACAGAGGGCCCGAACTTTAGACAGGCTCACAATGCCTGTTTTAGTGAATTCTGAGGGAGCCTGTGTGGGGTAACGACATTGGGAGAAACGTACAGAATTCACATCCACCAGCATTGAGTTGGGGTTCACTTTAAGAGGCTGGTCTGATGTGATGATGTAATTACATTAAGTATTTTTATCGCAATTTGTGCTCAGTCTTTGGATTACAATAAATGAGTTGTCACGGTCTTCCTTAAACATAAAATGCCTCTTCCATTTTTATTTGCAAAAACCTACGCATTCCCTGAAGGAACTTTGCCCACTGAATTAAACTGATGCCAGTCTGCTGCTAAACCAGTTCTGTGTATATCTGGCCCATTTTCCTCTGAGTTAATAAAATGCTTCAGTTCTAATGTATTCTGCAGTGTCCCCTCCTTTTGTCAGGATACAGCGTTTAGACACAAATAAATAAAACCTGCACACTGAGCAGCTGTGCCCCGATCCTAAATACTTATTGAAGGGACAATGGTCAGATGTGAGCCATGAGCACGTACCACCTCATGAGATCCCCATGCCCAGTAAAACCCCAGAGACAGGAACAAGCCCAGCACGACCAGTCCCAGAAGCAACAGGACTGGCAGGACTGGTCCCAGCAGGTAATACCAGCAGAACCAGTGCAGCGGGAAGAATACCAGCAAAAACAAGTCCAGCAGGTACCAAAACAGCAGAGCCAGTCCCGGCAAGAGCAGTACAGCAGAACAACTCCTGCAAGAAAAATTACCAGTCAAACTAGTCCATCAGGAACAATACAAGTAGAAACCAGCCCAGCAATAACAGTACCAATAGAACTGGAATAGTACGAACAGAACTGCATCCAACAGGAACAATACCAGTGGCAGCAGCCTCAGCATGAATAGCCGCAGCAGAACTTGTCTCAGAGGGAACAACACCTTCAGCCCAGAAATCAGAACGGAGCCAGGCGTGGCAGCCCTGCCCATCACAGACAAGCAGCTCGACGGAGAAATGGTGGGGAGAGGTTGGAGTCCTCCCACAGCTTGCAGTGCCTGTCAAAGTCACCCCACCCACCACAGCATCCTTGCTCGTCGCTCCTTCCGTATCTGAGTCAGAGACAGGTGGAAGGTCTCCCAAGGCACAAGGATGGTGACTGTGAGGGCAGGCATCCCGGGAATTAGTGAGCACTCCAGTTTGAGCTGTGGGAGGCTTTTCATAAATACAACTTCCATTGGCGAGAACATTAGAGCGGCCTCAGAAACCACCCGTCTCAGGACGTCCTTTGACTGTGTCACCAGGTGTGCCAGCCCAGGCACCCCCTTCCTAATCTCTAAATTCAACACAGAGAAAGGGACATTGGCTTCAGGCATCGGTGAGGCTGTTAAGCCAATCAAAGCAGATTCCACTAATTTAAGACAAAGGAGCTTTTATAATATCCAGCTCTAGTTGTCCTTGATAAGGTGGCGGTGAGATACTGACCTGACTGAGTGCAGGCCTTCCGGTCCAGAATGATGTTGTGGAGGAAGTTCCAGATTTCAGACCCAATGACGATGAAGGAATGGAACTGTCAGGTGGGTTTTGAATGATGATGAAGGAATGGGACTGTCAGGTGGGGTTTGAATGACGATGAAGGAATGGGACTGTCAGGTGGGGTTTGAATGACGATGAAGGAATGGGACTGTCAGGTGGGGTTTGAATGACAATGAAGGAATGGGACTGTCAGGTGGGTTTTCAATGACGATGAAGGAATGGGACTGTCAGGTGGAGTTTGAATGACGATGAAGGAATGGGACTGTCAGGTGGTTTTGAGTGACAATGAAGGAATGGGACTGTCAGGTGGGGTTTGAATGACGATGAAGGAATGGGACTGTCAGGTGGTTTTTGAATATCTGAGATCAGGTTACTGACCTTGTCCAGCCTGGTCCACGCTTACCCTTGGAAATGGGACCAAGGTCTGCAGGCCTGCAATGTGTCCCAGAACTTACAAATTCCAGCCATCAGACAAGAGAGATCAGTTGTAAAGAGAGCTTGTGGGGCTGAATGTATCAGGGATCTGGTGAAAGAAAACGTGAAGGATATTAACCAAAACACTCTCCCAACAGCCCACCACCAAGATCCTTTCCTATATCTCCTTCTTCTTCAAAGAATCTTGTTCTCAATCTTGTTGGCAATTATAAGCTCCCATCTCCCAAGGACGATTTATCATGAAACTATTTATTATGTCTCAACTGCACAGCTCAACTTTAAAGAGAGAATCCACCACTGAAAAAAATGCCACTGTTGATAGTCTGTATTCCATTCAGTCCATTGAGTTGGTGCTGGTTTTCTGATCCAATCGCTCTGCTTATTTCCCTGTAACCCCAACTCTCCCATGTGCCAATTAACTGCCGCCCTCCCCGAATCTCCTTCTACCCACTTACACTGGAGCAGTTCACAGAAGCAATTCCTTTTTTATATATCAAAACAAATGGTCATACTAAAAAATAATTTACAAGAATAAACCATGCAATACTATTTCATTCTTACATTCATAGTCAATGTTGTAAATTGTGTTCTCTTTCATTCCTTAAAACCAATAGCAGCATTGTCATTCATCTGGCCCCTGGGGTGATACTCTACCACAATACTTCCTCACCAGAAGTAATTTGCCTTTTAGGCAGTAGGCCCTCGGGGTGTGGGGAGAAACCAGAGTGAGGGCTTAACTGGAGTAAGATATTCTCCTGGGCTCTTCTACCTTTCAGCAGCTGGCTTGTGAGCCATCTATTCTAACTGGGCTGGAAAGCTTCGTTATCCAATGGAACAGTGACTTATGGACTTTGGAAGTTATTCAGCAAGACTTCATCAGCTGTCTCAGTACACAGTTCATACCTAATATCACGTCGGAAATCTCTGACAATACTGCAGTGGTTAAGTTGTAGAAGTTCCCAATGCCAGCGCAGAAGCCAAGCAGGTTACTTGTTACTTGTCGAGGTGAACTGCCTTGACCTGAAATGTCAACTGCCCATTTCCCTCCATAGATGCTGACTGACCTGCTGAGTTCTTCCTGCTTTTGGACAGGATATGAGTTGCTCCTGATTCCCGCATCTGCTTTTATATTGTCCAGCACTGATTGTCCCTGCGACGCTGGTCTCTTGTATCTCCAAGTTGTTTGTTTGTGAGCTCTGTATTTACTTGAGAGGGTTCCTTTTCCATGAGCCACTCCCCAACGACACTATCCAATCCCAGGCAATAACATTACAGCAGCAATGAATCTGGCTAAAGCAGAATTAGAGTCTGACATTCCCAGAACCAGAGCAACGCTTCCCACTAATCTCCAGAATTTAATTTAAAATCAATGGTCAGATGCCTGTTGGAACAATTTAAGGCCTATGCTGAGTCTCTGGGTTTGCTAAAAGATGCAGAAATGTTATCAATCATGTTACCAAGTCAAGCATTTAAAATCAGCAGCAATAAACAATCTGTTGGAAGGAATCAGCAGGTGAGACAAATCGTGATGCAGGGTTTCAGCCTGAAGAGCTGACAATTCCTTCGGCCCCCACTGACGCTGCTCAGTTTGCTGAGATCTCCCAGCGGGTCATTCCAGGATCTGCAGTCTCTTGCGTCTCCACTTAAAATCACCAATCGGTATTGTTGCCTTGTTGCTATTGCAAGTGGGGAAAGCATTCCTGTCTTGTTTTGATCCTGCTGCAAGATGAATGCAGACGGGTTTGTTAATGAACTTCAGCATTTGTGTTACCATATGCAGGGCCAAGGTTATCAGTTTATCAGGAAACCTCTCTGTGAGTGGCAGCTGGGAGTCATTGCAGCTGTTCCATAATTATTATTATTATTATTTATTTTTTTTCTCAGCTCAAGCTGGTAAAAACTGAGGTACAGGCACAGCCAAGCACACTCATTTCTCAATTGCTGAGAACTTTCGGACTATTCTCATGGTGTTTAGTATTGTGGCTTTCTGTAGATTTACATAGATACTGCTGTGTAGGCCTAATTGTTTAATGCTATTGTGCAGTGACTTTGAGATTATACAGGTTGTAGATATTACTATCAGGATAATGTACACTCTGTTCATGTTCCATAGTCTTTCTATTTCTTCTTTTGATTCAGCATATTTCTGGAGGTTTTCACTTACTGATTTCTATATGTTATGCGTGTTTGGAATGGCTATAATGGACATATCCATTAAGCAAGTTGTTCTTGCTTTCTTACCCTGTAATATTATACCTGGATGGTTATTATGGATTCTCCTATCCATAATAATGGATTGTTCATAATATAATTTGTAGGACACTGACACTAAAACTGGAGGTATGGTGAAGTGTCTTTTATAGGCTTGTATTTTAAAGCAAGATTTTGGTGAATGATGTTTGCTACTTGACTGTGTCTGTGTAAGTAATCAGATTGAGTTAAACTGTTGCAGGATCCTGTAATGTGTTGTATTGCTTCCGGTTTCTCTTGGCATTTTCTGCATTTATTGTCTTGAATTTATTGGTCTTTTATTGTGCCTTTTTGATATCTTTTCTGTGTTAACCACCTGGTCCTGTATTGCATCTGTTTCTGGGAAGAGGTCTCCAGCTCTAAGCCAGGTGTTCGACACTCCCTCGTTGACATCGAGTCTGCGCAGGTCATGGGGATATCTTCTATGAAGGGTCACGATCTTCCATCGGTTAACTTTTTCTTCTGTAGTGATAATTTCATCATTTTTCTGGGTTGTGCTTTCATTTAAGTTTAGTAGTGTGTACTTCTTATCAGAATTGCATATGCTTGCATGGAGTGTTGGGTCCTGTTTTCCTTAATAAAAGTATCTCCTTAGAAGTTTTATCTGACTGTTATGTAAATTTTTTATGTCTGTTATTCCTCTTCCTCCTTCTATCTTAAATTGTGTTCATCTAAATGTGTTTTCTAAAATTTGTCATTTCAGTTCTTATTTTTCTTTGTAAAATTTTCAGATCAGTTTTGGTCCAAGATAATAAGCTAAAGCCAAGGAAATAATATGTGTATAGCAAAACTATTTATTGCCTTTGTTATATTTTTACTCTTGAGCTCTGTTTGGCAGATTTTCTTAAGCCTTGAAGTAAATTCTGTCAAAAGTTTTCCCTTCATTGTGATATTGTCTATTTTCTTTGCTTGTTGATATCCCAGATACTTATGTTTCATATTCATCCATCGTTGTATTGTATCCTGCTGCTCAGCTTTATATTCTACTCACTCTGTTGCATGTTTAGTGTTTAATGTTCTGCACTTGTCTAGTCAAAAGTTCATATTTATATCTTCAGAAAATAGTTCTACTATTTGAATTAATGGCTTTATCTTTACTGATGAAAGGGGCATGTAATTTCAAATTGTCCATGTGTCAAGTCATAATTTGTTTGGTTATCTCTGATTTGATACTCTATTTTAGCCTGATTCAGTAAATTAGAAAGCATGTTTAAGGCTAGACAAAACCATAAAACCATAGTGGAAAAATCCTCAGTTTATTTTGATAATGATGGTCATTCTTTTTTGACTGTCGATTCTGTACATAGGTGATTATAGTACTCCAGAGCTTCATCAGACGTTATAGGAATTTCACAAGTATTGGCTGAAGTTTAGATATATTAAGATCTCCTATTAACCATGGGTGTGGGACAGAATCAAGTGCTTTTTGGTAGTCAATATAACAAATAAAAGATTTCTGCTTTTCTACCAGGCTTGATTTAGAATTACAGACTCTATTATCAGTTGAATGCCCCAGGCTTTCATTGATTTTATTATGGTTATTATTCTACTATGGACTTTTGAGTATGCCCACAAGAAAATGATTCTCAGGATTGTATATGGTGACATATATGAACTTTGATAATAAATTTACTTTGAATTTTGAACTTCAAGTTGTTCTGTGCATCCTTTATGCTCTTCTCTATGTATATTGTGGTTATCTAAGTGAGTGGTTCATGATGTTGTGAGATTCATGATGTTACAATTTTACATATAGTTTGCAAACAAGTAACAGGACGATATTTTGATGGGCTATTTGTGATTTCCCCTTTAGGCAAAATATATATTTTACCTTCTGTCAAAAAGTCAGGCACTTTTTCAGGATTTTTAAGAAATGTCAGAACGCTGGAGCAGGGATCCAATTGCAGACCCAGTACTGTGCATACAGTGATATTAGTTGAGTAACAAATCCCAAAGTGCAAACAAAGTCAGCGTCAAAGTTCAGGCAGAGATCAAAACATCCAGAGAAATGCAAAAACCAGAATTGAGAAACAGGCAGAGTCTATATTCAGACAGACAGAGTACAGATATGAATGCTGGAAAGGCTCAGGAAAATTCACTGACACAATCTGGCACCAAACAGGTGAAAACACAGGACTGAAATACACTGAGCAATAAACAGAGAGGCAGATGATAGGTGGAGCACAATGAGACACAGGTGGCAGCAATACAGGTAATAATGAGAAACAGGTGAGAGGTGGAGTACTCAGTAATATAGGGGCCGGAGTAAAGCAGGGGCAGGGACAGGAGTACATGGGGCATGAAAACAAACAAGAGCACATGACAATACAAAACCACAGACTGACAGCTGGGGGAAAACACACAAAAAGATAAAGTTTAACTGAAGGTACTGACAAGAAAATTGTGGCTGAGAGAGTGGTGTAGGGGGCAGGACTTCGGGTTCCTAGATCATTGGGGCATCTTCTGGGGGGCGGTATGACCTGTACGACAAGGATGGGTTACACCTGAACCTAAAGGGGTCCGATATCCTAGCAGGCAGGTTTAATAGAGCTGTTAGGGAGGGCTTAAACTAATTTGGCAGGGAAATGGGAACCCGAGTGATAGGGCTGAGGAAGGAGAACACAGAAATAAATCAGAGATAGCATGCAACAGAGATGAAGAGATGATAGAAAGGGACATAATCACAGCCGGTGGGATGAGTTACAGGGCAAAAGAGGCATGGTGCAGTAAAAACAGGAAGCTACAAATACTGGACTGAGAGTGTTGTATTCAAACGCATGCAGCATAAGAAATAGAATGAACGATCTTGAAATTCAGCTACAGGTTGGCAAGTATGACGTTGTGGTCATCTCTGAAACTTGGCGAAAGGATGGCTACCATTGGGACATGAACATCCAAGGATATACGGTGTATCGGAAAGATAGGTTAGTAGGTAGAGGGGGTGGTGTGGCCTGTGTATAAGAAATAATATTAATCATTTGAAAGGGATGACATAGGATTAGAAGGTGTAGGGTCTCTATGGGTTGAACTAAGAAATGGCAAGGGTAAAAGGTCCCTAATAGCAGTTGTATACAGGCCTCCAAACAGCAGCCAGGATGTGGATTACAAATTACACAGGAGATAGAAAAGGCATATCAGAAGGGCAATATCATAATAATCGTTGGGAATTTTAACATGAAAGTGGATTGGGAAAACTAGGCCAGTACTGGACCTCAAGAGAGAGAATTTGTAGAATGTCTAAGGGATGGCTTTTTAGAACAGCTTGTTCAGTGGCTTTTTTTTTGGGGGGGGGGTCTTTTTTTGGGTTTCTCTTTATTGATATATATGGAAAATATATGGAAAATTAGTATACTATTATATTACCTCATTATTTTATAACTAAACTGCACTGTTTGAACTACTTTTTTGTGTATTAATATCTCTTGTAAATTTATATCGCAACAGTGTATTAGTTTCTGCATGTTTTACCTTTTGTGTACTAATTCAATAAAAAGATTTAAAAAGAAAAAGAAAGAACAGCTTGTTGTTGAGCCCACTAGGGGATCAGCTGTGCTGGATTGGGAGTTGTGCAATGATCTGGAGGTGATAAGAGAGATTAAGGTTAAGGAACACTTAGGGAACTGTGATCACAATATGATCAAGTTCACTTTGAAATTTGAGAAGGAGAAACTAAATTCCAATGTGTCGATATTTCAGTGGAATAAAGGAGATTACAATGGCATGAGAGGGGAACTGGCCAAGGTTGACTGGAAAGGGACTTTTGCAGGAAGGACAACAGAGCATCAATGGCTGGAGTTTCTGCAAAAAATGAGGGAAGTGCAAGACAGATATATTCCAAATAAGAAGAAATTTTCAAATGGGAGAAGACGCTACTGTGGCTGACAAGTGAAGTCAGAGCCAAAGTAAAAGCAAAAGAGAGGGCATACAAGGAAGCCAAAGCTCGTGGGAAGATAGAGGATTGGGAAGCTTTTAAAAACTTGCAGAAGAAAACTAAGAAGGTCATTCAAAAGGAAAAGATGAATTATGAAAGGAAGCTGATGACTTATATCAAAGAAGATACTAAAAGCTTTTTTAAGTATATAAAGGGTAAAAGAGAGTTGAGGGTAGATATAGGACCAATAGAAAATGACACTGGAGATATTGTAATGTGAGACGTAGAGATGGCAGAAGAACTGAATGTGTATTTTGCATCAGTCCTCACAGTGGAAGACATCTGCAGTAAACCAGATATTCAAGAGTGTCAGGGAAGTGAAGTATGTGCGGTGAAAATTACGACTGAGAAGGTACTCAGGAAGCTTAGTGGTCTGAGGGTGGATAAAGCTCCTGGACTTGATGGAATGCACCCTTGGGTTCTGATGGAAGTAGCTGGAGAGATTGTGGAGGCACTAACAATGATCTTTCAAAAATCGATAGATTCTTGCATTGTACCAGATGACTGGAAAATTGCAAGTGCTACTTTGTTATATAAGAAGGGTGGGAGGTAGCAGAAAGGAAATCATAGACCTGTTAGTCTGACATCAGCGGTTGGGAAATTGTTGGAACTGATTGTCAGGGATGAAATTACAGAGTACGTGGAGGCACATGACATGATAGACCAAAGCCAGCAGGGTTTCCTAAAAGAAAAATCCTGCCTGAATAACCTCCTGCAATTTTTTGAGGAAATTACAAGCAGGGTAGACAAAGGAGATGCAGTAGATGTGGTCTACTTGGATTTTCATAAGGCCTTTGACAAGGTGCCAAACATGAGGCTGCTTAACAAGATAAGAGCTCATGGAATTACAGAGAAGTTACTAGCATGGGTAGAGCATTGGCTGGTCAGCAGAAAACAGGGAATGGGAATAAAGGGATCCTATCCTGGCTGGCTGCCAGTTACCAGTGAAGTTCCATAGGGATCGGAGTTGAGACTACTGCGTTTTACAATGTATGTCAATGATTTGGACTATCAAATTAATGGATTTGTGGCTAAATTTGCCGATGATACAAAGATATGTGGAGGAGCGGGTAATGTTGAGGAAACAAACAGCCTGCAGAGAGACTTAGATAGTTTAAGGGAATGGGCAAAGAAGTGGCAGATGAAATACAATGTTGGAAATTGTATGGTCATGCACTTTGGTGGAAGAAATAAACAGGCAGACTATTATTTAGATGGGGAGACAATTCAAAATGCAGAGATGCAAAGGGACTTAGGAGTCCTTGTGCAGGATGCCCTAAAAGTTAACCTCCAGGTTGAGTCAGTGGTGAAGAAGGCGAATGCAATGTTGGCATTCATTCCTAGTGGTATAGAATATAAGAGCAGGGATGTGATGTTGAGGCTCTATAAGGCACTCATGAGACCACACTTGGAGTATTGTGTGCAGTTTTGGGCTCCTTACTTTAGAAAGGATATACTGACATTGGAGAGGGTTCAGAGAAGATTCACGAGAATGATTACAGTACTGAAAGGGTCACCATATAAGGAACGTCTGGCAGCTCTTGGGCTGTATTCCCTGGAGTTCAGGAGATTGAAGGGGGATCTCATAGAAACATTCCGAATGTCAAAAGGCCTGAACAGATTAGATATGGCAAGTTATTTCCCATGGTGGGGGGGGGGGGTCTAGGACAAGAGGGCACGACTTCAGGATTGAAGGACATCCATTTAGAACAGAGACGCAGAGAAATTATTTCAGTCAGAGGGTGGTAAATCTGTGGAATTTGTTGCCATGAGCGGCTGTGGAGGCCAAGTCATTGGGTGTATTTAAGGCAGAGATAGGTAGGTTCTTGATTAGCCAGGGTATCAAAGGGTATGGGGAGAAGGCAGGGGAGTGGGGATGACTGGAAGAATTGAATCAGTCCATGATTGAATGGCAGAGAAGACGTGATGGGCCGAATGGCCTACTTCTGCTTCTATATTTTATGGTCTTAAAGTCTTATATGTATTAATAGATAAAGATGAAGGCAAGTACACTTTTTATACCAATAATTATGAATATTATCACCGCTGGTACTTTTCCATTTGTGGGTATTTTTTATAACTACTTTTAGCAAATCCATTGTAAGTTCGGGTGTTTTCATGTCTTCAATTGTGTAAGTGCGTTCTTTTTCCTTGCTAATCCAGCTTGCTTCTTGATTCTGCGTTGCCCTGTTTGACCAAATATTAGATCAAAAGTTCATTATCTCTGTGTTTATTGGTAATTCTGTGCTAGGGTTAGTAACATTTTGGTGCGTCGAATTAGTTTCAATGTCCTGTATAAACCTTTTTCATCATTTCTGAACTGATAATTCTGTTTTCTTCATCGGATGCATTTTATGTATCTGGCTTTGTAGGCACCAAGCTTTTGTTTTAGTGTATCTATAAACTCTACAATACGTTTGTTAGATTGGTTGTATCTTGTGTAGACCTTATATTTCCTTACAACACACATCAAAGTTGCTGGTGAACGCAGCAGGCCAGGCAGCATCTATAGGAAGAGGCGCAGTCGACGTTTCAGGCCGAGACCCTTCGTCAGGACTAACTGAAGGAAGAGTGAGTAAGGGATTTGAAAGCTGGAGGGGGAGGGGGAGATGCAAAATGATAGGAGAAGACAGGAGGGGGAGGGATAGAGCCGAGAGCTGGACAGGTGATAGGCAAAAGGGGATACGATTGGATCATGGGACAGGAGGTCCGGGAAGAAAGACGGGGGGGGGTGACCCAGAGGATGGGCAAGAGGTAAATTCAGAGGGACAGAGGGAGAAAAAGGAGAGTGAGAGAAAGAATGTGTGCATAAAAATGAGTAACAGCTGGGGTACAAGGGGGAGGTGGGGCCTAGCGGAAGTTAGAGAAGTCAATGTTCATGCCATCAGGTTGGAGGCTACCCAGACGGAATATCAGGTGTTGTTCCTCCAACCTGAGTGTGGCTTCATCTTTACAGTAGAGGAGGCCGTGGATAGACATGTCAGAATGGGAATGGGATGTGGAATTAAAATGTGTGGCCACTGGGAGATCATACCTCGACACTGTTTTATCACCCCTTGTTCAATCCCTTCCGACCTATGTTCGTGACACTTCTCACGCTCTTAAACTTTTCGATGATTTTAAGTTCCCTGGCCCCCACCGCTTTATTTTCACCATGGATGTCCAGTCCTTATATACTTCCATCCCCCATCAGGAAGGTCTCAAAGCTCTACACTTCTTTTTGGATTCCAGACCTAATCAGTTCCCCTCTACCACCACTCTGCTCCGTCTAGCAGGATTAGTCCTTACTCTTAATAATTTCCCCTTTTGTTCCTCCCATTTCCTCCAAACTAAAGGTGTAGCTATGGGCACCCGTATGGGTCCTAGCTGTGCCTGCCTTTTTGTTGGGTTTGTGGAACAATCTATGTTCCGTGCCTATTCTGGTATCTGTCCCCCACTTTTCCTTCGCTACATCGACGACTGCATTGGCGCTGCTTCCTGCACGCATGCAGAACTCGTTGACTTGATTAACTTTGCCTCCAACTTTCACCCTGCCCTCAAGTTTACCTGGTCCATTTCCGACACCTCCCTCCCCTTTCTAGATCTTTCTGTCTCTGTCTCTGGAGACAGCTTATCCACTGATGTCTACCATAAGCCTACTGACTCTCACAGCTATCTGGACTATTCCTCTTCTCACCCTGTCTCTTGCAAAAATGCCATCCCCTTCTCGCAATTCCTCCGTCTCCGCCGCATCTGCTCTCAGGATGAGGCTTTTCATTCTAGGACGAGGGAGATGTCTTCATTTTTTAAAGCAAGGGGCTTCCCTTCCTCCACTATCAACTCTGCTCTTAAACGCATCTCCCCCATTTCACGTACATCTGCTCTCACTCCATCCTCCCACCACCCCACTAGGAATAGGGTTCCCCTGGTCCTCACCTACCACCCCACCAGCCTCCGGGTCCAACATATTATTCTCCGTAACTTCCGCCACCTCCAACGGGATCCCACCACTAAGCACATCTTCCCCTCCCCCCCCCTCTGCATTCCGCAGGGATCGCTCCCTACACAACTCCCTTGTCCATTCGTCCCCCCCATCCCTCCCCACTGATCTCCCTCCTGGCACTTATCCGTGTAAGCGGAACAAGTGCTACACATGCCCTTACACTTCCTCCCTTACCACCATTCAGGGCCCCAAATAGTCCTTCCAGGTGAGGCATCACTTCACCTGTGAGTCGACTGGGGTGATATACTGCGTCCGGTGCTCCCGATGTGGCCTTTTATATATTGGTGAGACCCGACGCAGACTGGGAGACTGCTTTGCTGAACATCTACGCTCTGTCCGCCAGAGAAAGCAGGATCTCCCAGTGGCCACACATTTTAATTCCACATCCCATTCCCATTCTGACATGTCTATCCACGGCCTCCTCTACTGTAAAGATGAAGCCACACTCAGGTTGGAGGAACAACACCTTATATTCCGCCTGGGTAGCCTCCAACCTGATGGCATGAACATTGACTTCTCTAACTTCCGCTAGGCCCCACCTCCCCCTCGTACCCCAGCTGTTACTCATTTTTATGCACACATTCTTTCTCTCACTCTCCTTTTTCTCCCTCCGTCCCTCTGAATTTACCTCTTGCCCATCCTCTGGGTCACCCCACCCCCCCGTCTTTCTTCCCGGACCTCCTGTCCCATGATCCTCTCGTATCCCCTTTTGCCTATCACCTGTCCAGCTCTCGGCTCTATCCCTCCCCCTCCTGTCTTCTCCTATCATTTTGCATCTCCCCCTCCCCCTCCAGCTTTCAAATCCCTTACTCACTCTTCCTTCAGTTAGTCCTGACGAAGGGTCTCGGCCTGAAACGTCGACTGCGCCTCTTCCTATAGATGCTGCCTGGCCTGCTGCGTTCACCAGCAACTTTGATGTGTGTTGCTTGAATTTCCAGCATCTGCAGAATTCCTGTTGTTTATATTTCCTTAGCTTGTCTCCTAACTTTTTTGCTCAGGTTATCCTTTTTATACTCCTTTCGGAGGGCTATTTCTGCTCTTAAGGTTTCAATTTTTTCTCTTAATCTCTTCTGCCATTTTGCTGTTCTCATTTCATTACACAGTTTTGAATTTCTATTAATGAGTGCCTTTGTTCTGGAGCCATTACAATGCACTGCTGGTAATGCCGTGCAGAATATTATTGCGTGTAGTTCTTCATATGTTTTAAGTTTTCCTTAATATTGTGGCAATATAATATTGTTGAGCGTGTCAATAATTTTTGCAAATTTTGGTGTCTTTTTGTTAGGTCAGTGCCCCTGCGGTCTGTTAGTGTGGTGTGAAATATTAGGATAATTTTGTCAGTAAGCTCAGCCTCACCGTCGGCATTCCGCACCTCTGTTGTTTGTTAGCGTCAGGTAGTGGAACAGTTGTTGAAGTAATTCTATTTCATTCGTGCTTCAGGGATGTCATCTTCATTATTTTCTAGTTTTGCATTGCCGTGATCTTTAGGTTGGTTTCTTTCTAGCTCTTGCACTGCATCATGTTTTATTTGGTTTAACATGTCTATAGGGATTGAGTTATTTTTCATTATCACTCTACATTGATTATTCATTGTGCATTTACTTGCATGTAGGGATATTGTGCTGTAAACTGTTGGTGACGTTTCTGCCTGCATGTTGTCATGTCAATCTCGATTCTGTTACTCCATAATATACACTCATTATGAATGTGTTTACTTCTAATGACCATTTCATGTGTGTCTGTCTTCTCTTAAATGCTTGGGTGGTCTTGGTGGTAGGTGGACTGCTCCCCTGAGAAACACATGCACCAGTCACACCTATGGGTGTTGATGGGCTACTTTGAATGCTGACTGTTTTTCAGGCTTCCCAGTGCCTGCCCACCTATTCAGCAGTGCACCACAAGCTGCTTGCTTACTCTCCCACCCAGCTCCAGCTCCAGCTCCAGCAATGACCTGGGATCCCCAGGCAGCGACCGTATCACACTATTCTACTGAAAGGGTATTGCCTTTTATACCCACAGCCTGGTTCTGGTTTCAGCTGCCCCTAACATGGAGAATAGACACTGAGCAGGGCACTGTCTAATCTGGGTACAGGCATGCCTGGATTTTTTTTTCTCTATTTTAGTCCAGGGTGGTATCTTATTTCCCATCTGCCCTGCATATCTGCAGAGTATTCCCCTATCCGCCACCTGGAGATGCACCCAATGGAGGACAGAAAACCCCTTGGGTTTTTTTCCTCCCCCATCCCCTTCCCCTTCTCCCTAAAGGCAGGTGGATGCCCTTCATACTTTGACAGCCCTTGCCCCAGCAGGTAGAGATTGAGGGCTTGAGAGGCATTGCCAAGGATTTAAACTGGTAAATTGGTTTATTATTGTCAAATTGTTATGTTTTGTAACTTCAAGACCTAAAACTAATTGTTTTATGTTCACTGAGTATCCACTGAGACCTTTAACCTCTCGCTTTGACAGTCTGAGGAACCCACCTGCTTCAAGCAGGCTTCAACTCTACCGGAGCCCAAGAAGAACATGGTAACCTGCCATATTGACTGTCGTCAGTAGCACTTACATCTACAGTGAGGAAGTGATTTGAGAGGTTGGTGATGAAACATATCAACCCCTGCCTAAGAAGTGACTTGGATCCACTCCAATTTGCCTGCTGTCACAATAGGTCTACAGCAGGTGCTACCTCATTAGCTCTTCACTCAACCCTGGAACACTTGGACAGCAAAGGCGCATACTTGCAGATCCCAGTCAGCTTGGATCGATATTAACATATCCTCCATGATCTCCACCTGCACAGGTGTACAGCAAGGCTGTGTGCTCAGCTCCCTGCTCCACTCACCTTACACTTATGACTGCGAGGCTGAGCACAGCTCCAGTGCTTTATTCAAGTTTGCTGATGACACCACTGGCGTTGGCTGAATCAAAGGTCGTGACAAATCAGCACATCGGAGGGAGATTGAAAATCTGACTTCGTGGTGCCACAACAATGTCAGCAAGACAAAGAAGATGCTAATTTATTGCAGGAGGAGGAAACCAGAGGTCCATGAGCCAGTTTTCATCAGGAGACCGGAGGTGGAGAGGGCCAACAAATTTAATTCCTTAGTGTTATTATTTCGGAGGACCTGTACTGGGCTCAGCAAGTAAGTGCAATACTCAATAAAGCACGGCAGCAACTCTACTACCTTAAGAGTTCGTAAAGTTTTGGCATGATAGCTATAACTTTGACAAACTTCTATAGATGTGTGGTAGAGAGTATATTGACTGGCTGCATCACAGTCTGGTATGGAAACACCAGTATTCTTGAATGGAAAATCCCACAACCTGTAATGGATATGACCAGTCCATCATGGGTGAATTCCTCCCCACCACTGAGCACATCTACATAGAGTACTGTCACAGGAAAGCAGCATCCATCATCTGAGACCCACAGCACCCTGGTCATGCTCTCTTCTCACTACCGCCATCAGGAGGAATTTCAGGGCCTACACCAGCAGGTTCAGGACTGGACTCGCTTTTAATGACTCTTCATCTCATGTTCTTGATATTTATTGCTTATTTATTTATTATTATTTTTATTTGTTTCTCAGTTCATGCTGGTAAAACCTGAGGTACGGGCACAGCCAAGCACAGTCATTTCTGGAAATAATCGGAAAATGTGTAGCTTGTGTGGTTAATGGTTGGGTTGAGTCGTTCTCTGACTTTGCCATCCACTTGCAGATGTTTCGTCACCATACGAGAAGACATCATCACTGCGCTGTTCACTTGTGGAGTGTCCTCCAAATGCTGGCTTTTATATACTTATCGATCAGTTGATTGGTCATCTTTATAGAAACTATATAATGTAGGAAGAGTGTCCTCGTTGCCAATTGGTTGTTCAGCAAACACTGTGCATGGTCTGGAATTCCGCCCCCATTGTCTTATAAATGGGACCAAGGTCTACATGTCTGTTTATAGAATTGTTTGCGGAAAACCATGCTTCTAGGTATTCTCTTGCATGCCACGAGTTTGCTTGCGCCATGACTTTCACTAATGCTCAGTTGAATTTGTGTCCCGCTCGATCTTCATCGGTAGAAACAGGTAGACCTAGATCCCACTTATAAGGCAATGCAGGCAAAATTCCAGACAACGCACAAAGTTTGCCATTCAACCAATCAGCAATGATTCCCCCACTCTATGTTACAACTGTGTTTCCGTAATGATGACCAATCAGCTGATTGATAGAGCGCCTTTTCAATCCCTCAGGCCCAGCGTTTATATCGTCCAAGCAGCTGGTCATCCCTCGCTCTAAGACTTGGGCCCTGTTGCATTGATGCACTCTGGGCCTAGATCACGCCGCCCGTACCCGACCTTTCCAAATAGGCTTAGATCGATCCAACCTCGCCCTTGGTTTATGTGGACAGGCTCTGAAACCCTTCCGCTTCGCACGCCCAGACTCCATCTTGACCATGCTCTGACCATTTCTCCTCGAACATGCCTCGACCTCGTTCTGTAATGATGTGTACTTCTCATCAGAATTGCATATGCTCGTGCGGAGTGATGAATCCTGTTTTCATTGATGAAAATATATCCTGAGAAGTTTTATCTGGCTGCTGTGCAAATATGTTATTCCCCTTCCTCCTTGGTAGTGTTAATCTAAGTGCATTTATGTGTACATAGTGGTTTCTAAAATTTTTCATTTCAGTTTTTATTTTTCTTTGTAAACTTTCCAGATTGGTTTCAGACCATGATATTATGCCAAAGCAAAGGAAATAATACGTGTACAGCAAAAGTGTTCATTGCCTTTGTTATTTTTTTATTTTTGAGCTCTGTTTGGCAGATTTTCTTAAGTCTTGAAGTAAACTCTGTCAAAAGTTTTCTCTTCATTGTGCTATTGTCTATTTTCTTTGCTTCTTGTTATCCCAGATACTTATGTTTCACATTCGTCCATCAGTTGTGTTGCATCCTGCTGCTCGGCTTTATACTCTGTTGCACCTTTCTTCATGTTTAATGTTCTGCACTTGTCTAGTCCAAAGTTCATATTTACATCTTTAGAAAATAGTTCTACTACTTGAATTAATTGCTTTAACTTTACTGATGAACAGGGTGTATAATTTCAAATCCTCTGTGTGTCAAGGTATAATTCATTTGGTTGTCTCTGATTTGATACCCTGATTCAGTAAATAACAGAGTGGGTTTAAAACTAGAGACCTATCCACGCAGACTCAAAACTGTAATTGCCGCCAAAGGTACATCGACTAAATACTGACTTGAAAGGAGTGAACATTTATGCAATCAATTAATTCGTGCTTTATATTTGTAATTAATTTAGATCACTTTGCAGAGATCTGTTTTCACTTTGATACGAGTCTTTTTCTGTTGATCAGTGTCAAAAAAGCCAAATTAAATCCACTGTGACTCAATGTTGTAAAACAATAAACATGAAAACTTCTAAGGGAGGGGGGTGAATGCTTTTTATAGGCTCTGTGTTAAGAACTTCTGTTAACTGTGAGAGTGGGACGAAATCAAATTCCTTTTGGTAGCCAATATATCAATATGCAAGATTTCTGTTTTTCTGCCAGGCTTGATTTAGAATCACAGAATCTATTATCGGTTGTTCTTTACATCCTTTCATAACCTTATGCTCTTCTGTAAGTATATTGTGGTTATCTAAGTGAGTGGTGATTAGTTGTGAGATGCATGATGTTACAATTTTTATATAGTTTGCAAACAAGTAACAGGATGATATTTTGATAGGTCATTTGTGATTTCTCTTTTAGGTAAAATATATGTTTTACCTTCTGTCAACCATTCAGGCACTTTTTCAGGATTTTTAAGGAAATTGTTGATAGGTACGAATGAAGGAAATGTAATGTGGAAGCAGGTTCACAGGTTTGGTGAGTAGGACAGAAAACAGTGACTATGAATAAGCATAATAATCATTTATTTATAAACAGTAAAAGACTCAACCAAATGTCTAAATTTCCCAAGTTACACAAACTACAAAGCCAAATATTTGACAAGCAGATAACTTGGCTGAAAGTGCGCACCAAGCACACCTTCCCAATGGTTCTGTGAAGCATGCCCTAGGGACAACGGAAAGAAAGCAAACAAGCACTCCAACACGTGCTATTCTTTATACCCAGGGGTTTTGAAACCTGACGCCAGAGCAAGGCAACCAACGGGAAAAAGCTGCTACAGATTTCAAACAAGCCAATCAACAGCCGACATGGCAGAAGTGGCTTTCGATCGGCAAATAAGCCACACCCCCCACATGACAGGCAAGTAAAATTTATATGCCGATAATTATCACTGCCAGTACTTTTCTGACTCCTTAAGGTCGTTATAGCAGGGGGTGGTTATGGGAATGAGCTCCCACTACCTATTAAATGCTCCCAAAGTTGCGCACCTCAAAAAACCTCTGACAACCAAGTCCAGCTCGTGACCTTCGCGTGTGGCTTAGCTACTAAGCCTGGTGGAACCATTTCTACTGACAGGAGAAGGGTTACTGGCACCTTAAATCTCGATTGCTTCGGGCAGATGAGGGTCATCAGCCGTGGTCGGCAGCTCATCTAGGAGAAGGAAAACTCTGATCTCAATCCTCCGCTACCTTGCGGCTACATCCACTCGTGGGGGAAGCTTAGGAAGTAAACCCCGAGCAAAATGTCGGGAGCTGGAGTCCCTAAGACAGTCCTACATTGAGATTAGTGTTGACTGCCAACTCCTGCGATGCTGCTGATGTCAAACTGTATTGGTCTCTGCTATTCCTTCGGGCTCATCAGATGTGTGGAGAGGGGGAGCTTGCTACATGGGCAACAGCTTGCTCTCCATATCGTACTGCCCAGGCTTGTGCATCTAGACAGCTCAGATGAGATGCAATCTCCATGGTCAACTCTGACTGACAGAGGCCCTCACTCATTCACGTTTCTAGTTCAGTCAGTCAGTGGGTGCCGTCCCGAGTCCGGGGTTGGCAGCTATGCACCTCCATCTTCTTCGATCTTGCGACAGCACCGAGTGCAGCCTCTCCTCCAGTCTGTTCTCGCTGGCTGCCTTGGCACTGCCCGCCACCACCCCTACCAAACTCGAGGCCGAGGCCGTGTCGGCCTCCAGCCGCAGCAGCTTTTTCGAGCTCGGCCCTTCCTTAGGCGGAGGCCTTGGGCAGGTCCAGGCACACGGCGCAGCGCCCAAATTCATCATGTCTCTTCTGACTAAGTGCATAGCATACGATTCGTAGATACGTGGTGAGGCTTTAATCTCTTCCACGGAAGATGGCCGTTGGCTCACAAGGAGCTCATCCGCCCTTTGTCAGGTTTTGTTTTTTTCAGTCCTGCTGGGTGTCCTCACACCCTCCTCAACAGACTAAGTCCAATGGGGGAGCCGGCCCAAGTTGCCGACCACTCGACCACAGCCCCCGGCCAAGCACCGGGCACCCGCCCCCCGCCGAATCTCTCCGAGCGCCCGGTGCCCAACCGAAAACCATGGTCTAGTTGTGGGTAGTTTTTATAACCACTTTTTGCATATCCATTGTAATTTCAGGTGTTTGCATGTCTTCAATTGTGTGAGTGTGTTCTACTTCCTCTCCAATTCAGTTTTCTTTTTGATTGTGTATCACCCTGTTTGACCTCTGTTTATTATATTTTTTTCTTTCTTTTTGTATCTGCACAGTTCATCCTCTTTTCCACACTGGTTGTATGCCCAGCTGGCGTGCTCTTTCATTGATTCTATAATGGTTATTGGATTTATTGAACATGCCTGCAAAAAAATGAATCTCAGGGTTGCATATATGTACTTCGATAATGAATTTACTTTTGAACTTTTTGAACTTTTAATGTTAGGAAATACACAGAGCCAGGAAATAAGTGTTTTATTTTTGTTTCTTACTTTAAGCGAGGTGTGCACTTTTGACGTGGTGGCGTGATGACGTGTGCCATTCATTTACTTTTACATATAACCCGCAATGCATTATCAAAATAACGGAAAGCTTAATGAAACAAAATATTTATAATATTACTCAAATATCAAATATAAAACACACATGTATCAAGGTACAACAAAAAACTCTGCTTTCCATGCCAATAATACGGGTTATTTCATCACATCAGAAACACTGAGATGGTACAAGGGAAGGCAATAACAGAATACAGAATAAAGTGTTACAGTTACAAAGAGAATGTGCAGTGCAGGCAGACAATAAGCTGCAAGGCAATAACAAGGCAGATTGTGATATCAAGAATCCATCAGATTCAGAATTATTTATCATGGTTTGTATGTTATCCCCGTGGGTTTCCTCTGGGGTCTTTGATTTCCTCCCACATCTCAGAGAAGTGTGGGTTATTGTTTAACTGACCAATGGAAGTTGCTCCAAGTGTGTAGGTGAGTGGTAAAACCTGGGGAAAACTGATGGAAATGTGGGGAGAATAGGTAAGAGGTGGGATTGCAGTCTCAGCAGCATGGACTTGGTGGGATGAGTCGCCTGCTTCAACATTATTAGAAAACATGGAAAAGGAAATAGTGCCTCCTCAGTTTTAAATATTTAAAGGTCAGCTTTATTTGTCAGGTGTGCATTTGCAACATACAGTTTGCGTCAACAACCAGCACAGTTTGAGGATATGCTGGGGGCAGCCCGCAAGTGACAAAGTGGTTTAAGTCTCCTGGAGTTTTTCTTCCAGTCAAGATACATTAGAGTTGAAGAGCTCATTAAGGAAACTCAGCACATCTCACAGATGACAATATTTCACAGGATTACACATGAACCATTATTCTTCATGAGTGGGAGAAGCACATGACCAGCCCCAGCTACTACAGAAAATATTGGATTCACTGTCTAAGTGCCTCCTCCAGTGTTTAGGGTACTGGTTAAAAGTGACAGGACGCCGCAGTACAATCAGAAGCTGTTGGATCCACACAATGAGAATTATTGTTTGTGGAGGCGCTTCTGGGGGAGTGATGTACTTCAACTACAAGGCAGCTGGGCCCCTCTTCCTCTGAACTCTGTGACCATGTTATTCCCAGAGAAAAGAGAAAAACTGATCTCCTGCTTGCAAAGCAACAAGGCTCAAAACTCCAGTCTCCCTACTCCAGAGGCATGTCTTGATGACTTCAGTACAAGCGTGGTTGAAAAGTTTGTGATCACTCAGCATGGTGAAACTGACAAGCCCACAGTTTCTTCGACCATGCTTCCGAGGAGTTCAAAATCAGTAGAGTCCAAACTAGCAAGGGAATACTCTTACCCTTTCCTTGTCTGTAAAGTCACCTGCAGTTAACTGACTTTCTGAACGTTCCAAAGAAGAACCAAAATTTTCTCTTCAGCTTTTCAGGTTGTGGCAGCTGATTAACTGTTGTTATTTTATTTCTCGACTTTTTTGTAACTGCAGAGGCTGAGAGGAGAGAAATTATATCGGCCGCCTTACTCCTGTCAGAAGGGATCTTTGCAGGTTGTAATTTGCTGACAACCCTTATGCTTCAAAACTATCTACATTTCTATTCACTGGATCACTTGTCACACTGTCACAACTTTTGTTGGAAATAATAGAGAGAGGAAAACGTGCTTGTTCATCTCTCTATTTCCTCCCCTCTGCTGATGGTCAGCAGCAATGAATAGCATAGCTCAATATACCATATAACAGAACTCTGGCTCGTACTGTCATGAACCTTTCAGACCAGCGAGGGGCACCGGGTAGAGAAGGTCGCGATACACCTGAATGTCCTATATCTGAGTTTATTAGAGTGGTTTAATGACTACATTTATCAATAAGCCCTCACTGTTTTTGTGGCACTCGTTATGTGACTACCTCACTACCTTTTTCTCTGCTTATTTAATTTAACTATTTAATATATTTATTCATGCTGCAATTCACAGTTTTTCCCTCTATTATTATGTATTGCATTGTACTGCTGCTGCAAAGTTACCACATTTTATGACATTTGCCAGTGATGTTAGACCTGATTCTGACTCTTATGCTTTTCGTTTCTAAGTGATTTGTTTTTGCTTTCGGCCCGCGTGGGTTTCCTGTGCTTTATGTTCTATTTAAGGTTTATCCTGGACTTCGGATGGCAGTGGCCTGCCAAGGGCAGGCAGCTGGATGGTGGGGGCAGTTTCTCCAGGAGGTACTTGAGTCATTGCAGAAGGACTCTGAGACCAGTAAGCAGCATTCACATTCTTCAGGGATGGGCTCTGGTATGGAGTACTCACCTGTGTGTCGTGCTACGTGTTCCCAGAACTGCTGTGGAGAGTCAATTAACCTGTCGGCCCCAGACCAGTACAATAGGGACCCTGAGTCTTAAATCAATGCTCCCTAGTCAACCCACAAAGCCTTGGACAGGAGTAAGCTGGCCTAAAAAATTTCCCTTCTCTCGGGCAGGGCCCTTTCATGGACAATGGCTTTATGGGGGAAGAGAGCCCCATGTGTTCTGAGATACAGTATATTTATTTCTAAAACTGACGAGGAGGGTATTGTTTCATCCAGTTGGCAGACTCCTCCGGCTGCATCAGGGAGCACCATCCATGGCTGACTATTCCACTGATTTCCATACCCTAGTGGGTGGAACAATGAGGCCTTGGTTCACCCAGAGGGCCATTTCTCAGAACTACACAATACCAACCCATGTTGCTCAATCCGATAACCAACACAGATCCCCACGGTCGTCTCCGGAAGTTTCCCTGGTAGAGTGAAAGGGACGTACGAATCAGAGACATTGCTTATACTGGGAAAGCTGGCCGCTTCTGAGTGACCTGCCTGAGTTGTCAGGAAATTCCCAGGACTGGCCAGCAAAGGGATTGGTTTTACCATCCCTATTATCTTGGGGCAAACAAGAGCCTTGATAGACTCTGGTTCAGTGAGGAATTTCTTGGACATTGGACTGGCAGAGAGAATCCAAATTCGTAAGGTACGACTTGTCCAGCCTATCTCTGCTATGGCCTGCATAGTAGACCATTGGAACCTGGACTTATCTTTTATCTTTCCAGTGCTCTCAAGTTGACTCCAGAAAGGCATGAGGAGACGATTTATTTCCACTATAGTCAATCTCCAGACATTCCTCTATCCTTGGTTATCCATGCTTGCATCTCCATAATCCTTGGATTAACTAGTCTTCTGGCACCATTCAGGTTTGGTCGACCCCATACCAGGATAAGTGCCTTCCTAGAGCTTCCAAGACACCTTCCCGAGGTTCCGAGAGGCCTGCCTGG